>NC_133414.1:58117692-58422403 GCF_049350105.2 Macaca mulatta
TTCCATGACCCTGAAATGAAATGGAAGCCAAATCATGTTAGATTTATTTTAGAAGAGAACAGCATAACAGAAATTAAACTGCATGTAAAAGTATGGTTTAAATATTTAACCATGGAAATCAGCTCTGTTGTTGGAAGTGCTCTGCAAGAAGACTCACGTTGGCCTTGGAACTGACACAAGCGCACCTTCCCAGAGGAGAGTGCGGAGGGGAGGCAAAGTTTCTGCTGAAACCACAGACACTTCCCTGCTGAAAACAAGACCCCTCCCCTCTCATGCGACTTCCTAGCTGAGGCCTGTGCCATTGCTCTGAGTGCCACCAGGCTGTTTGAGAGCTCACTGGATTTCTCCTCCTGGGGCTTTTGCCATTCCTAAGCTCAATGAGACTAACAACCATCATTGCCCTGATCCAGCCCTTGCTACCCCTTAGCAAAACTAATCAGAGCCTTTCGTTCCACTGTACATCCCCAAGCCAGCCAGGGCCTGTAATGAGGTCCCAGTTCCCCTTTGTAACACTTGGGCAGCCCTCATTACCTCTCAAAAGCCTGGAGTAAATGCAGTTGAATGCCCATCGGTTCTTGCATAAAAACAAGTTGTACCAAAGTCAGGGTATTTGCAGCCTCCCTGTCTCAAGTATGTCTCTAATATCTGCAGTCCTTCAGAACCTACTGAAAGACCCCACCCACCTCTGCTTGCAAACTCCTCTTAGTGCTTGGGACTTCCACTCCTCCTCCCCACCATCTCCTGCTCTTGGTCCTTGTCTAACTTTACTGTATCTTGTGAACTTTAACTGCACTGTCAATCATTCTCTGTACACATCCCCCACCTTTCCACTTTGTAGCCTTAGCAAAACCTGGTTCTCCACCAGCCTCCTGGTAGAGGTCATTCTTTTCCCGTGCTCCACAGTTCATTGAGTAGGAAGGGTGGGGGGCCAGCCTAGGGGGAAGGGAGGGATGCTCCACGTTCCTCACTGCAGCTTCCATCCTCGCCTCAAAGCTGGTTCACCTTTGAGGGTCTCTACGTCTAGCCAAATATATTCTCGCCATTGTCATCACTCTCACTTACTTTTCTCCCGGTTACTTCCCTGCATTTATGAAAGACTTGAGGTGACTCAGCTCATAGTAGTCTCCTGCCCCTGATTTCCTTTCTGGACCCTTAGAGGTTTCAGTGTTTTTACAGACAAGCCATTAAACACCCTCACTTTGTATTTCTTAACACCAGTGACTTCCATCTCTGTGTCTCTGTTCATCTCCAATGCCAGTTAGCTACTGTACATCCTCTATAACAGCCCTACACATCATTCTTTCATGATCTTCCAATTAGACCTGCTTTGTCTATTCTTGGATACTCTGAGAATGCCAGTTTCTCCTAGCTCATCCATCAATGTTTGTCTTTCCTCCCAACCTACCCAGTCTGAAACCCTTGATTGTTTCCTGTATTCATTCAGTTGAAAACATTATTCAGTCATGACAAACACTGGGTCTTACTTGCGGCCACTCCAGCTGCTGTTATGTTCCAGCTGGTACCCAGTGCTCTGTAAGTGGCACTCGGTGCCCTGTGGAGTGGTCCACCGTGATCCCCATTGTCTTAGCTTCATGAAGCAGTGGCAAATTGAAAGAGCTTTCATCCAAAGGGCCTTGTTCCACTTGGCTCTAAATCCTTCCAGTAAGGGTACCGCTGGGTAATGGGGATTTTGTCCTGAAAACCATTACCAACAGAATGATGATAATCTAGCATCTTGTCCACCTTGAGAGCTTGGGAGCTCATCTCAGTGTCTATGCCTTGCACAAAACTGAGCAAGTCCAGGGCCTATTCAGCTGCCAGCACATCTTCTAACTCTCCACATTGGAGTCAGACAAACGGGACTTTTCTCTCCCCAGCAAGACCACGTGAGAAGCAGGGGACCCCAGATTTATAATGAAGACAACCCTGAAAACTCAGAAGACAACAAATGGGACTCCACTATTCCAGCACATGGGGCTTGAACATGACATTCTTGGAATGAACTGGTGAGGGTTAGTTCCTCCCCCAACTACAGAAAGACAATCCAGGTATTCTCACATGTTCTCCCTGGTATCCATCCACAGTTCATGGCCTCTCCCTTTACATATTTTCCCTGGATAATCTCATTCTTCTCATTATTTCAATTACCTATCATGATAATGATGATGCACAAAAATCTTTGGGCCTTTGGTCAACATCCCACTTTGTGTCCAACTATCTCTTCAACATCTTATTCCAGAGGAAATTTAGACTCAGCATTTTTTAAAGCTCAAAATGACTTTCTCTCTCTCTTTCTTTCTTTCTTTCTTTCTTTCTTTCTTTCTTTCTTTCTTTCTTTCTTTCTTCCTTTCTTTCTTTCTGTCTCCTTCCTTCCTTCCTTCCTTCCTTCCTTCCTTCCTTCCTTCCTTCCTTCCTTCCTTCCTTCCTTCCTTCCTTCTTTTCTTTCTTGTTGCTGTCATTGTTGAGACGAAGTCTTGGTCTGTCACCCAGGCTGGAGTGCAGTGGCACAATCTTGGCTCACTGCAACCTCTGCATCCCGGGTTCAAGCAATTCTCCTGCCTCAGCCTCCCGAGTAGCGGGGCTTATAGGCACACACCACTGAACTGGGCTAATTTTTTGTATTTTTAGTAGAGACAGGATTTCATCACATTGGCCAGGCTAGTCTTGAACTCCTGACCTCAGGTAATCCAACCGCCTCGGCCTCCCAAAGTGCTAGGATTACGGCATGAGCCACCGCGCCCGGCCCTTTTGTTTTTATCTCTCTTACATTACCATGAATATAGACCTCTGAAACTGGCGCCAAATGGCCTCTTCACTGATTCTCTTGTGTTCTGTATTGACCCTTTCAACTCAGCCTATAAATAAATCCTACTAACTATATGTATTTCTGCAAGCATGGTCCATGGAGCTCTGGTATTGGCACCAAAACACCAGAGATGTTTGTCAAAAATTCAGATAAATGGGTGTTATAACTCAGTCTCTGAGGGTGGGCCAGGGAGGATGCACTTTTAAGATGCATCTTAATGCATTCTTAGGCATGTGAAGCTTCGAGAGCTCTGGACCTACAGGACCAAGTTCAAGTTTCTTGACACACCTGATTGGAGGGCTTTGTGTACAGATGAAAAGCACATTAAACTGGAAGTAACTAAGAAAATTATTTAATCATGGCCTCATTATTTCAAGTGTTTTGCAAATGCTGGTGAAAAGGTCACTAGATGCGACTGTCATTCATCCTATAATTGTTACCTGTGGCAAGTCCTGAAGCTCTAAGTAATTCTGCATGCAGTCTTACAAGCTCACACAGTTAGCTTGACCTGCTGATGTGGAGGAGTGTGAAAGACCCAAGTACAGATGGAAAATGGGACCTCTGGGTCTGATGAATTGGGTGATGAAATATTTTATGGGGTCCAAGTTGCATTGTATGTTCCACCACAAGGCACTGGGAAGAAAAAGCAACACAGGAGCTATTTTATTCATGTCTCATCTCAGGCAATCTTTAAAATTCTGTCTTCTCTGTCTCCTACCCCAGGGGAGCCATATTTTTATCATTCCATTAAGAATTGGGAGTTTATATCCTTGACTAAAAATTGTATCAGATTCGTACCACAGATTAAACATAGAGTGAATAATATGGTGTTTAGTAATTGACATTGAGTTTAGATAGTAATTGACATTGAGCTTAGTAATTAACATTGAAATTTCAATATAATAAGCAGGGCATTCTTTTCAGTGCATGAATACATGTGTTATTTCATAACATATAAAAATGCTTCTATTTACTCACTGTCCATGATGGTGTATGTAGCATTAAATCCTTCCCTTTCTAATGTTAAGTCACTGACGAATTGAACCAGAAGGAAGTTACCAGAAGAGATAAAAGGAGCAGGTATGGTGGAACCACAAAACATTCCAGCCAAGTTGGCATTTTCATTAACCCCATAATGTAACTGAAGAAAAACAATTCATTACTTCTCCATTATTTACAAAAAAGTTGCATCTTTCACACTAAATTGGATGCAAAGTTGCAATAGGTCACGATTAAACATTTTTACATTGATGTTTTTTGAGGTGGTCTTAATTTAGGAACAGAATTATAATTGGATTGATTATATTATGACTTTCAGTAAAGACCTGGTATGATGCCTAACATTTTTTTCCTGTTTGGGAAAGTAATCTGTGGTTTTAAAAAGAATGTGTCATGAGAGTCCGTTCACCCACTGCTACCTTAACCACTGCACCTACTAACACTCTGGCCTCAGCTGCTCTGATCTTTTGCCTAGATGATCACTGAGCCTCCCACGAAGTCCCTGATTCTGCTCTTGTTCCTCTTTAGTCTATTCTCAAAATGTCTTTAAGAGGATACTGTTAAAATGTAAGTCAGACCAGGTCCACTGCTCTGCTGAAACCCTCCTAACTGCCTCCCATCCACTCAAAAGAACAGCCAAAGCCATCACAATGGCCGTCTCTCCTCCTCTGCCACCCCTGACCTTTCTGATCTAATTTCTTATTGTCTCCATTTTGTTCATTTTGCTTCTTGAGTGAAACCAGGCATGCTTCTGCTTCTTGGGTATGGCCTTTGCCTGGAATGCTCTTCCCTGTATATCCACATCGTTTGTCTTCCTACATTCCTTCAGGTCTCAGATATCCCCAACTTGGCCAGCGTGGTGGTACACGCCTGTAATCCCAGCTACTCAGGAGACTGAGGCAGGATAATCGCTTAAATCTAGGAGGTAGAGGTTACAGTGAGCTGAGTTTGTGCCACTGCACTCCAGCCTGAGTGATGAAGCAAGACTCTCTCAAAAAAAAAATAAAAAAAATAAAAAAAAAGATAGCCCCAACTCAATAAGGCCTTCCTTGTGTAAACTCTCCTAACATTCCCATTCCCATCTCCTTTCCTGCTTGACTTTTCTCCACAGCAAGTATTACCTTTTACTATATACTACATATTTAACTTTTTTTTTTCTTTTTTTGGAGACAAGGTCTCACTCTGTTGTCCAGGCTGGAGTGCAGTGCTGCACTCATAGCTCACTGCAGCCTTGAACTTCTGGGCTCAAGTGATCCTCCCACCTCAGCCTCCTAAGTACCTGGGACTACAGGTGCATGCCACTATGCATAGCTAATAAAAGAAAAATTTTAGAGATGTGGTCTTGTTATGTTGCCCAGGCTAACTTGTTTATTTCATTGTCTTTCCCGCTGAAGAGAATACAAGTTCCATGAATGCACAGATTTCTGTTCTGCTCACTGCCATGTTCCCAGTTTTTAGGTGTCTGCACATGAGAGGCACTCAATAAATATCTAATAAATAAATAAACAAGTGCTTTGATTCCTCTCTTCCACAAGCCCTCCCAAAACTGTTCTCCCTGAGGCTTCTTTAGCTCAATGTTTCAAGCCTACAACTTCAGTCATCTCTGATTCCTCTCTCTCTCTTCACTCCACATCCACTCCATTCTACCTTCAAAATATATCTCAGAGGGCTCCATCTCCAGGTGACCACCATTGTCCTTCACCTGTTCCCACTGAAACATCTTCTTAATAGACCTAATTCCGGAGCAGCCATAGTGTTCTCCACTGAACTGCCTGCATGTCTGCAAACTCCAATGAGATGATGCTCCTGCTCTGACGAAAATGCTCCAGCAGGTCCCCGTTGCACCTAAAGTAAAATTCCAGCTCCTTCCCACAGTCTCCAAGCCCCAGCTGCTCTGACCTGTGCCTGCTTCCCAGGTCGCCTGCACCTCACTGCTGGTTACACTTCCTTCATCCCAGGAGGACTCCTGCCCATGGCCCTGCTCTTGCAGCTCTTGCTGCCGGGAGACGTCTTTCCTCAGCTGAAGCTGAACCCGCACAGCTAAGGACTCCCTGTCATGGGCCCTCACCTCACATGTCACCTCCTCAGAGAAGCCCGTGCTAGCGAATGTTGCCCTCTCTCAGCAACATCCTGTTTTATTTTCCTATTATAATAAAAACTGATCTTATTTATTGTTTATTTGCTTTGTTTGGTCTCTTTCACAACAAGCATGTAAGTCCCATGGGTGGGGAGACAGAGACTCTATCTGACTTCTTTACTGTGGTGTCGCCAGCACCCAGAACAATTCCCAGCCGTGGTAGCCTTCTAGAAACATCCTTTGAAAGAGTGGGTGCTTGGATTTCTCTCAAACACAGAACTAGAAAACATTTGTTTTTTTCTGAGTAATCTTCATTGTATTTCTAAATGAGTATCTGTGTGTATCTAACTCCAAATATTAAATTCATAACAGAGCTATGATGTGCTGAAGGCTGCAGAACAGCCATGACCATGACTACTGACATTATTCTAAATTGCTAGGATTATATAAGACAGGAATGGCTAAAACCAGTCATTTTGAAAGAAAAATAAATGCACCACTAGATGGCACCGTCTTTCCAACTTAAACATGATTTTAGTTAATTCAGAATCTGAAGAAACTCGAGTTTTCCAATCTTCACCCCCTTGTTTCACGGAAGAGCACATTTGCCAAGTTTTAGATCATGCACTTTTTCTGGTAAGCAAGTTAAAATTTCATGATAATCATTGCTGTCTTTATGATCACGTTTATATTAGCAAGCTTTTTTTTTTTTTTTTTTTTTTTTTTTTGACACGGAGTCTTGCCCTGTTGCCCAGGCTGGAGTACAATGGTGTGATCTTGGCTCACTGCAACCTCCACCTCCTGGGTTCAAATGATTCTCCAGCCTCAGCCTCCCAAGTAGCTAGGATTACAGGCACCCACCACCACACCCAGGTTTAAGTTTTGTATTTTTAGTAGAGACGGGGTTTCACCATGTTGGCCAGGCTGGTCTCCAACTCCTCACCTCGTGATCCACTCACCTCGGCCTCCCAAAGTGCTGGGATTACAGGCATGAGCCACCACTCCCGGCCACAAGCATCTTTATTCTGGGACCTGTGTGCCAGGCCTCAGTGCTGGGTCCTGTGCATACAAGGATGTATAAAGCCCTATCTAGACCTTCAAGACATAGACCTCCTCATGAATAAAAGGGAGTAAAGGTCTATAAATTAAATATACATACACTTGTGTGTATATGCACATACACTATATATGTATACATATAAGTATATGTATGTATATAAATTATATACAAATAGAGAAAAATAAGTGCTACAATAAAAAGAATGGAAGTGTATCATGAGAACCCACATGATGGAGACAGACATTTGGATTGGCCCTTAAATGTAAGTAGAGACCTTCCAGACCTACAAAAGAGGAAGGGTATCCCAGCCAGCCAGACATGAGTGCCAGGCCATGGAAGTGTGAAACACATGGCATGTGTCAACAACTTCTGACCCCCTTCACTGGGCCTGGAGGCTAGGGTGAGAGAACAGGAGAAGTGACGAAGTCCAACAAACAAAGCTGTGAAGTTCCATACATTTCATGCTAAGGAGTTTGGATCTGATCCTACATGATGTAAGCTCGGATTTGGGCTTTAAATGGATAACTGGTAAATGTGAAAGAAGGTATGAGGAAGAAGCCAGGGCTAGATGGAAAGAAATGACGTATGTGCCTGGCCCCAAGCTGGTGTTGGATTAGTTCATTCACTACCACAGTAACATTTCTCCTTGGTAAGCTGAAATAGCTTGTAGCCTCGGGATAACTGACATAGGAGGCTCTAGACTGTGTGTCAAACCCAAGATCTCTATCTGCTCTCTTGTTCTCTGATAACACTAAGTCTCCACTACAGACTTTTGCCAGGTTGCCCTACAGTGCATTGCAGGGGGTGCCCTATACAATGATGAGGAGAGGGAATCATATATAAACCAGGATATAAATGGTGTCTTTAGATCTACACCATCATACACAGCTACGGGCTGCATTCTGGGAGTATGCATTTCCTAGCACAACTGCATTGGCCTGGAGCTTGAATTATGTTCCAAGTCTTGTGGATGTGGGTAAGTGCTGAGAAGAATGTTATATTTTCTCAACTTTTAGAACTCTGATAGTTTTAGAATCTGCTAAAGGTCCTGAAGGCATTGTACAAGTAAATTAGTGGCAGGCAGGCTCTGCTACAACCACGGCAAGATCCCACACTTCACCCAGCTGTTGACTTGAGCAGTCAGAGAAACTGGGAAAGAAAAGTTTTGGATTTTAATTCCTATGAACTTTTAATGCACAAGGGCAATAGGCTTTGATATTGGACTGTAATTCTTTTCAAATTTAATAATTGTATACATTAATGTCCTTAGGACTTTATCTTTTAATATTTCCCTGAGAATTTGGTCACAGGAGGATTTTGATATTCTTACTTGGAGCATCTTAGAGTATCTTCATGAATTCTTTGATCTTATTGCAGAACGTCTGATGGGGCCTGCCGGGCAACATGCCAGGGCATAATTTAGTATGGGCAGAAGAATAGAGAGTGACTTTTCAGGTTTGGGGCTAAACTCTGACTCATTTCAGAATCTTCTGGGGAAAAGAAGTTATATTAGTCCCAATTGCCTCAGAAAAAAGCCACAAAGAAGCAATGATTAGAATCAGCTCTGCAAGTGCAGGAGTTTTCCTAGTATTGTTTTCTAAAATCTCAATGTTCTTTTCTAGTTGTTGGAGCAATGTCTAGAATATAGTAGGTATGCTAATTAACACTGATTGAATGAAAGAATAAATGAATAGTAGGTGCGACCTCATAGGGATAGGAACATGATGCCTTCCGTAGACTGCTGATCCTCTCCCCAGAGATGGACAGCACCTCCTCAGCGCCAGTGTCTGACACAGACTGAATGGTTAAGCCTGGTGTGTTAAGTCAGACCTTCTCAATGAGGTCAATACCACCCCATAGGGAGTGTTTTGCACAAGTGTGGTGGTTTTTGGGTCATCACTATAATTTGGGGCTATAACTGGCATTTAGTAATTCACAATACAGTTTTGCAAAGTGAAAAGTTATGTCCCACATAACTTTTGGATGTCCTGTCTGACATTTGTGTAAAGAAAACTTTTTGTAATTATTTGATCCCAGAACCTAAATCCATTTTATATATAAACACAAAAATATTTTTGCACAGTTTCATTTTGCACCAAATTTCCAGAAATGTAATTATTGTGTAAGCTGTGGGAAGACTGCACTTTGTTTGGTTTAGAAATATTTGTTTTGAGTCTTTCCACCAGTTTGGAAATTCATGCTGCAGATGGCGATGCTGCTATTGCATTGGCAAAAGCAACCCATTCATATTTGTTTAAATGTATACTTGTTATTCAGCACCATTCCATATATAAAAAGTATCTATTTTATTACGTGACTTTGTGTAGCAGTGTTAGCGTATGTACATATGTGAACATACACTATTTTATGTACTTTCCTTTTCCTTTTCATTGCCTTCAGGATATTATAGTGATTTTTTGAAATTACATTATGGGTACGTTATAGCATAGATGATGTTCACTTCAGGTGGGAAAGGACACATTACAAAATATTGGCTATGAAAAGGGGCACAGACATCTGTAATCCTCTTACTTTGGGAGTCTGAGGTAGGTGGATCAGGAGTTTGAGGCCAGGAGGTCAGGAATTTGAGACCAGCCTGGCAAACATGGTGAAACCCCATCTCTACTAAAAATACAAAAATTACCCTTTATTGACAGCTCCTCAAGAAGCCGGAACTCCTCAAGATATGTCCTTAGCTCTCTATACCTCCAGTGATGCTGGTACAGGGCCTGGCACATACCCTTGCCAACTAACTCCTTTTGCAATGGATGTGATGTGGATTTCAATAGAGGCCACTCAGTGAAATGCACAATTCACTAGGTGATTCAGTTACTGTAATTACTCTCCAAGTCAACCCTTTCACAAACAATCATGATAGAATTATGAATGAATAATGGAATTAGTATGATTTTACTTGTGTATCTACCACAGAGTTCAGTTAAATTCGCTTTTCTAAAAAGTGATTTATAATCTCTAAAAAGAATCTAAAAGGGATCAAATGTCCCATTTATCACAGAAAAGTCTCTTTAATAAAGAAACCTTCAAGCTCCACATTCCAAGGGTTGTTCTTTGATCTGCCAGTTTACTGGTAGCTGGAAACATTGCCAATAGAAGGAAGTTGCTTTTCCAAGGGGGAAAACAAGAATAGTTCTGAACAGAATTTATTTGAAAAAAAAGGTATTTATTTTGAAGCAAGAAAATAACCCCTTGTTTTTGATATTGCAGTTTCTGGCCTAAATGAATTGCAAAAATTCAGACAATAACAAGCTATTTTAATGACATTATCAAGTCACACTCCATAAAAATGGATCTTGAGAGTAAATCCAATCAACTCTCCTAGCAAAGCCATCCTCAAAATATTCTTGAAATTGTAATTTTATATGCAAATCCATTGTTTTTAATTTTTAAGAAAAAGAAATTCCGTAGTGCCCATGCCTATTTGGAGTTACTCCAAGGGGGGAAGAAAAAGGGAGGTAAATTTGTTTACAATTTATGTCAGGCACAGTGCTAAACACTCTAGTACACATAATTTTAATCCTCAAAGCTGCCTTTCATGGGAGGTACTATTATGTGATTTAAAGAAAAATAGATGAAGTGATGAGGAATTGGGGAGATTAGGAAACTAGTCTGACAGCAAAATTGGGTTTGAGTCCCCATACTGTCTGTCTCTAAACCTTATTACCTTTCTGTTAGACCAGGGGAGCTCTTGAACAGCTCTGAATTCAGCTTTAGGCCTGCTCTAGTCATTTCGGTCTCTCCCCACCATTTTTTTTTTTTTTAAGTGTCTCACTCAGTTGCCCAGGCTGGAGTGTAATGGCACAATCACAGCTCACTGCAGCCTCTACCTCCTGGGTTCAGGGGATCCTCCCACCTCAGTCTCTTGAGAAACTGGGACCATAGGTGCTAACCACCACACCCAGATACTTTTTTTGTATTTTCCATAGAGACGGGGTCTCACTGTGTTGCCAGGGCTGGTCTCAAACTTCTGAGCTCAAGCAATCTGCCTACCTCTGCCTCCCAAAGTGCTGGGATTACAGGTGTTAGTCACGGCACCCAGCAGGCCAGATCTCATTTTAAGAAAGGAGAATTTAACCTGAATTGATATTCCTTGTTACCTTTAGTCGTTCATGAACTCCTCTGATCCAGCTTCTGTGCCAATACTTTCTTAAAATGGTTGTCATCCAAAGGAACGAGGCTGTTCTTCATCTTTACCTTTCTTGGCCTCTGCTTTACAATTTAATAATATTGACCACTCTTGCTTTGTAAAAGAATCCCCCTGCCTCTTGACTTCAGGGATACTACACTATTCCTGGTCTTCACATTTATTTTTTCATGATGCATCTGTTTCTTTTTCTGCCCGTTTTGCCCTCTCCAACTGCCTCCCTGGGTACCTTTCCTGGAGCTGAGAGCCTGACTCTCTGGAATCCATGCTGACTTCCTCTAAGAAAGCATCCTTTCTCTTGCTGGAAGGAAGGCTCTTTGCTGCGTCCTCTCTATTCAAGGAGTTGTCTTCCCACTGGAACTCCATTCTATTCTCTGCCCACTGCAGTCTCATTTGTCTGTCTTGCTCTCACCAAAACCACACTGCTATTTTTCTGGTCTCCCGGCCTTAGCCCTTTTCATAGTAAAAGCATAAGCATATCTTAAGTACTCAAATGGGTATTCCCTCCACAAATTTTCCTTCCTTTTCTTTTAAAACAATTTTCTCTTAAGTTTATGACAGTCCTAGAACTTAAGTTTCTCTTACACCTCTCTTGCCATCTCCACCATGGCTGCACCCCTGATCCAGGTCTAAGAGTGGCCTCCTCACCTAGGAGTGACCTCTCCCTGGAGCCCTCCCAGCCTCCTCTCCTTCTAGTTCCCACACTGCTGATTTCAGATTAGTCTTCTCTAGCTACTGCTCTCATCACATCACTCATTGGAAAACCTTCAACAACTCCTTATTTTCAGTCACACAAAGTCTAAAGTCATTAGTTTGACTTTCAGGAACCTTTGTAATCTCAGTATTTCTCTACTGAAGTATTTCTCTCTTATTGCTACTCTTTAGCACTATTCTGCTTCAATTCAGCCAGCCTCTTTACTTTTTTTTTTTTTTTTGAGACGGAGTCTCGCTCTGTCGCCCAGCCTGGAGTGCAGTGGCCGGATCTCAGCTCACTGCAAGCACCGCCTCCCGGGTTTACGCCATTCTCCTGCCTCAGCCTCCCTAGTAGCTGGGACTACAGGCACCCGCCACCTCGCCTGGCTAGTTTTTTGTATTTTTTTTTAGTAGCGACGGGGTTTCACCGGGTTAGCCAGGGTGGTCTCGATCTCCTGACCTCATGATCCGCCCGTCTCGGCCTCCCAAAGTGCTGGGATTACAGGCCTCTTTACTCTTTCGAGAACACGCACATATCAAGTTCAGCGCCTTTTTGAAAATGTTCACCTTGCTTGAATTCTCTCCTGACTTGAGTAAGCTTTCCCTCACTCTATCATGTCTTTCTTGATCATGCCAGAGTTTCATGAACTTTCTTTCCTTTTAAGTTTGCACATTGCTTCAAGCCTACATCAAATGCATTCCTTAGCGATTAAATGCTTACTATCCTGAACTGCACATTCTTAATTTGCATGTGTCATCCCATAATTTTCCAATCAGACTTAAGCTCCTCATAAATGGAAATCTTGTCAGACTTTTTCTCCTGAGAGTGCAGTAGTAAATGTTGATTGATGCTACTTAACTTGCAATCTGAACCCATATAACCTGATAGGTATAATAACTTAATATTAAAGAGTCTTAACAATTGAACAGAAGTTTCTTGATTTACGTTTTTAGTTTTATTTTTATTTTTTGAGACGGAGTCTTGCTCCGTCACCCAGGCTGGAGTACAGTGGCAAGCTATCAGCTCACTGCAACCTCTGCCTCCCGAGCTCAAGGGATTCTCCTGACTTAGCCTCCCTAGTAGCTAGGATTATGGGTGCCCACCACCGCACCCAGCTAATTTTTTTTGTATTTTTAGTAGAGACGGGGTTTCACCATATTGGCCAGGCTGGTCTTGAACTCCTGGCCTCAAGTGACTCGCCCACCTTGGCCTCCCAAAATGTGGGGATTACAGGCATAAGCCATCGCGCCCAGCCTTAATTTACTTTTAATGTGATTTCAGGACCATTTTACTATCTAAACATAATATGATAAGCAAATCTATAAGCCTAAGAAATAGACAAATTAAGAGGTGATTATTTGTGTCACTGACATTGTTTATTTTAGGATTTGCCAAAGCTCCTTTGAGTATCTCTTTCCAGAAAATTGACCTTCCCATAGATCGTCTCTTGCAAGACATTGATGAATAGGAGATTTTAATGCTAATGTTAGAAGCCAGTCACACAAAATATTTGAGTCACCCATATTAAAGATTAATTTGATATGAAGGTAGGGCATCTATAATATTAAATGTTGCATCATTGAAGAATAGGTCATTTAAAAAAGCAGTAGTACCTGTACTCACAATTTTCAGAACTTCCTGTAATGATATAAACTGGAATACACTATATTAGAGTCTGGGATGAGTAGACTCAGTTAAAAAATAAAACAGCCTTACCTTTACCTGATCATAAAGGCATCTTTGCCGAGTACTTGCTGCCTCCAGAGCAAACGTATTGAAGGTGAGGTGAATTAGTTTGTTTATAGGTAGAATTATGATCCATACACAGTTTAAATTCTTGTCATATATTCCATTCGAATCAGAATCAGGAAAGGCAAAGATATTATTCGACCTGTCAGATAACCACCACATCCTTGCTGAGGCCCTGCATTAAAACAAAGACACATCACTATGCAGACCAAACAGAACAGACCTTACATTGCACATGGAGGGTTTTTAAAAGAACATAGTTTCCATTTTCTGTCACACTCTGAGAACATGATCAGATCATTCTCTCCTGGGCTCCCTCCTTTCCTCCCTCTCTCTCTCCCTTCTTTTGGTCCTTCCTCCCCCCAACCCCGCTATCCGTCCCTCCCTCCCTCTATCCCTCCCTCCCTCGCTCTTTGCTTTGAGAGCAGAGTCTTCAGTTCTCCTTCTTACCCATAGAGTTGCTGAGTGGGAAAACACATGGGGTTCTATATATGTTTTTGGAACTGCTGATGTGATTTATTGAAGATTTTCCTAGCCTTGAAAAATCCAATTTTATACAAAATCAAGTATTTTGCATAATAAAACTGGTGGAAAATGTTCATATGTTTTACTTTTATATTCCGCTTTTATGAACACTGTCAAACTGAAAACTGAATTTATGAAGAATTTACCCAACACACCAAGAAAATTGCTGCCAACAAATCTTTTATTTACATAGTGTGATTGAAAGAGGCTGAGTGGCATTTAACACTGCAGTCCTGTTTATATTCAGCCGCATTCTATATTTAACTTTTTCTTTTCCAAAACATGAGAAGTTAAAGAAAAAAATCTTTATGGAAGAAAAGGCCTTCTTTGAGATCAAAATTTTATAATTCAGAATAAAAATACAAAGGAGAGATAAATAATTATCTCAAGATAATTAAATGGTCTACCATAAAAACATACAAAAAACAATTCTCAGAACATAGGATTTTGTTTTGTCTACTCCATGGCCTAAGCAGATAGCTCAGAAATGATTTGAGAAGAGCTTAAAGGGATGAACAATTTGTTGACAATTTTATAAGAAATGGTGAGGATAAAATAAGCTCAAAATAGCCCTAGTAGGAATAAGAATTAAATAGGTACTGAAAGTAATGTCTGTAAAGCTTGCGTTCTACACAAATACAGGTCATTGCTAGTTCCAAAGTTAAACTTCACTGGGATTGGCCTTCAGTCTATTTTTCTTATTCCAGTTTTTGCTCACAGTGAAAGGACTGCTTTCAACATTAGGGGGTGCTAAGATTTTGTACTTGGACCTTGGCAGGAAACATAAACAATGGTGGCTCTCCTCAACTCTGACTGTAAATCCAATGGATAGCAAATGGCCAGGGTGATTTTTGTTACAGGTACATTACTTAGTAGGTCAGGCTTGCCCTGTCCATAGCTTCTAAGTCAGGCAAAACCATAGAGTATTTGCATAGTCAGACATTTCTCAAAGTTGAAATGCTCCCAAAGGCCCAGTCCGTGATAGATGTATTCACAGATGGCATCTAGGACAAAATTATTCTGAAATGTAAGCAATACACAGTGATGAACCACATGTTGCTAATGATTCTGCTCATCTGAAATAGGCCTGCAAACTAAAGAGAGAGTTGGAGTTTTTGAAGTTTGAATAGCTTTGATTTCAGTGTGAACTGATTGTTACTTAAGGAAACCACTTAAACTTATCGGCTTTCATAGTACAGAAGAACAATGACTGAGGGTATGAATGGATTGGTAAATTTATTTATTACATATAGTTTTAATATTCAAGGAAGTATATTTAGTATTTAAGTAGAAAAAGATCAATGATAATCCATCAGTAGTGATAAGGCATAGATAAACAATGATGACACAATTTAGAAAATGATAGGTTCAGTAAAAGAGGCAGAAAACTCTTCTAGCTTTAGAAAAATGTGAAGATTACTTTGGGCTACGAGGATCTCGACTGTTCCAAATAGGAGGTGACTTGGATCTGGGTCTTGAAGCATAAATAGAATAAAACCATGTAAAAATGGAACTGGTATTGGCAATTCCAGCCTGAAGGAATCTCATGATCCAAGTTTAAATGGGCAAGAATTTACATTGTATGTATGGGCAAGCGTAACTCTGAGAAAACAATAGGGCACATGAAGGAGAATAATGAGAACTAGGTTTGGGAAAACAGGATGAGGTCTTCTATAGAGGGCCTCAAATGCCAGATTATATAGAGTTTGGCTGTTAGACTATGTTGTGTGGCTAATGGGATCCATTTGAAAGATTTTTAATCAGAGAAGTGGTAGAATCAGGATGTACTTGCTAATCAAGTCTGATCTAAAAATTTATCCAGAACCAGCATTTTACATGTAAGGGAATGGGACTGAAGGAGATGAGACCAGGTAAAAGGACATTGCTGTGGCAAGGGCTGCAAGTAGGAGCGCTGAAGAGTTGGAGGTAGGTAGACAGGAAAATGGTGTTACTGGGCATTATTCTAATAATACATCAGCTTCAAAAACTAAATGTTATTTTATCACTGCTTGTTTATTAATTGTTACTAATAAGTTCATAATGGCAAAATAGCAATTGTACTTGGGCACAGTGAATGCCATTACACACACTTATTATGTAGTGCTACTACTATGACTAATGCCATAAGGCACACACCCTCATTCCAGGGAACCCCAGAACAAGAATCACTGATGTGTTTGCCATGGATTGAGTGGTAGATTGACTGATCCTTCCTTCCTTCCTTCCCTCCTTCCTTCCTTCCTTTCTTCCTTCCTTCCTTCTTCCTTCCTCCCTTCCTCCCTTCCTCCCTCACTCCTTCTTTCTTCTTCATTTCCTTTCCTTTCCTTTTCTCTCTTTCTCCCTCTCTTTCTCTCTTTCTTTTCCTTCCTTCCTTCTTTCTCTTTCTTTTTTCTTTTCTTTCTTTCCTTCTTTCCTTTCTTTCTCTCTCTCTCTTTCTTTCTTTCTTTCTTCTTCCTTCCTTTCTTTCTCTCTTTCTTCCTTTCTCTCCTTCTTTCTTTCTTAATTTCTTTCTTGCTTTCTCTCTCTCTCTCTTTCTTCCTTTTTTTCTTTCTTCTTTTTTCCCTTTCTTTCTTTCTTCTAGATGAGGACTTTCTATGTTTTTCAGACTGTTCTCGTATTCTTGGGGTCAAGGAATCCTTCCACCTCAGCCTCTTGAGTAGCTGGGATTACAGGTGCATGCCACCATGCCCAGCTTAATTGGCTGATTTTTAATTCTTCAGTCCCTCTGTCTTCAGTCTCTCTCTTTGCACTGCACTAAAATGGATACAGTATATTTTTATGTGCACTTGATGTTAGGCTTTGGCTGTACGACTTGCTTTAGACAGTGAGTATTAGTGGTCATGAAGCATGCAGAGGCCTTAAACGTGCTTATGTTTTGTTCTTGTTTTTATTTTTGTCTAGGACTTTGTGCTCCCGTGATCTGCTAAGATATCATGCCCTGAGTAACTGCTGGTTCAAAGAAAAAGTGGATTCATGTGGAGCAGACTTGAACCTGGACTCAACTTTACAGCCAATTACAGCCAACCTGCAGCCTGGAACAGTGGCAGGCAAGCTAGTCCGTGGACCCATAAGTGATAAAAACAAACGTTCATTATAAGACACTGAATTTTGGATGGTTTGTTATGCAGCACTGTCATGGTAATAGCAGACTAATACACACACTAATATTAATAGCTGGTTTGAGCTATGAAATTATAATAGAGCTTAATGCTCAATTCATAAAATATACACACAGAATAAAGAAAATGGAGAAAAATTATCTTCAGATAATCCTGGCCAAAACAGTTAAATATTTGAAGTGAATATCATATTACATGAGTGAACAGGTATTTGTGTAGTGCAGGAAATAGCAATTGCTCTAATTCCTCCACTTTAGTGCTTAAACATAGCACAACTGCTCTATGTAAAATGAAATGTAAGTATATATGTCTAAATGTAAGGATCAATATTAACAAAAGAAGGGTTCTTTCCCAAAAGTAGCTATTGCCACGTTACTCTTTCTATGTTTCAATGGTAGAGGAATATAAACAAGGGCGACTTCTGTGACTCTGAAATGAAGTCCTATGCATTAGAAGGTCATATATATTTACTATACTGATATTTTGAAATTGCCTTTCTTTAATGTATAAGCCATCTTAACCTTGATATGTTTAGCATCATCAATTCATCATTTCCTCATTACTACACATTTTTGAACCCCCCAGACGGCTCTCATCCATCAGCACCTGCCTCATCAGGCAGGTGTGTCAGTCACTCTCTGATGATACACCCTGTGTCCAAGAACAAATGTCACTCTAACTTTCTTTCCTAAATTGGAAATATCTCTGTCACACAAAAGAGCCATTTCTTCAGAGAAAATAAATGTTTTGGCTAAAGAAATATTGGAAGCATAACCCCATAATAAGCAGTGAGATCCAGGTCTAAATCTACTTACTTAAAAGTCAGTAACTGAATCCTGAAGTATTACCTTCCAATGACTAAACCTCAGAGTGAAGCTCAAGCCAGGATCAATCTGATAAGGGAAAAAATAGTTGCATTCTCTAGGGTAAAACATCTTGAAGGCTTCTGTGGAGTTAGATACATTTTTAAATTGTTATTTGGAGAACTGACATTTTTGTGGCTCACATTCCATGTGGCTGACATTTTATTGAGGTTGTCTAGATAGCATCTCTGCCTGTTTCTGGACGAACACTGCTGAGAAGGTGCACAGCAAGCTGTACAGGCAGATACTTACTGCCTTGACAGGCACTTTCCTATTTCCAGCAAGCCATCTGTGGCTTTCGGCTGCAGGTGAAGGAGGTTTTACTGGAAACTACAGGAAGCAGAATCCAAAGGTATTTAAAGCTGGTGCCTTAGGGAAATGCGAGCACACCTAGACAGCCTCGTTTCTATCACACAGGGATTCAGGGCTAGAACAGCATTATCCTTTTTTGGAATCAGCCTTACTGTGGTTTTTAAAGCTGCAGATACACAATTGCCCCAAAGCAGTGTATTCATGTAAAAACATTCAACTAGGTTTCAGATGATCCTGTTTTGTCTTTTTTTCTAAAAGTAAAGAGTGTTTATTATTTTACTCCCTGACCTCTGGTTATGTATAATATTTATGTTACACAGGAAACATAAGTATAATATTTACATTATACAGGAAAAATTAGTAGTTTTTGTAATGAGATTTTTAATTGTTTTGTTTGTTTTTAGTAGCTTCCCTCAATTTGACTCACTTTAGTTATCCTAATTTTTAACCTAGCCTAAATTAAAATGTGTTTTTAGTTTGGTAATATTTAGGATCATAAAACTAAAAGAATGGTAATTTACTAAAAGAAAGTTAATTTCAGCAAGCTAATTAGTAGCTGTAGTTAATAGAAAAAGAGCAATACCGTACAAAGAACTTAGAAGAAGAAAAGTTTTATCATTATCCTTTAATTTATCTTGCATTTTTTAGATATCACTGAAAATGCTCTATGTATACATCATTAGTCCCAGGGCATTTTATGAGAATCATTCTTTCCAACTTGGAAATTTAAAAAATAATTTACTAAGCAAAATGATATGATCATGTCAGTTGATGCTGAAAAAGGATTTGACAAAATCCAATGCACAATCATGATAAAAACTCTTGGCAAACTAGGAATAGAAGAGAAATTTCTTGACTTGATAAAAACTACCTGCAAAAATCTACAGCTAACAGCATACTTAATGGTGAAATACTAAATGCTTTCTCCCTATGATCCGGAACAAGGCAATGATATTTATTTCACACCCCTCTAACTCAACATAGTATTAGAATTCTTACCAGAATAAAGCAAGGAAAAATATAGAGAGAGACCGGAAAGGAAGAAATAAAATGCCACTTTTGCAAGTTTAACTGTTATCTGCAGAAAATCCTAAGAAAGATAGAAAAATATTCTTAGAACGAATATGTGAGTTCAGCAAGAACTCAGGATAAAGGAACAATACACAAAAATCAATCAAATTTTAATATACTAACCGTTAACATGTAGAGACCAAAATTAAAAACAACACCATTTATAATCATTCCAAAAAATGAAATATTTAGGTATATACTTAATGAAGCATATGCAGGCTTATGTGATGAAAATTACAAAATAATGAAATAAATAAAAGAAGGCCTAAATAAGTCTAGATACATACATGCTCATGGACTGGAAAACTCAACATAGTAAAGACATCAATTTTCCCCAAATTGATACATAGATTTAATGCAATTCCTATACAAATCTTAGCAAGGTTTTTCTGCAAACATAGCTTAATTTATTTTTATTTTTTATTTTTTAGGATAGGGTCTTGTTCTGTCACCCAGGCTGGAATGCAGTGGTGTGATCACAGTTCACTGCAACTTTGAACTCCTGGACTCAAGGGATCCTCTTGCCTCAGTCTCCCAGTTAACTAGGACCACAGGCGAGTGCCACCATGCCCAGCTAATTTTGTTATTTTTGGTGAAGACAGGGTCTTGCTATATTGCCCAAGCTAGTCTCAAACTCCTGGTGTCAGGGGATCCTCCCACCTTGACCTCCCAAAGCTCTGGGATTACAGGCATGAGACACTGCACCCAGCCTTTATTTTAAAGTTTGTATGGAAAGGCACAGGCCTTCAAATAGCTGAAACAATCTTCACAAAGAAAAATTAAGTGGGAGGAATCGCTCCATCTGAAATTGAGGCTTACCATGTAGCTATAGCAATCAAGACGGTGTGATATTGGTGAGGAGTTAGACACATAATGGAATAGAATAGAGAACCCAGAAACAGACTCACACAAATATGCCCAACTGATTTTTTTCAAAGGTGCCAAAGCAATTCAATGAAGGAAGGACAGCCTTTTCAACCAATGATGCTAGAGCAATTGAACATCCAGAGGCAAAAAATTGACTTCCACCTAAATCTCATATCTAAACCAAAATGAACTCAAAATAGATCATAGAAACAAATGAAAAATGTAAAATCATAAAACTTTTAGAAGAAAACAGTAGAAAAATCTCTGGGACCTTGGGGTAGGCAAAGAATTATTACATTTGGCACCAAAAACTTAATCTATAAAAGAAAAAGTCAATAAATTGGACATCAAAATTAAACATTTTTGTTCAGTGGAACGCCAATATAAGGCAAGAAAATGAAAAGGCAAGACATAGACTGGGAAATAACATTTGCAAACCACATACTGACAAAGGATCATTATTAAGAATAGATAAAAACTCTCAAAACCTAGCAGTAGAAAAATACTCAATTAGAAAGTGAGCAAAAGATATAAATATATATTTCACCAGAGAATGGATATACGGATGACAAAAAGGCACATGAAATTCTTTACCATTAGGGAAACACAAATTAAAACCACATGAGATGTTAATACACACCTACCAGAATGGCTAAAATAAAATT
The DNA here is from genome assembly GCF_049350105.2 of Macaca mulatta. Classification (NCBI taxonomy): domain Eukaryota; kingdom Metazoa; phylum Chordata; class Mammalia; order Primates; family Cercopithecidae; genus Macaca; species Macaca mulatta. The sequence continues at coordinate 58,138,662 of NC_133414.1, forward strand.
AAATAACAACAACAGCAACAATAACAGTACTCTACAATGAGATGACCGAGGGAGGGATAGGGGGTTCCCAGGTATAGAAAGCAATGACTTCCTAATCAAAATAATACAAGCCAGAACATGATGGAATAGCATTGTAAAGTCCTGAAAGAACATAAACTCCAAATTGGAACTCTATATTCAGAGAAAGAATCCAACAAAATTTAAGAAAATCAAGTCACTTTTGAAAAACAAAAACAAAGAACACATTTTACCAGAAGATCTCCAATAAAAGAAACATAAAAGAGAGGTGTTCCAAAAGAAATAAATTGATCCCACATGGAAGTATAGAATTTCAGGAACAAAAGAAAAAATAATAGCAATGGTAATTCTACATTATTAATAATTGTGTAAAACAACAAAAATGTTTTGTGAACCTAATAGGTATGTAGAATTAAAATACTTGACATATATAGCACAAAAGACAAGAAGTGGGTAAATGGGTTTAAAATGTTCCAAGATCCTTGCATTGATTATAACATGATAAAAGTATTGATTTTAAATTAGATTCTAACATATCAAGGTTGAATACTGTAATCTCTAAGGTAAATATTGAAATAAGAGTAACAGGATGTGTAAGTAATAATTTTAAAAGGGGAGTAATAAAAAAGTGATTAATTTTAAAAAGAAAAGATAGTTAAAGGAACATAAAAAGAGGTGGGACAAACAAAACACAAATAGTAGAAAGGTCTATTTAGAACTAATACTGTTAGCAATTTTATCAGATATAAACACATTAAATTCTCCAATTGAAAGACATAGCCAAACAAAAGTCAAATATATTCTTCAGGATAGAGAAAAGTTGAAAATAAAAGCGTTTAAACATATGTCACACAAATATGAACCAAAAGAGAGCTATGGAAGTTATACTAAATCAGAACAAGTAGAAATTAAGGCAAAAAGCATTTAAAAATATTGTTACATAATGGTATGAGTCAATCTACCAGAAAGATATGATAATTACAAATGTATATGTGCCACGCTGGTTTCAAAATTAAAAAGAGCAAAACTCTAGCCAAGATGATTCTACTGATCTTCTAACTCTCTTATCTGACTACCTACTGAACACTAGCTGGATATCCTAAAGGCATCAAATTCTCCAGACAAAACCTAAAGCTTTTATTATTTTATTCTGCAAAGCGCTGTCCTCTCCTAGTAATTTTCTATTTGAATGATGGTGTCTCAAGATATTGTCCAGAAACTTTAGGAGCATTATTATTTCTTTTTCCCAAGCCACCTCTTTCAAATGGAACACTGTGTTATTGATTCAATATCTTGAGGATTTCTCCTTTCAGTCCCTTTCTTTCTTTTCATAGTACCACTGCTCTTAACATCCCATGCCTAAACTATTGCAGTGCTTTCCTAACTTTTTCCCTGGACTGCTGCTTCAAAACATCATGCCCACGGTGCTAGGATGTGCTTTCTAAAATAAATCTGACTAGATCATAGCACTCTCCAGCTCAAAACAATTACGGGCTCACCTTTGCACATGATGCAGAGCCCTCCATGTCCAGCCTTTGCCTATCTCTCATGTCTCAGCACCTGTTGTTCTCCACCTTATGCCCCGAAGCATTACAATGGGCAGTTTAGTCAGTATCCCTTGAAATGGGATAAACCTGTAACTTTGTACATGTGTGTTTCTTCCCCATAAATTGTCCATTTTCCCAATGAATGACTTCTTTTTTTTTTTTTTTTTTTTTTTTTGACAGAGAGAAACTCTGTCACCCAGGCTGGAGTGCAGTGGTGTGATCTCAGCTCACTGCAACCTCCACCTCCCAGGTTCAAGCGATTCCCCGGCTTCAGCTGCCCGAGCAGCTGGGACTACAGGTGCGTGCCACCACGCGTTTTTGGTAGAGATGAGGTTTCACCATGTTGGCCAGGCTGGTCTCAAACTCCTGACCTCAGGTGATCTCCCTGCCTCGGCCTCACAAAGTGTTGGGATTACAGGGGTGAGCCACCATGCCTGACCAATGAATACCTTATCATCCTTCCAAAATAATACTATTTATATCTAAAAATTCTTGCTTGCTAAATGAGTGACAAGTATTTTCTAATTTAATCATCACTGAACTCTATATGGTTGTTACTATTAGTGTACTCTTTTTACAGATAAAAAAAAAATCAAGACCCTGAGTGGATAGGTAAATTGTCCAAGGTCAACCTCAATGAGATGTACAAACTGAATATGAATCTGGGATACGATGCTCCAAGTTTAACTTCTTACCCATTGCACTGTAATTCAGGACTCACATTCTCTGAGGTGGATCCTCTAACAATCTTGTGTCCTTTTTTCCACCAAATATCCAAGTACCATAGATCCCTTCTTTTGTGCTTCCAGTGCCCTTTGCAAACACTTCCGTTAAAAAGCATCCCTGGGGTCTGGATGCAGTGGCTCATGCCTGTAATCCCAGCACTTTGGGAGGCTGAGGCAGGTGGATCACAAGGTCAGGAGTTCCGGACCAGCCTGACCAACATGGTGAAACCCTGTCTCTACTAAAAATACAAAAATTAGCCAGGTGTGGTGACGCACGCCTGTACTCCCAGCTACTCAAGAGGCTGAGGCAGAATTGCTTGAACCTGGGAGAAGGAGGTTGCAGTGAGCCGAGATCATACCATTGCACTCCAGCCTGGGCAACAGAGCAAGACTCCATGTCAAAAAAATAAACAATAAAGCATCCCTGGGCATTTTTCATCAATTCCCACAGAGGCAATGAAGGCTTATTAAGAAAATCATGAGTTGGGGGACTGTCAAACCTAGTTCAAAGCTTGGCTTTACCTCTTACAAACCCTTTGACCATAGACAAATTATTAATCTCTTAAGTTATTATTTCTTCCGTTGTAAAATGGGGTAATTCTTGTCTCATGGGGTAGTTCTGAGGATTAGATGAAGTAGTATACATCAAGCAGCTCATGCTACATCTTGTAGGGCACAGTCTTGAGGACAGGCAGTCATTTTCATGATGCCCTGGGATTTCCTGACAATTCTTTACTTGCGAGCAAGAAAAATGTACAGCTACCACATAAAGTTAACAGACTTTCCATATATTAGTATGAGGAGGACACAGTCCCACTATTTTATTTCCTAACAATTCATTTATAACAAAAGAATCTTTTAAAATTTTTATTGCTGACTGTATATATTTTGCTTTTACCTTTTACCTTCTTGGGAATACTGTATCAAAACCAGGCTGATCTGAGTAAGGATGATGATTATTATAGGAAATTTATGGGTAATTTAACCCAAAATAACCAGTTACCTGCAATAAAACTAGGTCGTTTCTTGTGTTTTAGATTACACAAAATAAGTGCTTCTTCCCAGCACTTGTTCCCTTCAATGTTTTTCAAAATGTTATCTTATAATTTAACATTAACTCAATTTTATTACTTAGTTTGGTCTCCACAATACCATCTGGTTTTATTTTCACAAGGACAGCCCCACCCTTCAAGACCAGGAACGACAATCTAGTCATCGGTGGGGGCACAGACTCCGGTGTTGAAATATATTTATTAAGAACCTTTCCTTTCTTCTTGCTGATTTGGTATTTAACTCCTGTCTACTCGCTTTTGTAAAGCTTTGGTGAACTAAGTATTAGTTGGTTTCTTTATCCTGATCCCACATTCTCAGCTCTGCAAAAAACCTTTCCCCATAAAACTCACAAAGAATAACCTGAAGATAACCTTGTCTTTGGTATCATCCCCCAAGGGAAGTCTAATCGCCAGTGAAAGGTACAGGGCTTAAAAAGGGCAGAAATAAGCTTAGTTGGGTTTTTCTTTGAATGGATTTACAGTTTCAGCTCATCTCATTCTCAGACTTCATCAAGGGAGCAAATGACATTAGGAAACCAGAAAAATAACATGCCTTGGTTGCTTTCAAGTAATACCCCCATTATTACTAAACTGAGAGTTATTTGATCAGTGATTTATTGAATTATTCAAGTTATAATTCAACTTCTTTATTACATTTGTACTTCTAACAGTAATGTGAGCTGACGGCTTCAGTCAGGCTGCCGACAGGTACCTAGAGACACATACACATATATTTTTAATGCCATTTAATTTTTAAAAGTTTATTCTTGTATTGGTTAGCTATTTTTAGAATGCCTCACAAAGTTTAAATTTAACATCAAAACCAGGAAAATTAAAAATAGCTGCAAGCAGAAGTCTGAATTGTACTTGTTAGGTTTTTTCTATTTGTTGTGACCATATTTTCCATCTTTGTGGCCCTAGACCCTCTTCAGCTTTCTCTGTCTCCTTCTTTCTTTCTTCTCTGTTTCCTTCTTTTTTTTTTTAACTCCTTCAACTTCCTCCTGCCACTCCCACTGCCTTCCTTTAACGTGTTTGAGAGGCATTTTCCAGATGTTTAAGATAACAGGCAAAAATCCACAGGTGAGAAACACAGATGACCCAAATATTGAATGTGATCTGGTATTCCTAATTCTCTGAGGATGGAAGTGATTCAATTTACCTCCCTGTGCAGAGCTTAAGCAGCAGTTTTATAAACCAGGATTGAATTTTGAGAATGAGCTGAATCTAGATTAAAATCTGATGTATACTATGCGGTATATTATTATTTCTCATTATAAAATATGATTTTTGAAGTAGGCACAATTTATCCATTTATTCTGTAAATCGCTCATATGGACAATATTGATGGAGTAAAAATTATGTACCAGGCCTCTGCAAGGCCTGAGGATTTAATCAGAATGTAGCTTTTGATTTCAGATTTAGGTTATGAAATGTACTTTAGGATTTGAGGGTTAGGTGTCACTGCAAAGTGGGTAGGGATGAACAAGAAATCATTGTAGCATGATGTGGTCCTGTTGAGAATGTTGATCCCTGCCCACCCCACCCTCAGCCATCCCCTAACCTTAGCAATAGGGTCAGGGGGAGGGGCTTGAAAATTTGGGACTTCAATATTACTTTCTAATGCATAGATTCTTTCACTCTGACAGCTAAGGTGCTTTCCAGAAATTATCTGCTTCATCCCCATCACATTCTTAAAAGATAAATGGTTGTAATATTTCAAATTGATCAGTTTTTTGGATAAAAATTGATTTCCAAAGTGTTATAGATCTTTTCCAAAGCCATATCACCAGGCAATGACATCAATCAGCTCTTTCCGTCTGGCCATATTACTTTTTTTCTTTTGTTTTGTTTTTGAGACAGAGTTTCGCTCTTGTTCCCCAGGCTAGAGAGCAATGGTGCAACCTCGGGTCACTGCAACCTCTGTCTCCCGGGTTCAAGTGATTCTCCTGACTCAGCCTCCCAAGTAACTGAGTTTACAAGCATGCGCCACCATGCCTAGCTAATTTTTTTTATTTTTAGTAGAGACGAAGTTTCACCATGTTGGCCAGGCTGGTCTCGAACTCCTGACCTCAAGTGATCTGCCTGCCTCAGCCTCCCAAAGTGCCAGCATTACAGGCATGAGCCACTGTGCCTGGCCTATCTGGCCATATCTCTACATTTGTTGGACTGTAATTCATTCTGTCCTTGTTACATATGTGCTTGGGTATTTTTGCCTTGAACTCTTAGTAAAGGTCTCTGAGTCCAACCTTAATGGAACCTGACTCATCCTCCACGTGACAAATACCCAAGGTGGAGGAAGACAGACAGTGGCCCTCCTCGGCAGCACATGTGCTCTGGGCAACAGGGACTGCCTGGGAGCTTTGAGTCCAGCCACTGACCTGGCTTGTCCCTGAGGGTGCATCTTCCCCAGCTGTCCTCCTGTGCTGTCCTGCAGGGGGCACTCCTCACTGCCTTCTTGACAACTCACTAATTGAGATACCTGCAGACCTCACATGTAGTAGAGCCAAGTTCTATTTTTACACTGAAGTTTCGCTGAAGTGTTATAGAATACATCATTTTAGAAAAAAAGGTGAGACAACGAAGGTACTGCACAGTAAATTAATAAGTTCACTGAAAGCCCCTAATCTAACCCTACGTGTAGAAGAAGTTTGGTGTGTAGTGTGATGACCATATTGCGAATAGACTGAGCAACTCTCTGGTAAGAGGCCAATTTGGGAAGAAGAACATGGAGTCTCTGATGGTTAAAAACACGTTTGCAAGTGTGAAGTGCTTTGTGCGGGACACACATAAGCAGAGTCAAGGCTGGAGCTGACTCTACTGGTAAAGGAAGGTGCAGCAACTAATCTAGCAGAAGTTAACAGAACAAAAGGCACTTAAAAGTATCTGTTCTGCCTACAGGCCATGCCTACTTAGCCAAATCCACAGAACCAACAGCTTTTTAAACTTTATAGGATCATAGAAGCCATTGACAATCTGATGCAAACTATGAACTTGGTTAAGAAAAGTGCTCAGGTTTGCAGATTATTTCAGAGTTTCACAGATTGCTGCAGCCCAGTGTGATCATTTTGTTTGTTGTCAGCCATTCATTTATTCAATTATTCATACCGTGTTGAAGCACATGGGAGAAACAAGCAGGCACATTTCCACTGCAGTTAGAGATCAGCTCCTGCTTGCCAAATGTGCTTTCTCCTTACACATGAGATCCCACGCACATGGGCCTCCAGCGGCAGAAATTCCATGCAAAAAGGAGACCCAATTTCACTACATATTTAGTAATTAGCAACTAAGGGATAGTTCTCCCAAATTTGCTGTGACTCACTAGCAATACAAATATAACAAATGCACAAGATGAAATTAACCTAATAGTCACATAATTATATAAGCCAGTCTCTTTGTCAACTCCTGAAAAATGGAAGCAGATGTACATAAAGCATTGTCAGCTGTATAATCTAAATAGCAAATCTGCAAAACCCTACGTAGTGTTTTAGTTAAGATCAAAACAGAAATGTCATAGAATAACATGGTCTCCTCTTCACATCAATTATTTACAAAGTGAAGATATTGTTTTCCAGGCTGAACAGTCTTGTAAATGAAAATTCACTATCTGGTCCACAAAGTTACTTTCCCTCTCTTTAGGGGAAAGGCAGAGTTGTTTTACATAAATGAGTTGGAGGTGAAAGGGGTACCTTATTAGCCAAGTTTAAGTGTTTTCATCCAGATCTATAACTAAAAGACCCTATAAACCCTATAATCAAAGCTATTCTTATTGTTCCTTCCTCCTTTCCTCACCACAAACAACAAAAATTAAAATGAAACAAAATCTAAAAGTTATGCAGAATGATAAATAAACTTGTCAATGTGATCTCGAAATCTTTGTAAGAGCACTGCAAGGCAAAATGATAATACTCAGGTTTTTCACTTAAGCATTACCATCAAAGAGTAGTTACAATGACTTCTTAAGTATTTCCAAGTGGCTGATGGCATCTATACAGATGAAAAAGAGGTAACAATCATATTCATGAAATATAGGGGTAACACAACACTGGCAAGGAGTTCCATTTTTGCATTCTTCACTTAAACCTTTTCTCTAACTGTGGCCAGAGGAAAACAGTAAGTGACTGTAATTGTTCAATGACTCATGCATAGACAATGCTTCTGACAGTGTAAGATTTTTCCTTCTGTTAAATCACAATAAGTCTAAAAATGTATTCTTTGTGGCTCGGAAAGACACAGTAATTTAATAAAGCTAGGGAACCCTGGCTCACTTGAGAGGCTTCATGCAGATGACAGCAGTGAGAAGAGTGTTAACACAGTGATTACCATTTTCTTGTGAGAATATATTAGGAAAAAGAAAAACAACTTGAAAGGTAGCAAAGCAAATGCAGACATACGCCCTTTGGTCTAAAGTCTGTGCTAAAGGCAAGAATATATCCCTTTTTTTGTGCAAAAAAAAAAAAAAAAAACTCCAAAGGAAAATTAATTTTTCTTTCAAAATAGCCTTGTGTCTTTTGTATGCTATTTCACTTACACGATTCTATCAAGGCAACGCTCTCTGACTGCCCATGAGACTTGCTTTCAAGTTACTGTTGAGACAGCTAAGTAGGAAAAGTGGCAAAGGGATTTCCTGATACAATTTGTCATGAGGTGTGTGGTTTACTGGGAAGCCTTCAAAACACAATGTCTAATTGCTTTCCTCAAGAAATGCATAAAAAATTTCATATGCCCAATATCAAGAAGTTGAAGGTAAATTCTGCTTTGCAATCAGAGAAATGAAGTTTATCCACACTATGGGAGAAAGAGAAAGAGTTTGAAAAGTGAATGAGGGTTATTATTACAGAAAGCTGCCTGGGTTTTTCTGAGTCTTTACAGAGTATGAGATTTGTTTGGAGAGCTATGCATTTTTAGCACATTAATCACATCTATATTCAAATGGAAAAGGATGAAAACACTTTCCAGAGTAGAATATTAATGATCTTAGACTGTGCCACTGATTTTAAATTATTCCAAGTTCTGACTTAATTTGATCTGGGTGATTATTTCTCACATGCAGTGTTTGATGTTGATCATTTATTTCTCACATGCAGTGTTTGATGTTCATAATTTATTTTTCATATTCAGTGGGAGTAATCTGGGGCGTATTTTCAGTTTATCCTCACACCTAACTTTACCTGTTCCGCCTACATCATGCTCTCCAGCCCAAATTCCTTCTCAAGCATCAGCTTCCAACTAAACAGCTCTATTTAGACAGGTCTTCCAACCCAAAATGCCCCAAATTAAATATAACATTTCTCCCTTAAATCATAGTCTCCTAAGGCACCACCATCCAACAAATTACCTACAGAAAGTCATCCTCAATACACACCCTCATTAAAATATCGTCAGAGTCCAAACACCGTGCTTCCAATGTATCCTACCTTCCGTCTCTCAGATTTCTGCCGTTTCTTTTATCTGTTTTCCCTCTGTATTCGTTCAAGGCTTTGACATTTCCCATCAATATTTCTATCATAAGCTTCTTCCTTCCCAGGTTATAGGTTCTTCACACCTTCCTCCACCACGCTACCAAAGTTATCCTTTTTTTTTTTTTTTTTTTTTGAGACGGAGTCTCACTCTGTCCCCTAGGCTGGAGTGCAATGGCACAATCTCGGCTCACTGCAACCTCCACCTCCTGGGTTCGAGTGATTCTCCCACCTCAGCCTCCCACCTCAGTTGTTACAGGCCACAACACCCTTCCCAGCTACTTTTTGTATTTTTGCAGAGAAGGGGTTTTGCCATGTTGGCCAGGCTGGTCTTGAACTCCTGACCTCAGGTGATCTACCTGCCTTGGCCTCCCAAAGTGCTGGGATTACAGGCGTGAGCCACCGCGCCCAGCTGATAAAGTTGGCATAGGCAATGGGGCTTTCTTTTTTGACCTGGCCCTTGTCTACATTTAGGCTCAACTTATACCATTTCTATAGGTGATAAAATGAGTCTCGGGACTTTTCTGAGTGTGATTGTGTAGAAAGACTTCGTCTTTGTATGCTGGAGAGGTACCTTTATTGAGTGATTTTTTACAACAGTAAAATATGTCATACATAATTTTTAAAACCAAGCCTTTACATGGCATATTCTTCTAAGCTTCAGTGAAAAGCAATTATAGTCAGGTGGGGAAAAAATGAATAAAGCAGAAAGGTAACAGTCCTGAAAAAGAGATTTACATATCCGGAATTCTTACCCCAATGACTGCCGAAAAGGTATCTTCCAGCTTCTTGCTGTTTGAAACGAATCTGTCTTGAACACCAGGAGCATACTATTATTGTGGCTCTTCATATTTGGTGGGCGCTTGGAACCACATAATTTGCCAAGAAGGGGATCGCTGGTATTGGCACCATCATTAATTGCCAGGTAGTCATGGGAGCAGGAGGTGGAAGGAACCGCATCAAAATCTCTGAACCTGTGAAATGTACCTTGTTAATACTGATGTTTCCATTTGGACGTCTACTAAATTGTAGCTTTAGCTATTGCAAAAAATGACAAGGAAAAAACTAACAGCAGAGCATTCAAGCCTCACTTGATAGGAAATATTAGAAATCAGACAGTACCTTACTGATCAGTTCAAAAGTTTTGCCAAATTTGGTTTTAGTAATTACAATACACCAAAAACTGTGATAGCAGCTGGGGATGTCAAGGTGAGTAAGATACAGTCTTAAGACTTCAAGGAATTCACAGTCTATGGCATATTAAAGTCCATCTGAGATCAAGTTTTGAAAAGTTGAACTGATACTTATTATCCCAGCAACACTTCAGGTTTTTAGGCCTCATTAAAAATATGGTATTTACTCTTCCCTTTTTATTTTATGAGATGAAGTAGAACTTATGGAAAGCATACTAATATAATAGAAGAAATGCTGGTTTTAGAATCATAGCTCCATTCTCCTTCTCACAGTCTCATTTCCCTCTTTTAAAATGGAGTTTCTATTAAGGTCAGGTGAAAAACAAGAAATTCCCATATAAGATCTCTGTGGTGGTCACTGACTCTTCTGCACATGGTTCCAGCTCTCTGCCTCCCCAGCACCGGTAGGATTGCCCTAGGTGCACACTTTGAGGTTTGGAATGGCTGCTGGGAGTTGCTTTGACCACAGAAATGTAAGCAGGAGGGAGACATATTACTTTATGGAAGAAGTTTTACAAATGACTACTTGCTTTTCCACATTGCCTTCCCACTGCAGTGATGATCATGGAAGCAAATGTAAAAATGAAGCTTCCATCAGCCTGGGTTGTTGAATGACCATGATGAGCAGAGTTTCCATGCCAGGCCACACTGAACATACTCATTTAAATGAGAAATAAACTTGTTGAGTTAAGTTGCTGTGCCATGGGGTTGTTTGTTACCATGCATAACCTATCCTGACAGATGCTTTTCTCTGTCTTATACAGTGTTTAATTTAGGCCTTATTCTTGATCATTTGAAATAACAATTTCCAGAGTTCCTGAACAAGCAAGGCTTCCTACATGGTTTTACTTTAGAGTTTTATGGTGGGTTTATTATAGCTTATTTTTTAAACTTGTTTAAATTATTTGTGATCTTGTCCTTTTCTCTCTCTCTTTTTTTTTTTTTTTTTTTTTTTTTTTTGAGATGGAGTCTTACTCTGTTGCCCGGGCCGCAGTGTAGTGGCACAATCTTGGCTCACTGCAACCTTCACCTCCCAGGTTCAAGCAATTCTCTTGCCTCAGCCTCCAAAACAGCTGGGATGACAGGTGTGTACCACTACGCTCAGCTAGTTTTTGTATTTTTTTTTTGGTTAGAGATGGGGTTTCCACCATGTTGGCTAGGCTGGTCTTGAACTCCTGACCTCAGGTGATCCGCCTGCCTCTGCCTTCCAAAGTGCTGGGATTACAGGCATGGGTCAATAGGCCCAGCCTGCTTTTTCAATTTATTTTTGCCAGTAGCTCTAATAAATATTCCATAATATGGAATAATTTTGAAAATATATAATAAGCTGTCCCTTGAGATAGCTAAATACTTATTGTAATGATACTACGATTGGTCAAAATATGCTTGGAAATAATATCTGGACTTTTTATTATTAGTAGTATACTTTAAGTTCTAGGGTACATATGCACGGCATGCAGAATTGTTACATATGTATACATGTGCCGTGTTGATTTGCTGCACCCATTAACTCGTCATTTGCATTAGGTATTTCTCCTAATGCTCTCCTTCCCCATCCCCCCACCCCATGACAGGCCCCAGTGTGTGATGTTCCCCAGCCTGTGTCCAAGTGATCTCATTGTTCAATTCCCACCTATGAGTGAGAATATGTAGTGTCTGGTTTTCTCTCCTTGTGATAGTTTGCTCAGAATGATGGTTTCCAGCTTTATCCATGTCGCTGCAAAGGACATGAACTCATCCTTTTTTATGGCTGCATAGTATTCCATGGTGTATATGTGCCACATTTTCTTAATCCAGTCTATTATTGATGGACATTTGGTTGTTTCCAAGTCTTTGCTATTGTGAATAGTGCCACAATAAACATACGTGTGCATGTGTCTTTATAGTAGCATGGTTTATAATCCTTTGGGTATATACCCAATAATGGGATCGCTGGGTCAAATAGTTCTAGATCCTTGAGGAATCGCTACACTGTCTTCCACAATGGTTGAACTAGTTTACACTCCCACCAACAGTGTAAAAGTATTCCTATTTCTCCACATCCTCTCCAGTATCTGTTGTTTCCTGACTTTTTAATGATCATCATTCTAACTGATGTGAGATAGTATCTCATTGTGGTTTTGATTTGCATTTCTCTGATGACCAGTGATGATGAGTATTTAGCCATCACAAGGGACAACTTCAAAAAAGGCAGTACTCTTTTGGATATAGAAGTTTTCATATGTTAGTTAAAAACTAGTCATATTATTTTGTAATATTCATCATTTTATAAATTTAACAAGATGGACAGTAACTTCCTAAATCATCGCCCCCATGCGGGGTCTTTTTGTAAACCATAGAATATTGTGTATTGATAATGATTAAATTCATTTGTGATGGCCTATTTCTCAGATGTGTTCTCTTCATATCATCTTCTGGTTTAGTTTCATTCAATTACGTTTATTACTAAAGTGTGCTCCTTGAAACACTAGGTCCATAAGATCAAGCATAAGTACTGTAATGAAATACATTTAAGAAATGTAGCCTACTGTATTCCCTCTTGGATTTTCACAATGCATATAAACACACCAACAGCACACACTAAAAAGAAAATATATAATAAATGCTTCCTTTTAATAGCCTTGAGAAAAAAAAATGTTAATTTTTTTTCTAAAAGGTTTTGGTTGGTTGAAGGTTTTCAAACTGATGATAAGGAAGGAGGTGAAAAAATTATTGATTTTCTTTTACCACATGTAATATTTAATGTTATTGTAAAAGATTAGAGAAGAACAATAGCTAGATAATTTCCAACAACACTGCATTCATTTTAATTCTCAACAGAAAACATATTTATTTTCCACAATAAGAATCCACAAAGAAAGATAAAATCTCAGTTTCTGAGAGGACTTAAATCTGCTTTAGCTTTTTATTTTACATAATTTTCCTAGGAGAGCACAGAAGAGATCTGAAAAAGCCCATTGACAGAAAAATTTGTGTAGCCAGAATCTTTGAGAGCCTTTTATTAATATCTGCATCTTCTACCACACCTGGAATCTTATTTGTTTCATAGAATGTAGGCTCTTAGTTCACAATAAATAATTCTCTAAACCTGCAGACGTAGGCTGGGTGCAGTGGCTCACACCCGTAATCCCAGCACTTTGGGAGGCCAAGGCAGGTGGATCACTTGAGGTCAGGCGTCCAAGACCAGCCTGGCCAACATGGCAAAGCCCCATCTCTACCAAACATACGTATACAAAAAAAATCAGCCAGGCTGGTGGCACACACCTGTAGTCCCAGCTACTCGGGAGGCTAAGGTGGGAGGATCGCTTGAACCCGAGAGGCGGAGGTTGCAATGAGGCAAGATCACGCCACTGAACTCCAGCCTGGGTGACAGAGTGAGACCTTGTCTCAAATAAATAAATAAATAAATCAGTAAAATAAAATAAAATAAAGATGCAGACATAAATTTGATTATGGTGAGCTCTAGGATCCAGGCTGAAAACTGAAAAAATATATTTAGATTATATATATACACACACACACACATATATATATAGAGAGAGAGACAGAAAGAGAGAGAATATATAACATACCTGTATGAGTTGGTGTGTATACCATGGTGGGAATGTTTGTGTTCCCCTAAATTCATATGTTCCCTAAGCTAATGGTATTAAGAGGTGGGGCCTTTGGGAGGTGATTAGGTCATGGGGGAGGAGCCCTCACAAATGGGATTAGAACTTTACAAAAGAGGCCCGGGAGAGAGCCCTTATCCCTTCCATCTCATGAAGACACAGCAAGAAACTGCCTTCTATGAGCCAGAAAACAGGAGCTCACCAGGCATCGAATCTGTCTTGACCTTGGACTTTTGCAGCCTTCTGTTGTTTATAAGCCACCCAGTTTATGGTATTTTGTTAAAGCAATCTGAACAGAACAAGGCAATAATCCTACACATATAAGAAACAGATAGTGAGTCACAGCAGCAAACAGCTCACCGTTACGCTTCCACGCCTGGGCAGGTGTACTTCACAGGCCTCCTGCTCCTGGCCATCTGACAGTTTTTGTTCTTTTGTCCCCAGGACCTAAAGGACGCTCTGTTTTCCTACAAATAGTCCCAGTGGGAGCTGCAGTTTTCTTTGAGGTCCAGCCTATAGAACACTTACTGCCTGATACAGGAACCAAATCAGGCTTGATGAGAGATGTCTTTCAGTTTGAGAGCCAACTGATACATGAGGTCTTTGGAAGTAAACTGCAGGGAGTACAGGATCTTTAGGGCAGAAAATGATAACAGACAAATAGAGGGGAGGTAGGTAGGTGTGGTCTTAGCCCATCAGGCTTCTATATGCAAAGTCCTATATGGCCATGAACTATATTACCTTTCAGAGTTTCCCACCACATGCCGTACACCACTGAAACAGGCTGTCAGGAGAAAACAGTCTTGAACTTTATCATTCTGGAGAATGGGAGGTTGCATTGCCCTCATCAGTCTTGTTGGGAATGGGTAAGACTGGGGAGAAAATTGACCAAGGACAATAAGCCATCTCTTATAGCATCAGTTTAGAGGTGGTCTGATACAGGAATAAAAATAGATATCTTAAGTAGTTAGAAAATGTATCCTTGGAGGCCTGGCGTGGTGGCTCACGCTTATGATCCTAGCACTTTGGGAGGCTGAGGCGGGCGGATCACTTGAAGTCAGAATCACTTGACATGTTAGCCTGACTAACATGCACTCCAGCCTGGGTCACAAAGTGAGACTTTGTCTCAAAATAAATAAATAAATAAATAAATAATAAAAAAGAAGAAAATGTGTCATTTGAGGACAGTTTCGGTAAACACTGAGGACCTGGTGTTCGGAGGAAGCCTGGCAGGAATTCAGATTTTGACTCTTTATGTGTGTGTTACTTTCGGAAAGCAATTGGACCCTTCTGAGCCTTAGTTTCCTCATCAGTGAAATCGGAATAATCTATACAATTCCCAATCTATAATCTATATATACCTCATATGACTGTTTTAAGAATAAAATGAGACAATTATTGCAAGTGTGAATCAAAGTTCTTTGTGTATGATAAATATTCAACAAATGGCAACCGCTTTCTCTTGCCCTTCCTCTCTGCTTTGATTTCAAGAGGGGTTTACACCTTGACAATCCATTCTATGATGCTCCTTCACAAGTGCTGGGAAACTACAATGACTGTTTTAACTGGTGAGTGCTTGTTTTTCACCCTTAGTTACTACAGGCTTGTGTGGAGAGGGGGAGTGTCATTTCCCAGGCTGAACTATCATGTAGGAACCTCACTCCTCTGTGTAGATTTCCGTCCAGACTGCCAATGAGAATCAGTGCTCTCCAACAATAAAGGAATGGCTCTTCTGTAAATAATGCTGAGAGGATTTTCTTAAGAAAGCCAATTTGTCTTACGTACTTGAGCTTGATAACTTTGTCGTCACTAATGGTGATGGTATACAGACAGTGCATATTGTTTGGGTAGTCTGAGTACGAATAGGCAGGACTCTTGATGATTCCAGAAAAGAAACAGAACACACCACCGGCCGGGCGCGGTGGCTCACGCCTGTAATCCCAGCACTTTGGGAGGCCGAGGCGGGCGGATCACAAGGTCAGGAGATCGAGACCACGGTGAAACCCCGTCTCTACTAAAAATACAAAAAATTAGCCGGGCGCGGTTGTGGGCGCCTGTAGTCCCAGCTACTCGGGAGGCTGAGGCAGGAGAATGGCGTGAACCCGGGAGGCGGAGCTTGCAGTGAGCTGAGATCCGGCCACTGCACTCCAGCCTGGGCGACAGAGCGAGACTCCGTCTCAAAAAAAAAAAAAAAAAAAAAAAAAAAAAAAAAAAAAAGAACACACCACCACAGGCTGCAACAGGAGACAAGGGAATATGAAGAGAATAATGATTAGCACCAGCATGGAAAAATGATTTTGAGAGATTCTATACTGTTGTGCATTTTTCCCTAAGAGAGATAATAATTATTTTTCTTAAAGTGACTTGTATCTCCCTTCATTGTGTTTACAAATAATTCTGATTTTTTTTCATCTAGGAAGGAAAATAAAAGACAGAAAGAGGGTAGAAACAGGGAAGAATATTTAAAGGCACATATTGGAAAGGAATCAGTCTGAGTCAAATTGATAGCCAGAGTGAAAACCCACCATTGAATCACGCACCTCTGATAATGGTTATCGGGGGCACCTGAGTGGGTAGTCTGTCCCCAGGGCTCCTGCCTGGGGACAGGCTGCTCCTCCAACCCAGGTGGCTTCTGAGCAAGTGGCCACCTGAATGCACGCCACCGTCTGTGCACACCTCTCCCACGCCTCCAACACAACTTCAGGGTCTGCAAAGTGATAGCCAGAGATTAGGTGAAACCTTGCATAACACATTTTTATGAGATAGCTTATCTTTCCTTGCCTTTGTTTATAAATTGTCCTTTAAAAAGTTGTGGAAGGTTGACTGCCCTTGAAATGATTTGCTGGAAGCACCCTTTTGCAGATTGAAAACAGTTAATTTTTTAACATTTTTAGAGCATGGGTAACTAATGAAAATATTTGATTCCATGTGGTTTAACGAAGAGTTTGTTTCTTCTTTCAGAGGTGTTGGCTGGTTTAGCGGAAGGAGAATGAGATTAAGAGCCTGCAGGCCTGGCTGAAAGTGCTGCGCTGCTCCCTAACCAGCTGTGTCTCCCTTAGCAAACCTCCCTTCCTAACTTGGTTTCTCATTTGTCAAATTGCAAAAATATAATGTCTACCTCACCTGTTTCATGTGACACCTGTGCGATCAAATGTAGGTCAGCTCTCCTATCTGATCTCATTTTTATTTTAATTTGTAAAATAATTTCCTCATTTGTCTCCCAACTAGAACAGTGTAAGTGCAAGTTCTTTGTAAAACTGCAAAAGTAGTAAATCATGTATACTCACTAGGTGTCAGGAATTGTGCTAGGTGTACAGTGTATTCTTTATTATTTACAATATTTATTGTTATTATTTGAAAAACCTTTATTATTTTATTTTCTATTTTAGATTCACAGGGTATGTGTGCAGGTTTGTTACATGGGTATATTGTACAATGTGAGGTTTGGGCTTCTATTGATCCCATCACCCACACAGTGAACATAATACCCGATAGGTAGTTTTTCAACCCTTGCCCCTCTCTTTTCTTTCCTCTTTTTAGAATCCCCAGTGTTTGTTTTTCCCATTGTTGTGTCTATGTGTATGTTTTTTGTTTCAAGAGACAGGCTCTTGCTATGTTTCCCAGGTTGGTCTCGAACCCCTGGGCTCAAGTGATCCTCCTGCCTCAGCCTCCTGAGTAGCTGCCGTTGCAGATGTGCACCACCACGCTGGGCCACAATGTGTTCTTTTATCATCACAGTGACCCTTTGAGGAAAATAATGTATTATCCCAGTTTCCAGCTCAGAAAACTGAGGCTCTGATAAGTGGAGCCAACATTCAATCACATATTTGTTTCACTGATGAGCCTTTTTTTAATCACTGTCCACACAGCCACGATTACTATTTTACTTTTATTGTTTCAGCCAATAACAGTGACACAATGAGGGCACAGAGGATTTTATTTTCTCAGAGATGGGAGTTCTTATGGTTGACCTGGTAACATTCCATTTACAGAGCACCTATGTATTCCTCAGTTATAACTGCATTTCCACAAGAGATGTTAAATAGTAACTCCCTAAAAGACTGTGAGAAGGGAGAAGACCTTGGCGACATTGATCCCATCCCTCACAAGTTAGCCCCACTGCTTGAGTACAATTATTGAGTCATCCTTGTCAGATAATCAAATATAATTTTTTTAAGAGACAAGGTCTTGCTTTGTTGCCTGGGCTGGAGTGCAGTGGCACAATCACAGCTCACTGTAGCCTTGAACTCCTGGGCTCAAACGATCCTCCCACCTCAGCCTCCTAAGTAGCTGAGATTACAGGCACATGCCACCATGCTCAGCTAATTTTTAAAATTTTTTTGTAGAGATGGTGTCTCTCTAATGTAGCCCAGGCTGGTCTCAAATTCCTGGCCTCAAGGGATCCTCCCTTCTCAACTCCCTAAGGTGCTGGGATTAGAGGCATGAGCCATCATGCCTGGCCTGTGAATATGTTCTGGATATAAGTTAAGAGCTTTTGGAAATGAATTTCTCACTAGATTCCTACTTTAGTACAGTGAATGATATCTCCTCTCTGCTGCCTTTGGTCATTTATATTAAGAAAATGAGAAGAAGAGCAAAGGGAAACACAAATATATTATGCAAGGCTTTCTGGTAAAGGATTTTTGTCATAAAGGGCTTAATTTTTCTAAGCTAAGCATGGTACTTGTTACTTATTTATGTATTTATTCATTTATTTATGTTGGCTTCAGAGTATTCACTTCCTTGTTGTTGGATAATAACTGTTAGAAGAGAAATTTGTCACTCCCCCTTCTGGTCCCCCTGCACTTACTCAGTGTCTGATAGCATTGGTGGGTTAGCAAGGAGTGATTTTCTATATAGCCCACACCTGATGATTCTGCATAGAGACTAGTAAAGACCAGAATTAGGAGGGTTGGTGGCAAGAATGAAAATGACTTCAGAAAGAAGAAAAGGGTTTTCATTCCGTAGAAGTGATTTATGCTCTAAGGATCAGCCACCCGACCAGCCACTGGCTGAGCACTGTCAACATTCTCAGCACTAGGGATGCAAACGCTGTTGGTTGGAGCTCCATTTCTAGCGGGAAGGTGGTCTTGGATAGGGGTGGGGGTAGGGGCAAAAGGATGGAAATTGCTCACAGGGGCCAGGTGAGGACAAATAACTTTCAGGGAAGAAGAGCAGAAATCTCTTTCATGGAGAAGAGTTGTTTGATCAAATAGTTTCAGTTCAGATGCTCAAAATTTGTGGTGACCAGAGGGGTGGAATTTAGTTAAGACATCCTTCTACTGAGGATAAACAACATCCTGTGTCTACTATGTGGGCTTACAATTAACCTAACTTGGAGGGAGTTTATGTCTTGACTCACAGTTGCATTTTTTATAAAGGAAGCATCATTAGAAGAGGCCGTGGCTTTTGGGGTGCTTTATTTGCAGAAACTGGACTCAGGGCAGGGCTGGGGAAGGTGGAATGGTAGTTATGGGTCATAGCCACAAAGAACCAGGTGCAAATATGTCATTAAAAGCAGGGGGCTCTGTCGCCTCAAGTCTTGGGGTGAGCCTTCAGAGCACTATGCTTCTGACTTTTGAGAAATGTCTTTCCCTCACAATACATATAGATTATTTTCTTTTGTTGTTTTTTGACTTCTCCTGTGGGCCTGATATGGTAAGAAAAATGAAGAAATGCTCATCTAAACTTGTTTTGACATGCACCTTTTAACATTCTGCAGCTGCCACTGCTTTTGATGTAGGATTTTTCTTCTTGGTCACTTTGCAAGCCGGGGACTTCTGGCTGGCGATGCCCCACATGAGCCCTGCTTGGCTATGCTGGCATGCCCCAGCTCACCTGTGTTACAGCTTGTACCTGCATTCAGTGGTTCTGGAGTTCTTGTATCACATCCAAGAAGAATGAGGATATTGAAGGCTGGACATTGAAGGTTGAGGAGGGTGGTAAAGAATTTTATTGAGTGATAAAACAGTTTTCAGCTGAGAGGGGACATGGGGGTAGTACCCCAATCCAAAGGTAAGAAAGTTCCACATGTGGCTGGGTCCAGGGCATTTTATGGACTCAGAAGCGGGGTGTGTGCTGATTGTTTTGTGAGTATGCAAAAAAGGTTAAAGTGAAGACACCACTTAAATGTGGGCATGACAGTGTAGAAAAACCAATTAGGGAAGAGTAGGTATATGTAAAATAGGTGAAGGGTGGGGACCAGTCAGAGGAAAGCACATCAAATGGGAAGACAAGTTCTCAATCTAGTCTGAGGATTTAACTGGTAGTTTGACTTTCAGACTTTGTAACAGTCTTCGGCTGGGGGTTTCACTAGGACCCGCCCCTATTTGCCCAGGCATTTGACTGCCTCCTGTCACTATCGCTGTCTTCTGCTCTCAAAATAAAGTCACGTCCAGCAGAGAAAATTCAGTGTTGGCGTGAAGGCTGAACACATAGTCTCCCTTACTCTTATTTTGTGTTTGGTTCATGGCTTCATATCAAGGCAAAAAGTCCTGTCTCAATTTGTCAAAGCCACTGCAGATTTTTCTCCTGGCAAAGTGCAGGCAGTAGAACTATCAGATTCAGCTGGGTTTTGCAGAGATTCCCAACTAGCGATCTCCTTGCCTCTTCTCATCTAACTTCATACCTGGGGTGGCTGTTGTGACTTTGTTTTCTGAAGTCATAATCAGACACCCACCCCATGTGATTTCATGGTCAAACACCCTCTATGATCCCATAAGCAGACACCCCTATAATCCCATGAGCAGATGCTTCCTGTGATCCCACAGTCAGGTGTCCTCGGAGCTCCCTCAAGAGCCCCTGGGCCCCACCTCCTTCATCCTATTATCTGGCACTCTCAGAACCCCTCGCCAATTTCCCCATTTGAGCACTCCACCCCAACAAGTATCAGAATTAGGGGGAACAAAAAGTAACGCTTCATCAGGAACAAGTTGCCCTCAGCTGGAGGGAGAAGGGTAGAGGAAAAGAGAAAGAAGTCCCTAAAGGCATCATGGATTTCACAGTCCTAGGGTAGATACTTGGAGAAATAAATGCTCTGAGCCACAGTCTGCATGTAACATGAGATGCAGAAAAATTACCCTTTCAATTCCTTCTCTTTTCTTTTCTCTTTCCTCCCTCTCTTCCTACCTTTTCTATTTGTTAAATGCATTTGCTGTTCATAAGATCTCAGAGAATAAATCATTCCCTAAAATGCAGAGGTCTAGTTATATAGTGCCATTAGCATCTTCCTTCTCAACACAAGCTAACCACCTAGAGTCCTGACATTCATTCATTATTTTCTTTGTTCATTTCATTTATTGAGTGTATACTTTGTTCCAGTCCTAGTGTTTCCAAAAGAATAAAAGCAATGACAACTTTTGTTTGTGGAGTATTTTCCATCAGTAGACACTATATTAAGTGTGTAACAGGCAAAATACATTCACAAAATGGTCCCAACAACTTAATTGTTACTGCCTGTTTTCCAGATGAAGACTGAGGTTTCAAGAATTAAATCACTTGGTCAAGGTCAGCAGAGCCAGGGCTGGCACACAGCAGTTTGAGGATGGACTCTAACCTTGCTGTATGCTGTGCTCTATCCAGGACTGGTTCTCCAACTTTAGCTGCATCAAAATGCTTGGGGGACTTTTAAGAACATGCATTTCTAGGCCCTGCTCTCAAAGTCTGTGATTTATAAGTTTGATAATTCTCATTTCCAACAAGTTCCCAGATGTTGTTAATGGGGACCCGACTTTGAGGACCGCTGCTCTATGCTATCCTGCCTCTCACGCAGTCTCCTTCAGGTGCATCTGCTTGAGGGAAGGTGAAATGTACCCTGCAATTAATTTGCAGCTCAAATTCATGCGACCTGTAGACAGAAGAGCCCGCTTTCCCCACCCGAACTCCACATGCTACCCTTTTCCTGCCCTGTATCCTCAATTGAGAAGTCACCTTGGATTCTACTTCTTCCTTCGAGCGTTCTAAGAAAATACTCTGGGGAGAAAACCGCTTTGATTCAAGGTGCTGGTTGCTCTTAGCGACTGGCAGAAGAAGCTACTCCGCGTGTTTCAGGGTGCTGGGAATGAAAGTGTGTAACACAGTACAGGCTGGTAAAGAATCCGCACATTCATTTCTGCTCAAAACACCAGCATCAGACTTCAGTTGCTCTAGAACACCATTCTGAATCCTGAAAACAGATAGCAAGAACAGCAGCTGTACAGGAACTCTTTGTTTATGGAATCCCTCATGTAAACACAGCGAGGGTGATGGATCATCACTCGGCCCGTAAACATGGCTGTGCTCCAGCAGGAGTCTTGTCCTCATCTGAGCCCACTGACCTATTCCTGTGTCTGCAAACAGTGGCAAAGCGGAAACAGAAAGGAAACAGAAGTGAGGAAATGGTGTTGCGTTGCAAAACATGGAGAGAACAATTGGCATTGTGATTCCCAGGATGAGCAGGACCCCACCGGCTTGCAGAGGCACCAACTCTAGAGGGGGTGGTTCCATTCTCTGGCCCTGAAAGTATGTGCTTTCCGCAGCCTTGAATTTGTCCTGCCTCTAAGGAAGTTATTTACACTTTTGCACAGTGGGATAGTTTTATGAGCCAACCCTCTCATTTTTATGAGGGTTCCCA
The DNA here is from genome assembly GCF_049350105.2 of Macaca mulatta. NCBI lineage: Eukaryota > Metazoa > Chordata > Mammalia > Primates > Cercopithecidae > Macaca > Macaca mulatta. The sequence continues at coordinate 58,160,875 of NC_133414.1, forward strand.
GGGTGAAGCAGTTATACAATCTTACACCAACACACCAGCTTCAGTGAAGAACAAACAATATAAAGTAGGCCATCCAGACCCATAAAGCAGGCAACACCGAACCGTTGTGATTTAAACTCAGTTCAGTGATGATCTGGCTTATTACGATAAGATAGAGGAATGAACAGAGCCTATGCAGAGAGAGGGAGCAAGTGAGTGGGAAATAAATAATTCATTGTGCTCCTTCCAGAAGCTATAAGTTGAAGGGACAGAAATCTCATTATCAGAAAAAGGACCAAAATTCAATTGTTAGGATGTTCTTTCAAATTACTTTTCAGATTTGTTGGTTGAAGGAAATGACACCACCTTCTACCAAATATTTGGTAAGCAATCCATCATCAACGCAAGGCTTTCAGACTTTAATTTGGCTTTCTGTGTATGACAAACCAACTTCTCCTCCATGAATCTGTGGAGAACGAGGTCTCTGAGTGTGCTTGTATTTACAAATGAGTTTGCTAAGCTTTGACTTCATAAGAAGACAGGGCTAATTAGGAACTAGACTGTGGATCTTAAATTTATCAGCAGGCTAAGTAGCTGGTGACTGCCCCAATCAGAGCCAGCTTCTAGGAAAGGAAACAGGACTTATGTACATTTAGAGTGATGCCCAGCTTCTTAATTGCCTCAAAGTATTTACAGATTAACTTTACTACCAGCAGTTCAAGAGGCAGGATGAACCCTGGCAGGGCGTGTGCTTCTCTGCCTCGCTCTTCTTCTGGAGCTGCCGATTCCTTATTTTAGCCTGTGTTCCTTGACTGTATCTTTTTGTTAAACCCTGGAAAGTTTCTTTCTGATGCTGTTCTGCAAAGTAATCTGTAGTTTATTTGGCAAGCCTCCTGATAAAGCAATTTTCTAAAGCCTTACCAGAATTGCTAAGGGTCACCAGCATAGCCTGGTATATGTGCACAATATAAGACAGAAATCATTCTGGTAAACTTTCTTTGACAGAAAATGTTTGTATTAAATTGTTGGGTTATTATGGATTGCACATGCTGGATAACAGAGGTGACCCCAGACTTCTCACATGGCTCTGTGGTTGCTTATAAATGAACACTACTAAGGATTAGATAAATTTTGAATTAGAAATTTCTAATTAGTCAATAAAAGTGACCAGAGCAGTTAGGATGATAGATACATATATCAATAGCAGTTTCAGTCACATTTGAATTTAACACAATCTCCAATTCAATTTGAAATTTTTATTACAGTATTTGAATCTGCAGTCTCTAATTATTTTATAGTTTCTGAACTCAGCAGAGGATGATAAGATTTGCTGGTGGGCTGTGTGTGATACCTTCCCTGCCTTATCCAAAGAATTGTTGTAAAGATTTATAAGATATTTGTTGTCAACTGAAAGGAGCTATGCAAATATAAGCTATCTTGACATTCCATTATTTAATATTCTAATAACATGTTTACTCATTTTTTGTGTTTTAGTTTTAAACATTGAAACTACATAAAATACTATCTCTTTAAAATCACTATGGTTTTCTCTTTATGCAATAAGCTACCATGTCAAATCTTTAAAGAAAACTGTCTTCTAGAAGAGATTAATGAAAAAAATGGACCTAGTTGGTGCATTGTAAAGAGTACCTATTTGGTTATTGCATATGCCTTATATTTAGAAATCCAACATAATAGGAATTTGGATAGGAGGGAGACCCTTCCTTCTTGTTAAATGACAGCAGCTATGAGGCCAAGAAATAGGTTTTTAGGGTTTCAACTTTGACCACAGAGGTCAGTTTGCTTATTTCAGCAAAACATGGTACACTTGGGTTCTAAGAGCCAACTCTTAAAAAAATGAGCAGAAGCCAGTGAGTCTGGCTTTGTATCTTCATAAGAGGCAGAACATTCTATACTATACTGTTCATATTATGCCAAGTCTGCTGGAGGAAGATTGGCGGCTACACCTCTTGGGCTTTCCCATAACAAGATGTTCATCTCTGGAGTCTATCCTGGAAAGCCGACTGCACATAAATCCATTCTAATTAAATATGCCACTCTCCAGGGAAAGATGCCTTCATTACAGGACTTGTTTCAGGGGAATGTAGATATGTGCATATCTACATTTTAGTGATGGACACCAGAGTCTGTTTGCAAGCAAGACAATATACCATCCCCCTCTTTCTCCTCTCATCTTACATCTTGCTATCTAGAGACTCACACAAAACAAATCCCTTGGGATTGCACTTACTTCCAGGTATGTGAAGTTAAACTCTTCTCAGACACACACGTCTTTCCATTACAAGAACAATGAGAAGTTTTCTATAACTTCAAATCCAGTGGTGCCATTTCCTAATTGAGACACCTGGCCCAATTGGGAATTAACGAGCACTTGCTGATGATAAAGTTAATGAGCAGTTACTTACAGCCACAACTAAGAAGCATGTCTTTTTAAAAAAATTATATGTATGTATATATATTCCAGAGAAGAAATGTGAACCTACAAATAAGTGGTCATCCTTTTACTTGTTTTCAAAAATGAAATATTGTCTGAACTGAGATGTCAAGTCTTATAAAACAAAGTTACATTCAAACCCCAAACTGACTCATTAACCAGACTCTGCTTTGGAAATAGCCAAGTAAAAGAGGATTCTGGAAGCACATTCCTTGCTTGGAAACAGTGTTGCCACCTTCCTCTCCCACTCCCTCCTTCCCATTCCTTCTGGGAAGGGATCCTTGGAACAAGTGTCAAGAATATTCAGGTCAGGTTGGTTTCTGTTTTACCTCCACTACACCGCAAGTGAAGAAGAGCAAGACAGAGACACTTGAAAAGCCACGTCAGGCCAGGCATGGTGGCTCACACCCGTAAAAGCACTTTGGGTGGCCAAGGTGGGTGGATCACCTGAGGTCAGGAATTCAAGACCAGCCTGACCAACATGGAGAAACCCTGTCTCTACTAAAAATACAAAATTAGCCAGGCATGGTGGCACATGCCTACAATCCCAGCTACTCAGGAGGCTGAGGCAGGAGAATCACTTGAATCTGGGAGGCGGAGGTTGTGGTGAGCAGAGATCGCGCCACTGCACTCCAGCCTGGGCACCAAGAGCAAAACTGCATCTCAAAAAAAAAAAAAAAAGAAAAAAAAGAAAGAAAAAGAAAAAAAAAGAGAAACGCCATGTCACCCTTTCTATCCCAAGGATTTAGCTGTTGTAGGACACCAGGTACCAGACAAGAGAGAAAGAAACTACGGGGCACACATTTTTAAAAAGTCTACATGTAATCATACTCAAGACTTTTGAGTTATTCAAAAGCAGACTTTGACTTTTATATGGAGAATACTCTTTAAAATGTCTTTTTATGCCAAAAGGAATCACAACAAAAGCAAAAATTGACAAATGGATCTAATTAGACCTAAGAGCTTCTGCACAGCAAAAGAAACTATCAACAGAGTAAACAGAAAATGTACAGAATGCGAGAAAATATTTGGAAATTATGCATCTGACCAAGGCTTAATATCTAGCATCTATAAAGAATTTAAACGAACTTATGAGATAAAAACAAATAACCCCATTAAGAAGTGGTCAAAGGACATGAACAGACACTTTTCAAAAGAAGGTATACACACAGCCAGCAAGCATATGATAAAAAGCTCGTTAGAGAAATGCAAATCAAGAGCACAATGAGATGTTATCTCAAACCAGTTAGAATGGCTATTACTAAACAGGCAAAAAATAACAGATGCTGGTGAGGTTGTGGAGAAAAGGGAAAACTTATATACACTGGTGGGAGTATAAATTAGTTCAACCATTGTGTAAGACAGTGTAGCAAATCCTCAAAGAACTAAAAGCAGAACCACCATTCAACCCAGCAATCCCATTACTGGGTATATACCCAAAGGAACATAAATCATTCTACCATAAAGACACATGTATACAAATGTTCATTACAGCACTATTCACAAGACATGGAATCAACCTAAATGCCGATCAATAGCACATTGGATAAATAAGACATGGTGCATGTACACCATGGAATACTATGCAGCTATGAAAAGAATGAGATCATGTCCTTTGCAGGAATATGTACGGAACTGGAGGCCATTATCCTAAGCAAACTAATGTGGAACAGAAAACCAAATACGACACGTTCTTACTTAGTAAATGAGAGCTAAATGATGAGAACACATGGAAATGGAGACAGGAACAACAGACACTGGGGCCTTCTTGAGGGTGGAGGTTGGGAGGAGAGAGAGGATCAGAAAAAATGCCTATTGGGAACTATGCTTAGTACGTGGGTGATGAAATAATCTGTGCACCAAACCCCCATAACATGAATTTACCTGTATAACACACCTGCACATGTACCTGTGAACCTAAAATAAAAGATTAAAAAAAAATTTACAAACTCAAGCCATATCAGAGTGCCATGTATTTTTTTATTCCATTTATGTGACATTCTGGATAATACAGAATCAGGAAACAGATCATTGATTGCCTTGGGCTGGAGGTAGGGAAGGGGGATTGACTATAGTGAGGCACAGGAGAACTGATAACATGTGGTATATCAAAGTCTGTCTTTAAGAGAATGTTCTGAACTAATGGAATCCTTCTATGTACTTGTGGTGGTGGATACAGAACTTTATATTTTCAAAACTCATGGAATTGTAGTCCTAAAAGGGGTAAATCTGACTCTATGTAAATTACATATCAATATACCTGACTTTAAAAAATAAAAAATAAATAAAATATCTTATTAAATGTCTATGTTTTCAAATAAATATAAATTATATTGGAGGAATTTACACTCAGGTGAGGAAAAAATATTGTTCTGATGACACCTGAGTAAGTGCTTAACCAGTTGTCCATTTCATAGCATGTAGACCTACTGCTATAGTATTTTTGTTTCTATGAAAGTTATCACTGATTTATTTGCCCCTCATTGATGATCTGTCTGCTCTTATGTATTCAGATGGTGTGCAAATTCTCTGAAGGTTTCCCTGGAGACAGTATCCAGAAACTTGTGGTGAAATTGGACATTACTACCTTGGTATTCTCATGTTGAGATTCACTTGGGCTAAGGGGCATTCCTTTTGGTCAACAGGGCTGATATTTCTGGGTTCCTGACAATGAGAATGCATGCAGGCAGTCTATTTCAAAGTGGGACAATGAACTTTTAGTCCCATGTGCACTTTTACTTTTCTTTTAAAAAAATTTTTACTTGAACTTTGGGATTAATACCCTTTGTTCTCAATTAAAATTGTATCCTGCAAGAATTTCTATTTCTGAGTAAGAAGTAAGTCAGACGAAAATAATCCTTGTGAAATGACTTCTCGGGTGACTTTGGAGAAAGCTTTTGACCAATACTCCATGGGATGACTGAATTTCTTTTGATTTATTGATGGTATATTGAAAATATGACACCCTGCCCTAACATGATAAACACATGTGTGCCCTCCTCTGATAATATGTGGTATATTAAAGTCTGTCTTTCATGAGGGTTTAGTCAGTGGAACTACAGGAGAATGTTAAGAATGAAGTCTTGACCACACACAACACACATGCCCTTTACCGACGGGGTATGGAGGACACAGAGCTCTGATAACAATACTTATTTAGGGTGCCCCAACCATGCCTTTGTCTAAGGGACGAAGCACGTACCTAAGTCTTCTTGGTAGTAAGTGTATACACATCATTAAGAGCAAACATTGGTTTCAGAAGCAATGCATCGCATGCTGATGTTTCAGCTGGCTTGATAGAAATGCTATGGAAAAAAGTATAGAACTAAATTCCAGCAATTGCATTCTAAGCTATGCCCTGCCAGGTGGCGACTGGGGACACTTTTTATTCAGGTCAGAGATTACCTTAGTGAAGGGAAGCAAGGAATAAAATGATTTAAAAGGAAATGTGGTTCTTATCCTTGAGAACCTTAGAATAAGGAGGTGAAACAGACTTGATGATTTAAGAACATGATCAAACAATATCATGTAAATAAATATACGCTTAATGATTACGTAAAAATTATCCTTTTTTTTTTCCTTTTGAGACAGAGTCTTGCTCTGTCACCCAGGCTAGAGTGCAGTGGTGTGATCTTGGCTCACTGCAAGCTCTGCCTCCCGGGTTCAAGTGATTCTGCCTTAGCCTCCTGAAGAGCAGGGATTACAGGCACATGCCACCACTCTTGGCTAATTTTGTATTTTTAGTAGAGACGGGGTTTCACCATGTTGGCCAGGCTGGTCTTGAACTCCTGACCTCAGGTGATCCACTTGCCTCGGCCTCCCAAAGTGCTGGGATTACAGTGAGCCACCGCACCCAGCCTATTCCAATTTTTTCATGTAAAAAATACTGTCTTCCTACTCTGGCAGAGGAAGTCCGTGTTGTGCAACCCCCGTGGCTCTAAAAGGTGCTTGAGGCTGGATCTGAGAGCCAAGTGGACTTGCATTTTGTCCCCACTTCTTGCTTGCTGGATGGATTTAGGGGAAATTTCTTAAATGTTCTAAGCTTCAGGTTTTTTTTTTTCTCTAAAATGAGTAGTCTGTCTTTCACAGGTTTTTGTAAGCATTTACAGACCATAAGGCTACACACAGAGAACACACATCCTTGCCTCCTCTCCAAGACTAAGTGGGGACTGGTGGTTCTGGGCAGGGTTGATTGCAGCTTCCAAGGAGAATCAAGCTTAAACATCTTCACCCACGCCAGCTGCAAAAGGGAAAGGCTATCGAGTTAGCAGGTTGAAGCATCGCTCATAAAGTAACTGCTTCCCCTTGCAAAAACTCTGCATAGAACATCTCCAGCCCCAACCTGGAGCAGAGCAAGAGGAGAGGCTGTCAAAGCAAAGAGAATTCTGCCAGGGCCTAGAGCCCCCTGGAGTCACAGAATGGGTCTCAACTGACCTATTGCCACCCATTCTGCCTGTTGGCAGATGCCCTGGTCCCAGTTTGTATCTCGCCTCTTCAGTCATCACTGCTCATGTTCTGCTAAGATGTTTGGCCATGAGAATAGGAAATGTCAGTGAGTCCTGCTATGGAGCCACTTGAGAATCTTGAACCAATGTCCTGGACCTGTCAGGGGCTTAAACCAGAATTCCAATAAGCTCCAGGAAGGCCTGTCCTGAGGCTCCTATTCTAACATCGGTAGCTGGCTCTGCTTTCGGGGGAAAATGCTGTGGATGACACTCTTCTTTGTGGCTTTGGGGCATGAAGTGCCTGTCGGCCCCTCTTGTTCCTGGTGAGGATCCACTCTCCACCCCTTAGGGGATCCTCCTGCCTGACACTGATCTTGAAACCTGGCTTATCTTAGATCTTATTCTTGTGTGATGTTGCCTGATATAAACTCTTCTTACTTCCTCCACCTCCACATTCTTAGATTTATTTCAAAATTGTAATCATTACTTACTTTAGAATAAAAGTTAGTGCAGCTAAGAGTGCGAATGACTCCCGATTGTGAAGCAATGCCAGACGGCAGCACTGGCTTACTTTAGGATGTAGGAACCCAGACACTCAGAAAGTCTGCTGTCACAACAAAGGTGTGATGAATACTCCTATTGGAGTCTACAGAGCTCTCAAACCTGCCTTCTTCTTCTCAAACCTGCCTTCTTCTTCTTCTTCTTTTTTTTTTTTTTTTTTTTTTTTGAGATGGAGTTTTGCTCTTGTTGCCCAGGCTAGAGTACAGTGGCACGATCTCGGCTCACTGCAACCTCCACTTCCTGGGTTAAAGTTATTCTCCTGCCTCAGCCTCCCTAATAGCTGGGATACAGATGCACACCACCACGTCTGGCTAATTTTGTATTTTTAGTAGAGACAGGGTTTCTCCATGTTGGTCAGGCTGGTCTTGAACTCTTGACCTCAGATTATCTGCCTGCCTTGGCCTCCCAAAGTGTTGGGATTATAGGCATGAGCCACCGTGCCTGGCCAAACCTGCTTTCTGTCCCAGTTAAATGACAGGATTAGGTGGCAGTGGAGAAGCTGTGGGTCAGGGTCGTGGCAGGTGGGTAGGCTGCTGGAAGCAGGACCAGGACTGTGTTTAGGGAGATGTCCCAAATTGAGTAGTAGCATTATTTTAGGGAAAAAAAAAAATCCTTAAAACTCACCATGCAATACTCTTCCTCCGAGAAGCAGCTGTCCCCGGGAGGCATCAGAAAGCCGCCGTCTGACTCAGTTTTGGGGTGGTCTAAACTTAGTGTGTGTGAGACATCTTCTCCCACTGTTTGTTTCTTCTCTCGCTTACTCTGGTTAAGGAACAGACAAATCAGCTTGGCCGGAACATTATGTTTCTATTCATTTGCTGGGGTGCTGGACCCACAGAGCAGCCTTGATAGTGTTCAACGCTAGTGCCATGATGATCAGGCAAAGCCCTGGAGCCACGGGTGGCATTTGGAGAAACCAGTGGGAAGGAGGGGTCTGTAAATATCTACAAGCTTGGGCACATCACTCACCTTTGTCACTAAGTGGCTTCCAAAATAGACTGTATCCTGCGAGGGATTTGAATGGAGACATTCTTCCTGAGTGGGAAAGTATGTGCAAATTGTACTGAGATCAAGCTGCAAGGATAGGAAATCACATGCAGAGGAGCGGACAGAGTGGCAGCGGATGAGCAGGCTAAGGGAGTGATAGAGTCCAGGGGCAGCGTGGACACTGCCAGCATAATTATCTCTGGACCTCATCACCTTAGCCACTTTGGCACCTGGGCCATGGCTGCAGGTGGAGGATGGAATGCAGCTGGCCAACTGGATACTACCTTTCCAGGGCTATCCTGAGTGCTTCCTTTGCTCTCATCCTGGAATGAGAGACAGTGGTTCTTGTGAACCAAAACACAAGATAGGTAAATCATATTTTTAAAAATGTTTAATTTTTATGGGTACATAGTAGGTTATTGGGGGAACTCGCCCCCAATATTTCAATGTAGGTTCTTTCTATTTTGCCTAAGTGTTGGCCGGTCTGAGAAATAAAGAGAAAGAGTACAAAGAGAGGAGTTTTACAGCTGGGCCACCAGGGGTGGCATCACATATCGGTAGGTCCCTCATGCCCACCTGAGCTGCAAAACCAGCAAGTTTTATTAAGGATTTTAAAAGGGGAGGAGGTGTGTGAACAGGGAGTAGGTCACAAAGATCACATACTTTAAAGGGCAAAAAAAGGAGAACAAGATCACATGCTTCTGAGGAAACAGAGCAAGGACAACAGCAAGGATCACAAGGCAAAGGGCAAAATTGGAATTATTGATGAGGGCCTATGTTCAGCCTTGCACGTATTGTCTTGATAAATATCTTAAACAACAGAAAACAGGGTTTGAGAGCAGAGAACCGGTTTGACCTCAAATTTACCGGGGCAGGATTTTTTCCCCACCCTAATAAGCCTGAGGGTATTGCAGGAGACCAGGGTGTGTTTCAGTCCTTATCTCAACCACATAACACAGACTCTCCCAGAGCCACCGTTTATAGACCTCCCCCAAGGAATGCATTCCTTCCCCAGGTTATTAATTATTAATATTCCTTGCTGGGAAAATAATTCAGAGATATCTCTCCTACTTGCACATCTGTTTATAGGCTCTCTGCAAGAAGAAAAATATGGCTTTATTCTGCCCAATCCCACAGGCAGTCAGACCTTATGGTTGTCTTCCCTTGTTCCCTGAAAATCACTGATATTCTGTTCTTTGTCAAGGTGCACTGATTTCATAATGTTCAAACACACACGTTTTATAATCAATTTGTGCAATAGTGGTCCTGAGGTGACATACATTCTCAGCTTACGAAGATAACAGGATTAAGAGATTAAAGTAAAGACAGGTGTAAGAAATTATAAAAGTATTAATTTTGGGAACTGATAAATGTACATGAAATCTTCACAATTTCTGTTCCTCTGCCACGGCTCCAGCCGGTCCCTCCATTCAGAGTCCTTGTCTTCCCACAACAGTAGGAGCATATATTTATGGGGTATGTGAGATATTTCGATACAGGCACACAATGCATAATAATCACATCAGGGTAAATGGGGTACCCATCTCAAGTATTTATCATCTCTTTATGTTACAAACATTCCAGTTATACTCTTTTAGTTACTTTTAAAAACACAAAAAATTGTTGACTGCAGTCACCTTGTTTTGCTATCAAAGATTTTACTCATGTCAAACTATATTTTGTACCCATTAGCCATTCCTTCTGCCCCCACCCCACTACCCTTCCTAGGCTCTGGCAACCATCTTTCTATTCTCTGTCTCCATGAATTCAGTTGTTCTTAATTTTTAGTTCACACAAAAGAGTGAGAATATGCAAAATTTGTCTTTCTGTGCCTGGTTTATTTCACCGAACATAGTGACCTCCAGTTCTGTCCACATTGTTGCAAATGTCAGGATCTCATTCTTTTTGATGGCTGAATATACTCCACTGTGTACACGAACCACATTTTCTTTATCCATTCATCTGTTCATGGACACTTAGTTTGCTTCCAAATCTTGGCTATTGTGTCTTGTACTATGGAAAATAATAACTTTTAAAATAGATCACACTGATTAGCTGTGAAAGCAGACTTGCCACCATTAGAAAATAGTTTGTCATTCAAAAATGCATATTTGCATCCTCTAACATCCCCAGCATAGTAGTTTGAGTCATTGCCCTTGGGGATTTAAAAGGCCACACACTGAGAATGCCAGTCCCCAGGGAGTTGGGGTGAATTTCTCCAAAGGCCTGTGTGTGTGTGTGTGTGTGTGTGTGTGTGTGTTTGTTCTCCCCAGGCCAATCAGCAGGGTACTGACCCCAGATGGCCTACAGTGCTCTGGGCACCCCAGCATGGCTCAGGCAATAATGGAAAAAACAGGAGGGCGGACACAGCTCCTGTCATGGGAGCCAAGGACACTGGAACCCTGCAGTCCCTGGCAAAGCCCCCTTTCATCCTACCTTCCTCAGAGACCTCTGGATTTCACAGTCCCCAGGGCCCCTTCCTGTGGCTGCCTGGCCTAGGAGGAACTTCAGTGAGGGAGTGAATGACAGCCATGCACAGCACCTGATTGGTGATAGGCTTCCTGGTTTGTGGGGTGGATGGAAGTTTACCACCTCATGATGTGGTGGGGAGGGGTGCCTGTCAGGGCCTGCAGTAGAGTTTGCAGCATGGGGTCTGCCCCTGGGTTCCTGCCGTGCTGGTACCCAGTTCCCAGGCCCACTGAACCAAGATCTGACCAAGTTTCTCCAAGGAGGAGCCAATAGATGATAGATCATGGAGGCCAATTGTCTCCATGACCTGAGGATCCATGGAAGCACAGGTGGTCTTCTAAGGCCTTCAGAGCCTGGGTTCTTCTAGCTCTTGCCTCTAGCTCTCATTTCAGTTTATGCTGCAATAGATAATAATAGTTCCTTACCTTTGAAAGGAGAGCATTTCAGAATTTTCAAAATCTTTTTGCACAAGTCATTTGATCTTCATGGCCAGCTTTTATGGGGGATATTATAATAAAGATGAAGATACCAAGTCAGAGAGAAAAGAGAGAACTTCATTCGTGTGTTTGATGTGGACAAGTTATGACTTGAACCCAGGCTGGCAAGTGCCAGCCCTGTGCCGCTGCCCCAGAAGGGCCTGGAAGCCATGAGGCCTCACAGTTCAACACGGTGGTAAGATCTGGGCTCTGCAGCCAGGCTGCCCACCACCGACTAGCCATTCATCTGAGGCAAACATGTTCACCTCCATGCCTCAGCCTCTGCATAAAATGAGACTAGCACCCACGTCACAAGGTTGCATTAATACATGCTTGTTAGTACATTATCAGTGTCTATAATGATAGCAACTCTCTTTTGGTGCTTATTACATACCTGGCACTGTGCTTTGCACTTTATGGGATTCATTCATTTAATCATCACAGTAACCTTAGGGGATAGATACACCTTATTTTCCCATTTCAGAGATGAAGAGACTGAAGCACAGAGAGATGACATCATTTCATGCATCAGGAAGACCAGGGACCATGCTCTCTTGATCATAACACCAGTCTTCTTTTAAAACAGAGGTAGGCTCCCGGTAAGTATTCAAAAAATGTTGGCTGCAGCCAGGCATTGTGACTCATGCCTGTAATCCCAGCAGGTTGTGAAGCCGAGGCGGGCAGATCAGCTGAGGTTAGGAGTTCAAGACCAGCCTGGCCAAAGTGGTGAAACCCTGTCTCTACTAAAAATACAAAAATTAACCAGGCATGGTGGTGGGCACCTGTAATCCCAGCCACTCGGGAGGCTGAGGCAGGAGAATCGCTTGAACCTGGGAGGCGGAGGTTGCAGTGAGCCGAGATGGTACCACTGCACTCCAGCCTGGGTGACAGAGTGAGACTCTGTCTCAAAAACAAACAAACAAACAAAAACCTGCAAAAAACATTGACTGCTACTGGGGCCGTTGTCGATGTCGGGTGGTATGATACATGGGCCCCACTATCCCAAGACACTTCCTCTGCAAGTTAGTTCCCAGTGGCCAGAACACCACAATCAAGACTTCAGTTTGGCTGAACAGGACTTTTGTCCCCTGTTAAGATGCAAAGTCCCTCTGGAAAGGCTTCCATGAAACCTGAACTTGCTTGGAAGCCAAGGCATCAGTGAGCTCTAAGCCTGTGTTGGGGGGAAGTTTGATGGAGGGGAGAGAGAGAGAGCCTGACCATACTGCTTGGAGTGGTAATGAGGGACAGTTCTGCTGGTGGAAATGTGGCAGAATGAGGTGGAAATTATGTAAAAAGGGAGGATGAGGACTCGTCTATCTTATGCCTTTTCCCAGCTGTTAAAATGATCTGTATCGTGTGGGACCTCGTTAGAGTTCATTCTTGGAGCACTTTTTTCATGAATTGTTTTAAGGCTGTTATGTGTTGGGAATCAGACTAATAGGGCTTCTTTGACGGATGAGGAATTCAAAGTATGGCTAGGTCACACTGTTAGGCAGTAAAACATCCAGAGCCAGCACCCTAGAATCCTGCCTCCCTGTATGAACACCATTTATTTTCCTATTCTCTGATAAGCTTTACAAGGAGCTATCATATATGAGCTTTGTGATAAATTTTAAAATTTCAGAGTTGATTTTTCTTCTCAGCCTCAGCTTAGCAGTAAGGGTCAGGAGTTCTTCCTTGCTGGTTTTGGCACCAAGGCTGATTAATGTGTAGTTTCCAGTCTCCTCTCCTGAAACCCAGGTTTGATGATGCTTCCCTGCCTTTCAGGTACGGAGTTAGGGTTAATTAGGTGATGTTTGCATAGGGCTTTGAAGATGAAAGCATCATGTCATTGTTATTATATATCATCGCTTCCAGAAACCACGAATGCTTCTACTTCAGGGAACACTTGAATGTGTCTCCACTTGTATGGTTCACTTTAGGATAAAACTTGTCAGGCATCAGTGAACTAATGATACTGTGTAGTACATGGGGGATCCAAGAGTCCAAACAAACAAGTACTCAGAACTCCTTGGATCACCAGGAAGCAGCTGTCAGTGGGCTTGGAGATGAAACGAGCCCATCCATTCAGCAGAGAGCTGCTGGGAAGTTTGCCCCTTAACTGTATCCCCAGCGTGAGACAATGTGGGTCATTAAGAGAATGTCAGGGCTCCAGAGACCAGAAGGTGCTGGAACAGACAAGAGAGGCACTATGTGACATTTTGGAGGAGCTGGGGCAGGTCATGGGAGAGGAGGGTAGCAGAGTGAAAGACATTTCTTACAGTATTGGAAAATTATTTCAAGAGCCGCCTGATGGGTTTCCCTCCCTGTAGACTGACTTCGACACATCAGTCCATGTTCTTTCCACTGCCAGGCTACCTGCCTGTACTTCCATCATGGCAAGTCCATGGCTTGTCAACCTTCAGGGCCTTCCTCTTGCCTAGAAAATAAAGTCTAGTTATTTTAAAGCTGTGCTATGGCCTTGCTGTGACTCTTGATTTTCTGCCTCTTGTTGATTTTCCTTCACGCTCTTCCCTGCATGGGAGTTTCTTCCCAAGCAGCTCACGCTGCCCCGTCATATTCAGGATGACATGCCTTTCCCACCCTGCACCTTTTCCCACATGAATCCTTGACTTTAGCCCAGCTCCTTTGTCCCCGCTGATTCTTTCCCTGATTCTGCAGCTCCCAAGAGTACCCTCCTGTTAGTCAGTTCTGTTTGCTGTTCATTTACTTAGCACTTGTCTACATTTTGTTATATTGGTATGTATCTGTTAATATGAATATTTCCCTATTTGCTATTTGGACTGCAAAATCAGGGAAGCAAGGGCATTGTTTCTTGTATTCATGTGGAGTACTTCGTGGGAAAATTTAATTTTTTTAGACTTGGGATCTCATTCTGTCACCCAGGCTGGAGTACTGTGGTGTGATCATGACTCACTGCAGCCTTGAACCTGGGCTCAAGCAATCCTCCCACTTCAGCCTACCAAAGCACTGAAAATATAGGCATGAGCCACCATGCCTGGCTAGACTCATCAAGTTTTAAACTCCATTAGGGGAGGATGTCTCTAATACCTAACACAGTGCTGACATACCTTAGGGGCTTTCCCCAGTTATTTACTGCTGTGTAACCAGTCACTAAAATTTAATGGTATGCAATACCAACAGTGATTTTTTATTATTATGTCTCTTGGTCCTGGGGATTGAGTTGGCTCAGCTGGGTGGTTCTGGCTTGGGACGTCTCATGTGATTGCAGTCAGAAGGTGACTGGGTTGGGTTCATCTCAAAGGCCTCCCATGGCTATTTCCTGGGCTGGGAAGACTTGAACAGCTGCAAAAGCTGATGTTCCTCAGGTATGCCTCTCTATCGGTATTTGGGCTCTCCATGTGGTCCCTCTAACATGTCAGTTTCAAGGTAGCTGGGCTTTTGCATGACAGCTTAGGACTCCCAAGACACATGCCCCAGAGAGCCCTGTAGAACTGCACCCCCTTTCTAACGCATCTGGGAGTCAAGCAGCAACGACTCCACTGCGTCGTGTTCATTCACAATGTCATATGCCAGTCCCTATCCAAAGGCAGGGGAATTAACCTCTTTCATGGGGGAAGTGTCAGAGGATCTTTGGGCATATTTTACTACCACCACAGTTCTCAATACACACTTGTTGATTGATTTAATGAATAAATGAATAGATGAAGCGCCATTTTTTTAACCATTTCCAATATGAGAGAAAGATAATGTGATAGTGGACTGAAATTTTCTTACTATCTTCTTCAACATAACAAAGAAATTTGTTTATTTTTTAACATGTTTACAACTCATGAGAAAGTGTGAATTTCTTTTGTCCTTCTTATAAAATCACACTATGTTATCGACTGGAATTAATGAGTGTGGACCTCCTTTCTCTAGCTATTAATTTCCTTCTGCTGTTGCCTCAGAAATATCTAACAGTAGGAGCTTTGAAGAACCTTTGCTGTTATCTAAAAAAATGTTTTTAAGTGAAATTACTGGGCATCTCCTTTCTGTGTGCTCTGCTCACAGAAACCTACAGGACACTGTCCAAAAGGCGAAGTGAGCAAGGAGGCCGGGTCAGTCCTTCCTGGCCCTATGGAAGTCAGCTCAGCAGGACCCCACATGGATGGGCTCCTGCAACTGTGAGCAAAGGGGGCCCATCAGGCCATGCCCAGCCCCTAGGACACACACAGGAAGGGCATTTTCCCAATACCTGCCGCCGGGTGCCTCTGCACGGCCGTGGTGTGCACCCTGCTGCAAGGAGCAGGCACCCTCATCCCTGTGGCCTGTCTCCCCCTTCTTGTCCTCACTCTGAGGCCATAGAAAATTGGCCTGCAGCATCCTCACCCTCAACCTTGCCCTGCTGGGAAAACTTAGACCCTCAACTAAGCCTCCCAGACACACTTGCTCGGCCGCAGTTCTCAATCTTCCCTCTGCCTGGAAGGCCCTGTCCGGTATTTCACACTTGCTAAGCAGAGTCCCCTCTGAACTCAGCACCCCCGGATCCAGCCCAGCCCTCCTGGATCCACTTCCCAGAGCATCCCCTGACCCCACCAGCCCCTCCCACTGACAACAGTGCAGGTCGGTGAAGGTGACCGTGACAGCTCTGGTAATCCTGGAAGAATCCGTGGGAGTGAGCGCAGCTCTCGGGCTCTGATTACAGCTGATTACCATAATGGAGAGAATATCTGGATTCTCCCCTAATTTCCTCTCCTCTTAAAATTTTCAATTAAGAGCCTAACCTTGATAGAAAATGACTGCTTTCTGGAGTATTCTCCGTGGTGCTGATTCTTCATTGCTAAGTGCTTTTTCTAGACAAATACAGGCTCTCGATGACTCCAAATAAAATCAGAGCCAAGGAGCTTACCCAAAGAAGGGAGGAGAGCAGAGCAGCAAAGAGCAACGCTCCGGAGCCTTCCCCACTGCTGGAGACCCCCGGTGGGTGGAGGGTCTCTTGGGCCCTTCCAGCCTGCAGAGCTGCTGAGAGCCAGGCCTGGCCACCAACAAAGCAGCTGAAGTCTTGAGAAAACTTCCTGATTGCATTAGCGAGGTCGCACCACCAGGACATAATCAAATCTCCCTGGAGGACGTGGCTTCCGGAAGGGCTGCTACGAGCCGGTGGCAGAACCAGGGCAACCAGGGTCAGACACGGCAGAAGGAGGGAAGTCCCAGGGTTGAGCATAGGTGGGCATCAGAGGGGTGTGGGCTGTACCATCTGGGTGCAGGGGCCAGCGGGCAGTGCGGGTCCACCCAGCCCAGAGCCAGCCTTTCCCAGTGGTCATGTGCAGAAACCTGGCACACGTCATCGGGCAGCGGTCCCCCATCATAGGCCCTCCTGGTGTTAGCAGTCAGGAGGGTGCCTAGAAAAGCCCCATGGCTACAGGGACAGCAGGATCTGAGCCCACCCTCCACACCAGGAACCTGCCCAGCACCGTAGGCAGGGCCCGGGTGCCCTACTTAGGAACGAGCTCTGGTTCCAGCTTGGCGGTCCTAGTTCCATCCTGTCTGTACCTCAGCCGACCAGGAAGATGGCTGTGAGGACCACAGAAAACTCCGACACAGAGCTGGCACGAAGGAGCTGTGCCCGTGGGAGCTTCGGAGTCCTCAGGCCAGGCCGGCCCTGGCTCTGCCACCTCCTGGCTGGAAGACCTTCAGGCACCTACTGAGCCTCTCAGGGGCTCAGCATCCTCGTCTGTGGGACAGGGATAATAACAGGGTTGTTTTGAGAGTGAAAGCACAAAACACAGAGCCTGGCTGGAGAAAGCACAGGTAGCTGAGGTCAACCGAGGCTGAATTAAGTGTTCTTCTTAAAAGAGCAGACAGGCCATCCCCCGAAGGCATCAGTGCGGGCAGGAGGGAACCTGCACTTTGCAGTCCTAACATCTCAGGGCACAATTCCTGCTAACCTGACCCGCAAAAGACCAAAGGACACACCCAAGACCCTGGACCAACATCCCACAACGATGCCTCCTGGTTTCTTCTCTAAGAATACTTTCTTTAAAAGTTCCCCAGGAAGCTAACTCTATATTCCTAATATAGAGTTCCGTGGACCATGGAAAGAAAACAAGTGTCTCAGTTGGTTTATTCAACAAATGTGCAAATGCAGGGATGAACGAAGACACCCAAAGTCACTGAGCAGTTCAGTCGCCTCCGACATGCTCGGGGGCCACATCCACCTCCAACCTCTGCCCTGTTCACGCTTTCCTCCACCCAGGTTCCCCTCTTGCCCTGGCACTACAGGAATTGTTTGCTGTCCTGGAAGCTTCCTTTCTCTGCTCCACAGACCCTGAGCCTGGAGCCTCCCTGCCTGCGTGTTCATCTCACCCTCCGAGTTCCAGGAGCAGGCGTCTGTCCTGCTCACCCTGACTCGGCAGGGAGGGCTGAGCTCTGGAGCCTGAGTGGACCCAGACCTGCCCCATGGCCTCCTGTGCCTCGGTGTCCTCCTCTGCCTCCATGTCCTCCTCACCCTCGACTCACCGAGGAGCCCTAAGGACATGAGGACTGGAACATGCCCAAGACCCACGTTGGGGCCTGGCACACACCAAGCACCCAGTGAATGCTGGATGACTGAGGACAGCATCGCTTCTTCTAAGAGGGAAAACAAAAAGGAAAGTCAACCAGAGACGATTTGTAAAAGATGGTTTTGACTGAGGCCTTGAAGGATGGGCAAGGATGGGCAAGGGGAGGGAGGACTCAAAGTGCAGAGATGAGAAGGCTCTAGGTGCATGAGTGCCTGTGCATGTGAACGTGCATGCGTGTGCATGTACATGTGTGTGTGCATGCGCCTTGCAGCCTTGCATGTGTGTGTGCATATGCATATGTGTGTTCATATGAGCATGCATGTGTGTGTGCCCTAGTCCAGACAGGGCTCTGAGTGCACTGTGGGGGACAGATGATTTCAGACTCCACCCTGAGTCTGAAATCAGTGGGACAGATGACCTTGAACAAGCCCTTATGGCTCACTGTGAGCCAGACTCCATAGAGACAGTGATGGCAGGACACATGCATGGGGGTCCACCTTCCCAGAGCTGGAGCCCACATAGCTCCAGGACCTCAAGGGAAGCCCAGAGGCTGAGGGGTCCAAGAGGCCCATCCATCCAATGGACCCAAGGAAACTTCGGGGACTTCTCTGTTAAGATTTGAAAGGGGTGGGGTGCCGTGGCTCATGCCTGTAATCCTAGCATTTTGGGAGGCTGCGGTAGGGAGATCACGAGGTCAGGAGTTCAAGACCAGCCTGGCCAACATAGTGAAACCCCGTGTCTACTAAAAATACAAAATAAATTAGCTGGGCGTGATGGCAGGCGCCTGTAGTCCCAGCTACTTGGGAGGCTGAGGCAGGAGAATCGCTTGAACCGGGGAAGTGGAAGTTGCAGTGAGCTGAGACTGCACCACTGCACTCCAGCCTGGGAGAGAGAGCAAGACTCCATTTCAAAAAAAAAAAAAAAGATTTGAAGGGAGCCCAGGGGGCAGGGCTGGGTGGGCACAGGATGGAGATGGCGACACCCTTGCTCTTGAGTAGCTGCTGCCAGCCCCAGCATATCCTCAGCAG
Source organism: Macaca mulatta (assembly GCF_049350105.2). Lineage (NCBI taxonomy): Eukaryota > Metazoa > Chordata > Mammalia > Primates > Cercopithecidae > Macaca > Macaca mulatta. Next base: position 58,179,781 of record NC_133414.1, read on the forward strand.
GTGGGGTGACAACAGCACCACTACCTCTAGTGTGAGGCCCAAGAGAAATTCACGTGACACACCTGCCTGGGCTTGGTGAGTGGAAAGCTCCCATTGATGCGAGCACTGGTGGTAAGGATGGAGAGGGAGGTGGAGATGGAGGTGACAGCGTGGGCAGATCAAGAGCACGGCTGTGGCAGGGAGGTCCTCCCAGTCAGCCTTCAGGAGGCCCATGGCCGGCCTCGGGGTAGGAGGAAAGAATGTGGACCAAAAGCAGAACATCCAGCCAGGGGAGGCCCCAGCAATGGCTGTATCAGGGCTGAGTATGATCACAGGAAAAGCGACCCAAGGATTCAAATCGAATGGAGTCAAGACCACATGGAAGCCTACTTCCATGATGGCAACTTTGGAAGAACATGTGAGCTTGCGGAAGTGCACAGAAGGCACTGCTGGCCTGAATGGGTCCTCGGGCCCTGGTCTCAGGCTGGCTTCTCTCCCTTCCCCAGACCTGCCGCAGCTCCATCCCCTCTCTCCTGCATCCTATGATTGCTCCCAAATAACCACCTGTTCACAAGCCTTTTCTTTATTTTCTTTTTGCCTTTTTTTCTTTACATTTAAAGCATGAGTCCATCTGGAGCTTATTTTAAAGCATAGTATGAGGACTGACATTGACCTGTTTTTTAAATGGAATAACTAGTTGTCCCAATCTTGCTTGCTGGATAACGCTGCTCTGTTTCAGGAGCACCCCCACTGGCATGCACCCATGGGTCTGTACCCCTGGGCTGTCCATCTGGGCACTCCCCTGCCTGTGGCACCCCCTTCCCGAGGGCTGGCCTCACCCAGGGCCCAGCTGCCCTCTCCGTGGCCTGTGCCTTCCTTTCCTGATGCCTCGGATTCCCCCCATTCTCCAGCACTCTCTCCATCCTCCTGGCCTGGCTGGGCACCTCCCCTGAGGTGGAGGACTGCCCTGCTCCAGCCCCCAGCTTCCTCACTCCCAAAGCCTTGTGGCCTTGAAGCAGGAGCCCCAGGTTGCATCTGGATGGCAGCTTCTCTCCTGGCCAACAAAGGCATGGTGCTGGCTCCCTTCCCAGCATCTCCCCTCAACTCCTCAGCTCCACCTCAGGGACTTAACACACACATGCACAGCACACACACGTACAAACATATGCACACACAGACATACACAAAAATGCACATACAGACTTACACAGACACATACAGATGCGCACACATATGCATACACAGATGTGTTCATGCAAACTCACACGTGCACACTCACGGGCACGTACACATGTGTATGTTATGCTAAGAAACCTATTTTGTGTAGAAGACACTCAGGCTCAAATACGTGTCCAAAGTCACACAGCTACAGAGCGGCAGAACTCAGGTCTCTAGTGCACACAGCCCCTGACTTACCACAGTTCCACTTAACAGTTTTCAACTTTACAGTGATGCAAAAGTCATCCACAGTCAGCAGAAACCCTCGTCTAAGTCCCACACAGCCACTCGGTTTTTCTCTTTCAGTACAGTAGTCAATGATTACATGAGGTATCTGACACTTGACTACAAAACAGGCTTGGTATTGATACTTCTCCCCACTGCAGGCTCAGGGCAGTGTTCCCAGCGGGCCAACGTGGGCCCCCACTGTGCTATTCGGTAGTCAGGTGGACTGTCATTTTCCACTCGCAGTGGCCTCATGGGGCCGCAGCCAGGGGTAAGTTGAGCAGCGTCTGTACTTTTAGCTCCACCCTGGATATTTTTAAGTGACAGATTTACGAAAAAAAAAAAAAAATACAGGGTTCCAAATAGTAGGGACATAAAAGGAGATAATGCATGTTGGGGTCAGTTTATGCCTGGGAGCATAAGCATTACAGGGGCACCAGCAGGCGTGACTAGCGATTGTTCCTGCTCTTCCTGGCAGCAGCGACCTGGGCCTGAGACTGACCGCCCTGGCCACAGCCCGAGGCGAGGCTGCGGGGAGCCAGGAGCCGCCACGCCTCTCAGTCGCGTGTCTGCGGCGCCACCCCGTGGCCACTGCGTGGAACTCCCCGTGGTGCGGGCCGGGAAGGCCGGGTCCCCCCAGAGCCGGAGCTGGAGCACAGCGGTGCGCACTCGGCCCAGGGCATCCCACAGCACCCGGAGACTGGGGGCTGGTCCCCGAAACCCCCAGGGGTGAACGGAAGGAGGTCCCCAGCCTGCTGAGAGCTGTCCACTGAGCACACACATGCGCACACTCACACGTGCATGTGTGCATCCTCGGGCAACCAGACGCGTTCACACGCACGCACACACGTGTGCACACGCACCGTCTTTCACAAGCGTATGACGCGTTCACACAAGAGTGTGACCCGTTCACACGCACGCACACTCCCTCTGCCTCGAGCCTGGAAGGAGCTCTGGGCTCATGAGAGGTGGAAACCATTACCGCGGCAGAGAGGCGGCGCCAGGACCAGGATGCGCGCGTTTATTTCAGACGCGAAAACCGAGGCCGGAAAGAGACAGCCGGTTTCCAACCCTGTCCAGCGTGTCTGCTGACCGCGCCTCCTGTGTGCGACCTGGGCGGGGGTGAGGGCAGCGGGCCCACCGCACGCCTGGCCGGCCCCGGAGCCTGGAACCGCTGCCTCAGGAGTCCCCGGTAGCCGCACCCAGCACTTGAGGTTCCCTTGGAGGCAGGCTTCCCGGCACACAGGAGCGGTGAAGCTTCGGGGCGCGGGGCAGGGCACTGCGGGTCCTCGGGTGGGGACTCTGCAGTTGAGTCTTTAAGGACGAGGTCACTGAGGATCAGGGAACCAGGAGGGAAGGGAGGGTGGGGAGGGTTGCCCCTGCCTAGTGGGAGAAGCATGTGAAACCCCCCAAGAGGGCTGGGGGTGATCAAGCGCTCCGCCTGGCCTCTCCCTGTGGACTGCTCTGGCGCCCCAGAGCCTCCGTTCTCCAAGCCCCATGGATGCCCCTAGAAAGGTGACGCCCTCGCCCACGCTGAGCTCTGAGTGCTACACGAGAACTCAAAGGGCCGTGTGCCAAGGCACAGGCGCTCCCCGTGTTATACGCAGGGCTGAGGCACCAGGAGGCCCAGGAACCGGCTCAAGCTCGCAGGACTTCGTGGCAGGATCTGAAACAGGCAGACCAGTTCCAAAATCCATGCTCTTTTCAAATTTTTTGATTTTGGTGAAAATATACTTAACATAAAATGCACAGTTGTACCATCTTTTAGTGTAAGGTTAACTGACATTTAAGTGTACTCACATTGTCGCATATCCCCTATCACTGTCCATCTCAAGAACTTTTTCATCTTCCCGATAGGAAACCATACCTATTGTACACTGAACCCGTTGAACACCAACTCCCTCCTTTTGGTAACCATTGCACTTTCTGTCTCTGTGAATTTGTCCATTCTGGGCCCCTCATGTAAGTGGAATCACAACGTATTTGCCCTTTTGTGGCTGGCTTATTCCACCTAGCACAATGTCCTCAAGGCTCATGCATGTTGGTGGGCCTCTCAGAATTTCCTTTCTGGCGGGGCACTGTGGCTCACGCCTATAATCCCAGCTCTTAGGGAGGCAGAGGCGGGAGGATAGCTTGAACCCAGGAGTTCGAGACCTGCCTGGGCAATATAGTGAGACCCCATTCGCCACAAAAAGTAAGAAAAAAAAAAGAGAAAAAGAATTTCCTTCCTGGTAAAGGTTCAGTAACAGTCTACTGTATGCATAACCACATTTTGCTTGCCCATCCACTCACCCATAGACCCCCAGAATGCTTCTACCTTTTGACTCTTGTGAATCATGCTGCTTTGAACATGGGTGTGCAAATATCTGTGAGAGTCCCTGCTCTAAAAAAAATCCACATTCTTGGCACCACGAAGAATCACCTCTCACAGACACCAGGGAAAAGCAGGTCTGTCTGAAAGCAGAGGGTGAGGAGGGGAAAACCGGGCTGCGGACCACAGTGGGCAGAGGAAAACTCACCCGCGTGTTCCAAAACTCACCCGCGTGTTCCTATGTGTGGGAGGAGAGAGGAGAAATACCCTCCAGTGAAGGAACTCTTGCAGCAGCCAGCTCCATTCCTGTTTGAACTGTGGAGGGCCAGCTCAGGAGCCCAGGCCACGAATAAGCCAAATGACCCACAAGGTCCATCAGGAAACAGAAGTGGGCGGTGTCTCAGCTGCAACAACAAACAGAGGTAGGACCTGCCACCCACCCTCCAACCCAGAGGAAATGCATCCACCACACAACTACCACCACTGCGCTCATGACACTCTCAGAGACAGGCATGGGAGCTCCCGGCAAGGCGCAACCAGGGCAAGTGACAGTTTGCCAGTCCTGGGCAAGCAGACACCTGTCCTCTCTCCAGTCCCCCATCCACCAGCCTGCGCAAGCAGAGAAACATCCTGCATAAATTAAAAGATTAACCGGATCATCGAAAGATCTGAGCAAACAAAACAAGTAAGACAAAAAACAAACAAACAAAAAAACCACCAACAGAAGAACACTCATTTTTACAGAGAGATTTGAGCCCATCCCAACAGAGTACAATGCTGTTTCCAAGCTCATGGACAGCATTTGGAAAAATTAGCTGTGCTAAAGGAGCAGGAAGCCTCAGTCCCTTTCCCGGAACTGCTGTTACACAAATCACATTCTCTCACCAGGGAGCAACAAAATTAGAAACCTGCAATAACAAAGACCATGTGAAAAGTGCATTTTGGGGCCGGGCGTGGTGGCTTATGCCTGTAATCCCAGCACTTTGAGAGGCTGAAGCGGGTGGATGACCCAAGGTCAGGAGATCAAGGCCAGCCTGGGCAACATAATGAAACCTGTCTCTACTAAAAATACAAAAAATTAGCCAGGCATAGTGGCACGTACCTGTAAATCCAGCTACTGGGGAGGCTGAAGCAACAAAATCACCTAAACTTAGGAGGCAGAGGTTACAGTGAGCTGAGATTGTGCCACTGCACTCCAGCCTGAGCGACAGAATGAGACTCTGTCTCAAAAAAAAAAAAAAGAAAAAAAGAAAATGTGTGTTTTGGAAACAAAGTTAGTTTTCACAATGAAAATTATAAAATGCCTGTAACTCAATAGCAATAGGGTATTACATATTAAAATTATGAACTCAACAAAATTGACACTTAGGGAGAAATTTATATCCTCAGATTAATTTGTGATAAACAGGATAAAAGGAGAAAGCTGATGATAATTTGAGTAAAAGAGAAAAAAAACTAAAATGAAAAACTTCAGAAGCAAACTACAATAAGTGTGTGACCTATCAGAATCTTTGGATATGTCCAAAGCAGTTCCCAGGGGAAACGTTATAGCTGCAAGTGTTTATTAATAGGCTTGAACAAAGGATATATAAAATTATATAAACTAAGTAAACATACAAGAAGCTTTTTAAAGGGAAACAAGAAATCAATGTATTTAATTTTAAAGCAGCCATAATAAAAGTAGGCTTGATAAATAAAACCCAAAACTACTTCTTTGAAAAGACCGTTAAAATAAAAAAACCTCTGGGAAGTCAAGCAAAAGAGAAAGAAAAGGCACAAATTTTAAAACATTAGAGGTAGAAAAATGGCATAATAACCGATGTGGAGAAGCTGCTTCAAATCAAGGAGACAGGAGACCAGCTTCATTCCACGGAAGGCCAGCTTCATTCCAGTAGGTTCTGTTTCACCTGTGACATGGATCAGTGGGAATCTCCTCACTGTCATTGACTCTACATTTCCCCAAAGCAGGCTGGGGCCTATATGGTAAACCAAATTAAGGGTACCATGAACCGAACTGGAATGTTCACATAGGATCAAAAGTTTCCTTACATAATAACCAAAATCTCCAGAATATATTTGAAATTATTTATCATATCAGGAAACATAAAAAGCAACTTGAAGCCAGGTGAGGGGGCTCACACCTGTAATCCCAGCACTTCGGAAGGTCAATCAGGAGGATGGCTTGAGCCCAGGAGTTTGAGATCAGCCTGGGCAACACAGCATGACCCTGTCTCTACAAAAAATTTAAAAATTAGCCAGCTGTGGTGGCACACACCTGTGGTGCCAGCTACTTAGGAGGCTGAAGCAGGAGGATCGCTTGAGCCCGGCAGTTTGAGGCTGCAGTGAGCTGAGATCATGCTACTGTACTCCAGTCTGAGCAACAGAGTAAGACTCTGTCTCAAAAACATAACAGAACAAACAAAAAACAACTTAAATAGCAAAATAAGATTAACCAAGATAAATCAGATGTTGGAACTTTAAAGCAGCCATCAAAAAAATGCTTCAGAAAACAATGGTGAATTTTCTTGAAACAAGAACAAAATGAAAATCATACGACTGAAAAATGCAATAACTAAATGAAAAAAATGTGCAGTTGGGTTCAATAGCAGAGTGGGGATGACAGAGAACAGAGTCTGTTGATTCAAGGACGATTAATAGAGCTGACCCATAGGAACGATGGAGAGATAGGAGACTCAGAAATAAACATCTCCTTGCGGACGGGCTGGCAGTGACAAAAGGCCCAGCGTTCCTGTCACCAGAGTCCCAGGACGAGAGGAAGGAATGTGTAGTGAAAAAGTATTCAAAGGCACAATGGTTGAAGACTTCCCAAATTCGGTGAAAGAAATAAACCTGCAGATTCAAGAATCTGAGCAAACCCCAAATAGGATTAACACATCATAACGGACTTCAGGAAAGGAAAAACAAAGAAAAAAATCTTTTGAACCACCAGAGAAAAACGATGCATTAAGGGACACTGGTTCTGAGGATGGTGGGCTTCTCTAAAACCACGAGGCAGAGGGGGCGGCACACGATCGCCACGTGCTGAGAAAAACTGTCTGCCCAGAACCCTATTCAGTGAACATAACCTTCAGGGATGAGGGGAAAATAAAGATATTCTAAGAGGAAGGACAACTAGGATAATTTGTTACCAGAAAACCTACCCTTAATAAATGGCTAAAGGAAGCTCTCCTAACAAAAAGGAAATAAGGAAATCAGAAATAGCAACAACAGAAGGGGTAATCATATGATAAATATAATTGACTACGATGAGTTTCTTAAATTTTATTTTATGGTTGAAGCAAAAAATAATAACATCATCTGCTGTGGCGCTCTACATCTGAAGAGGAAATATTTGTGATAATTACATGTTTAAGTGGGGGAGGCAAAGGGGAGGTAAATAAAAGAAAGCTTTTTGATATTTCTCATGAAGTGGTGAAACACTGATGGCAGCAGGCTGTGATAAGTTACATGTGTGTATTATAATCAATCCTAGAGCAGCCACTTAGAAAACGATACAAAGCAATGCACCCAAAAGTATAAATAATTCAAAATGAAATGCTAAAAACGGTTCAACTAATCCATGACAAGTGAAACGAAACAGGTTAAAGGAAACATAAGAAACACGCAGAAAGCAAATACAAATGGCACATTTGAGTCCTAAATGTAATTTCTGTGTGGTAAAGAATTCGGCCTAGCCCAAAGAGAGGTCTAGCCTTTGTCCTGGCTCCTGGTAAGTAGTCCTGAAGCCATGTGACAGGAGGGTCTCTGTTATTCATGGTGGGCCCCTCAGACCATACTGAAGTTTCTGCCACCAGCTGGCCCATGGTGGGCCCTCCCAGGAATGTGCTGTCAGCCCCAGATTCCGGGAAAGGGAGCGGTGACCACAGAGTTCCAACCAGTCTGCAACAGATCAGTCAATTATGGCTGCACAGTGCAGCTCCAGGAAACACTCTGGACACCAAAGCTTGGGTGAGGTTCCTAGATCTTAAAACAAACCTTAACAAATTTTTAGAAACTGAAATCATACGAAGTATGCCCTCTGACCACAGTGGAATCAAACTAGAAATAAATTGCAGAAAGACAACAGGAAAATCTGCAAACACTTGGAAATGAAGCAGTAAACATTTATATAAAATGTGGACAAGAAGAAGTCTTAAAGGGAATTTTTAAAAAGCAAATAGCAAAATGAAAATACAGCATATCAAAATTTGTGGATGCAGCTGCATGCAGTGGCTTACGCCTGTCATCCCAGGACTTTGGGAGGCTGAGGCGGGTGGATCGCTTGAGCCCAGGAGTTCAAGACTAGCATAGGCAACATGGTGAAACCCCTATCTCTACAAAAAACTAACCAGGTGTGGTGGCATGCACCTGTAGTCCCAGGTACTTGGGAGGCTGTGGTGGGAGGACTGCTTGAGCCCAGGAGGTTGAGGATGCAGTGAATGGAGATTGTGCCACTGCACTCCAGCCTCAGTGACAGAATGAGACCCTGTCTTAAAAAAAAAAAAAAAAATGTGGGATTCAGCTATAGCAGACCTGAGAGAGAAATTTATAGCACTAAATCCTTATATTAATAATAGGGAAAGTTCTCAAACCAATAGTCAAAGAAAAGAAACTAAAAGAAGAATAGTAAAATAAAGTTAAGGCAAATAGGATGGAAAGTTAAGAGCAGAAATTAATGAAATTAAAAACAGGAAAGCAATGCAGAACATTAAAGAAGCAAAACACAGGTTCTTCAAAAAATTAATAAAACTGATAATCCTCTAGCATGATGAACAAAGATAAAAGGAGATAACACACAAATCACCAATATCAGGAATGAAACAAATATCACAAAAGAGCCTGCATCCATGAAAAATGCTATAAAAATTATATGCTGACAAATTTGACAGCCTAGGAAAAAATGGATCAATGCCGTGAAAATCACAAATTACCATAACTCAGAAAAGATGAAATATATAACCTGAATAGTCCTATAACCGTTATATAAATTGGATTTGTAACTAAAAATCTCCTGAACACAACATATCCAGACCCAAATGGTTTCACTGGAGAATTTACCAAATATTTAAAGAAGAATCAACGAGAGTTTTACACAATCTCTTCCAGCAAATAGAATAGAAAGGAACATGATATCATTATCCTGATATCAAAACAAAGCAAAGACAGCACAAAGGAAAGAAGGGAGGGAGGGAGGGAGAGAGGAGGAAGGTACAGAAGAAAGAACACTGCAGGCTGATTTTGCTCATAAGCCTAGATGGAAAAATCCTCAAGACAGTGTTAGCAAATCAAATTTAGCAATGCATAAAAAGAATAGTAGACCATCTCTACTAAAAATTCCAAATTAGCCAGGCGTGGTGGTACATGCCTGTAACCAGCTACTCGGGAGGCTGAGGCAGGAGAATTGCTTGAACCCAGGAGGTGAAGGCTGCAGTGAGTCGAGATCACACCAATGAACTCCAGCCTGGGAGATGGAGACTCCAGCTAAAAAACTTTAAAAAATATTTTTTTAAAAAATAGTGAATAACAGCAAATCCTGGCAAGGATGCAGAGACACCAGAGCACCCACACTTGCTGGTGAAAATGTAAAATGGTACAGCCACTCTGGAAAAAATTTGGCAGTTCCTTATAAAACTGAAAATGTACTTATCATAGGACCAAGAAAATGCAACCATGGGCATTTCCAGGACACAAACAAAAACTTGTTTTTAGACAGAATTTTATATACAAATGTTCATAGCAGCTTTATTTGTAATAACCCCAAACAGAAAACTACCCAGATGTCCTTTAATGGTGAATGGTTGGATACATTGCGGTACATCCATATTATAGAATACTACCCAGCATTACAAAGAACAATCTACTGACACATGAAACAACTTGAATGAAACTCAAATAAATTATCAATTTTAAAAAGTAAGTCAATCTTTAAAAGGTACATACTATATGATTCCATGTATATAACATTTGTGAAATAACAAAATTACTAGCAAAAGTTTTGCTCCTCGTCCCCAATACCTTATGCTCTGCTGGCCTAGAGGTCTTAGTTCCAGAGGGAGGAACGCTGCCGCCAGGAGACACAGCGATGATCCATTGCACTGGAAGTTTAGGCTGCCACCCGGCAGCGCCAAGCTCCTCATGCCTCTGGATCAACAGGTAAAGAAGGAGTTCCTGCGCTGGTGGGGGTGGCTGGTCCAGACCACCAAGGAGAAACTGCCCTGCTGCTTCACAACGGACTGGGGAAGAGCATGTCTGGGGTATAGGAGGGCTCTTGGGGAATGTGCTGTGATTAAGATCAATGGAAAAGCACAACAACCCAATCTAGGCAGGATTAATAATGGTCCAGAACCTTTGGGAATGAGGGTTCCCCACCAGGTTAAAAACCACAACCAGCAGAGTCTTCCTGAAGGCAAAGGGAATACATACTGGGGAGTGGAAGAACGTAGTTATAGGACCATGTGACCAGCTACAGAAACCAGGACTGCAATTGTCATGAGTGTTTCCTCTTTATTTGGTACCAGAGAGAGAGAGAGGGAGAGAGTGTGTGTTTAAAGTTTTGGAAGAAAACATAGGAAGAAATCTTCATCACTTGAGGTTAGGGAAATTGTTCTTAGACATGACGCCAAATGCATGTAAAAGCAAAAATCCATCAATTAGACGTAATCAAAATAAAAAAACATAGCTTGGAAAAAGACACTATTAAAAAACACTGAAAAGACAGCTAAAGGCTGGGAGAGAATATTTGCAAACCACATATCCAACAAAGAAAGTAGTCTGGCATATATAAAGAACTCTCAAAATCAACAGTTAGAAAACCATCCAAACAAAAGTGGGTAAAAGACTTGGATCCTCACTGAAGAGGACGCTCTATGTGGAAGACAGCAAGCCTATGAGAGACCATCAACACTAGTCATTAGGGAAATGCAAATCAAAACCACAGTGCGGTGACACTGGAAAGCACTTTGACAGTTCTGTTAAACCACATAGCCCAGCAGTCCCACTACGATTTTCCCTGCAATAAGGAAAAATTGTGTTCACATGAAAACCTCTGCACAAATATTTATAGCAACTCTATCCATAATCGCCCAAATCTGGACACAACCACATGTCCTCCCATGGATGAAGGGGTAACCACCCGTGTCTCCCTGTGCAGGCAAACACCATTCCACAATAGAAAGGAACACGCCACTGACACACAGAGCACTGGGGTGGATCTCAAAAACATGATGCTTAGCAAAAGCAGCCAGTTACAGAGATCCCATGCTGCGTGTCTCCACTCACGTGACCTTCCCGAGACAACAGTGTGACAGGGATGGAAGGTGCATCAGCACTCAGCAGGGTTGGGTGGGGAGGGCTGGACTCCAGCAAGAGGGGTGCAGTTCCTCGGCATCCTTGAGTGGAACTTTGTACATGTGAAAATTCTCAGACCTAAACAGCTCTTTTAAATGGGACCAGATGGGGAAATAAAACTAACATTTTTGGTCATCTGTTTCATATCAGTCACCACAGGTACAGTTGTGACCTTTGAACAACAAGTGTCCAAACTACATGGGTCTACCTACATACAGATTTTTTTCTTAAAAAAAATTTTTTTTTTTTTTGAGACGGAGTCTCTCTCTATCGCCTAGGCTGGAGTGCAGTGGCGCGATCTCGGATTACTGCAAGCTCCACCTCCCCGGTTCACGCCATTCTCCTGCCTCAGCCTCCCGAGTAGCTGGGACTACAGGCACCCGCCACGACGCCCGGCTAATTTTTTGTATTTTTTAGTAGAGATGGGGTTTCACCATGTTAGCCAGGATGGTCTCGATCTCCTGGCCTTGTGATCCACCCGCCTTGGCCTCCCAAAGTGCTGGGATTACAGGCGTGAGCCACCACACCCGGCCTTAAAATTTTTTTTTTAAATTTTTTAATTAAATCTTCTTAAATAGACATGGGGTCAGCCAGGTGTGAAATGGCAAGCATGTCACCAAATGATAATACTTAAAGCAAGTTCACAGGTTTTGTTAAAAAAAAGAAACAATCTAGTACATCCACAAATAGGAAACCAAACACACCTGAACACATCTATGATTAAATAAGAATATTTAATGGCATGGAATGATATGTACACTGTAGGTTCAATATGTTTTCAAAACATACCCAGCACCTATGGCTGCCTGTGCATAGTGAAAGCATAGAAAGGTATAACAGAGTAATTTTTACAATTAATAAAGTTCAATGCAATTGAGAAAGGTTTCTATAAAAATTGTTAAAATATTTTAGAGGGCAAATGCTTACTTTGCATAGCAATGCTTCAGTTACCTGGAATGCCCTCCCTTCTTTCTTCCAAGCAATTTTATGCAGTGCTAAGCTCAGTGGCTCTTACTCCAAGTGCCAGCAAGGTGAACAACCCAGTTCCTGCTCTCAGGGAACTCACATTCTGGTGGAATTTATTTTTGCAACATACTTGCTGACAATATCAAATGAATAAGCTATTAGTATTGAAAAGTAATTTACACACTCTCCAGTGTGGTCCTCATTGTGACATGTCTTCCTATGAGATGGATGCAAACCCACAGCAAAAACTATGTGTATACATACAGCCACATGCCGCATGACGTTCGGTCGACGGACCACATATATGGCGGTGGGTCCACCATATCCTATTTTTGCTACGCCTCTTCTATGTTTCGATACATAAATGTTTACCACTGTGTTACAACTGGCTACAGTAGTCAGTACGGTCACATGCTGTCCAGGTTTGTAGCCTAGAAGCAATAGGCCATACCATAGAGCCCAGGTGCACAGTAGGCTGTACCATCTAGGCTTGCGTGTCACTCTATGATGTTTGCACAATGACAAAATTGCCTAATGATACATATCTCAGAATGTATCCCCATGCTTAATTGATGTGTGACTGTATTTTACTAACCTGGCCAGGTGGGACCTTCACCAATAAAAATTCTACATAGAAAATGCTATTTATTATTTCTTTCAGACATTAGAGATTCCTTAACTTTAGTTTTAAATAATCTTGATATACAAACTTTTTATTTCCCTTGTTCTCCAAATATGGTAAACCAAGATTTTTCATATTAACAGGTACGACTTCTACCTACATATATTGCCTTTGGAAAAGACAATTATCTGCAACTGTAATTAAACATTCTTTTATTTCTCCCATTGCTTAAAGGAGTTCACTCTTCTGGCTGAAATATAAAACTATACAATTATAAATACTTATTTGCAAGGCTTCTCTTTGAACAAATTTGCTTGTTGTATAAGCCACTTGCTGATCACTTTATAAGCTACTTAATTATAAAACATGGTATGACAGAGTGTCTTGTATAGTTTAATTGAATTATAGTTTTGCATTTTAAAATGTACAGATTATGCTATATAACATATTAGTTTTAAATTGTTTTATAATTGTTATGGACTTACTATGTGTCAGTCCCCAGATCTGTCAGCATGCTGGATGATGAAATTCATAATAGCTCTTGAGAAATAGAGGAAAATTTACACCCAGAGTTGCTCAGAAAGGTCTGGGCATGTTCCAACTATCACATCCCAGATGGACCCAGCCCTGATGGGATCCTCACATCCCCTTCCCTTCTTATGGAGACACAAAGCTGAGCACCTGTCTATTGACAGCTTTCGGCTTTTAGACAGCCTCTCAGACTAGGCCAACTGCTCACAATCCTGCTGACCCTCTTTGGCCCCTATGATGTTGTAAAGGCAATGCGGTACTCATGTCAGCAGCACACATACTATAACTGGCACAACACAGAGGTCAGCATGGGCCCCGTGCACAGATGACATACAAATTCATGAAGTGCTCTACACATATATATATGTGTATATATATGTTCTACATATATATGTGTGTATATATATGTTCTAAGTATATATGTGTATATATATTTTTATATAGGTATATATAAATATACATTTTTTTTTTGAAACTGGGTCTTGCTCTGTCATCCAGGCTGGAGTGCAGTGGTGCTATCACGGCTTACTGCAGCCTCGACCTCTTGAGCTCAAGTGATCCTCCTGCTTCAGCCTCCCAAGCAGCTGGAACTGCAGGTGTGCACCACCACATCTGGCAAATTTTTGTATTTTTTGTAGAGATGAGGTTTCACCATGTTGCCCAAGCTGGTCTCAAATTCCTGAGCTCAAGTGATCCTCCTGCCTTAGCATCCCAAAGTGCTGGGATTACAGGCGTGAGTCACTGTGCCCAGCTGCATTCCATATTTCTACACACACATGCACACACGGAGGAGTATACGTTGGGGAAAGTAAAGCTGGGGAAATGTGAATAAAATCAGTGGGTTGTATTGATATCAATATCCTGATTGTGATATGTGTGAAATGTTACCGCTGAAAGAAATTGGGCAAAGTATACAACTATGTGTGACTCTATGATTACATTGTATAGGATTAGATTGCATATAATTATATCAACATATAATCATAAAATACATTCATTGCCTTTATAATAGTATGATTATATCAATATAATGTTTAATTTTTTAAAAAGGCAATGAGCTGGGCGCCATGGCTCACACCTGTAATCCCAGCACTTTGGGAGGCTGAGGCGGGTGGATCACAAGGTCAGGAGTTTGAGACCATCCTGGCCAACATGGTGAAACCCCGTCTCTACAAAAAATACAAAAATTAGCTGGATGTGGTGGCGTGTGCTTGTAATTTCAGCTGTTCGGGAGGCTGAGGCAGGAGAATTGCTTAAACCTGGGAGGCGGAGATTACACTGAGCCCAGATTGCACCACTGCACTCCAGCCTGGTGATAGAGTGAGAGTCTGTCTGGAAAAAAAAAAAAAAAAAGTCAATGCAGTTAGGCAGGTATAATGCATGAGCATAATATGGGCATAACATATGAGCATAATATAGGAAGCCTATGTCATTGATATATACGATTTACTTGGTCTCTGCACCTGACAATCTCCTGGTCTAAAGCTTTAAAAATGTACTTACTGTTACCTTGTCACTATACTAATGTGCAAACATATGAAATAAGATAGAAAATGTCCACAAGGGCCAGTGATCAAAGGAAATAACAGACAACAAAAACACTACACACCCTTCTCTAAAATTTTCCATGAGAGCTGAGGGTTCAAGTGAATATTTCTTTCTCTTCTGGAAGACTCCTCATGAAGGTGGTAGCATAAATAATTATCCACAAAGGATTGTCAGGCATTCATCCCTAATGAAAACTACTAAGCCAAAACTAACAAAAAAAAATTGTAATGATAGTTTTGTAGCACAAAATAATTAAACTGAGGCAGGCAGAGGAAAGTAAGAGAATCCACATAACCACAGCTTACATCACTTTAAATCTCGACAGCCCCAGGTGGTGAGAACGAACCCAGTCCCAGCAGTCCAGGCTTCTCCATTCCTCCTCTTGCAGGCACAGTTTGGGTAGAGACATCTCTTGAGCTCTTGCCCACTGACTTGTCATTCACAGGCATTCAAACTGTGATGTTTGAAACTGTCCACCTCCGCAGATCCAGGGACAGTCCCTCCAGTCCAAAGGCTTACTGCAACTGGCCCTCAGCCCCCTTCAAACTGGACTTCTGGTTGCTTCTTTCCTTCTCCCCCTGAATTCGGAAGAGCTTCTTCCTGAGGTCCTTCTGCCACTTCAGCTTCTCCTCCTCCTCCTTCTGCTAGGCTCTGAAGTGCTCCTTATTGTGCAGGTGCTGCTGCTCCTTGGCCTTCTTCATCTTCTGACTGTGCACTGTACTCAGAGCATCCAGCAGTGCGAGGATCTGACCAGGACAAAAGCCAGTGAGTATCAGAATGCTCTCAGCCACCTGACACACTCGCATCCTAAACACTAAGACTAGAGGCAACCCACGATCCAAATGAATATTAACTGCATGAAACTGCATCCTGCGCTAGGAAGTCATTGTTGGCATGGAGACACAGGTGTGATCGCATTTTACCTTTACCACCTGTGTTCATCATTCTGTGGACACTGTGTGCAGCTAACCAAGACAGAGGAGTTCTCCAGCCATGTGCCTGTTATCCCCATCAAAAGCACAGGGCAGAGCAGGACCAGGCAAAGGAAGGGAAACGGACTCTGGCTCTTCCTCTGACTTTAGTTCCAGTGCCCTGAATAACTGAGACTGCAGTAGAAACAGGAAGTGTGCTGCTGAGAGCGTTCTTTTCCTATTTAAACGCAGCATGCAGTACAGCATGGGCAACAGCACCTGTCTTTCATGAGGCTCGCGTATGACGGCCGGTCTCCACCTGTTCTTCGGCACCTTGCCTGCCTTTGCTTGGTTCTTGGGCTTGTTCTTAAATGTCAGGGCCTTCTGCGAGGCTTTTGGAATCTGCAGTGAATTTTTGCCTCAGGATTGCCTTAGGACTGGCTAAAAAGAAAAATAAAGACCGTGACATATTCAAATTATGACCAATGTGTATTTAAAACTTCTGCATAAAATCTTCTCATTGGGTTGACTTTTCCACAAGATCAGCAACACCAGAGTACACTGGCCCTGAGAAATCAGGTCTCAGTCATCCGCCAAATATGAACTGCCTCAGTGGACCCCCACAATTCTTAGTAAACAGAGGAACAGAGAGCTTATACTTACAACTCTCCCCCCAAAACCCTCTGTGCCCATTTCTATGGTATGGAACTATGGGGTCTCAACAGAGCAGATGAATAGATCCCAGTTTCTTTTCATGGAAATTTTAGGCCTTGTCTTTAGGCCACTGAGGTGGTTATTTCCCAGCCTAACAAAAATAATTTAGTTTTTCATCTTGACTATCAACCAGTCTAGATATTGGGTTTTTCGTTTGTTTGTTTGTTTGCTTGTTTGTTTGAGATGGAGTCTCGCCCTGTCACCCAGGCTAGAGTGCAGTGGCACAATCTCAGCTCACACAACCTCCACCTCCCGAGTTCAAGCAATTCTCCTGTCTCAGCCTCGCAAGTATCTGGGACTACAGGCACACACCACCATGCCCAGCTAATTTTTGTATTTTCAGTAGAGATGGGGTTTCATCATGTTGGTCATGCTGGTCTAGAACTCCTGACCTCAGGTGATCCACCTGCCTTGGCCTCCCAAAGTGCTCGGATTACAGGCATGAGCCACCACGCCTGCCCCACTCTGGATTTAAGGACAGTTCTTCCTTCAGTCAGCAGCCAAAGAGTCCTGATTCCTGATTCTAATTAAGAAGTTTAACTTTATTCTATTTCTGATGGAAGGCTGGCTGAAAGAAGGGAGACTCAAAAACAGATGAAGGCAAAATACTCTGTACTGAATTTTCAAGGTAATTTTAAATTCTATGTTTAATCAAGATGGCACAAATTCTTAATTGCCTCATAAATACTATTAATAAATTGAAAGTTTTGCCCTAGGCTTTTATTAAAGTCAATCATATAGAAAAAGTTTCTCCTATGTCTTGAAATGTATTATTAAAGACATCATCCCCAATAATATTCCCTATTCTCTGTTTAGGAACCCCAATTGTTTTCGAATTCAAGAATTCAGAGAAATCTGCTTCTCACAGAAGAGTAGAATGGATAATGGGCACCACATCCTGAAGTATATTTTAACAAAAATTCATGTAAGATGGTTCAAAATTTCATTAACTACTTTATATAAAAAGAAATGCCTGGGAGACTTCTGTTTCTAGCAGAGTGGCAGACTGATGCCTTGAACAACCCTCTTATTACAAAACTGAATACTCCACATGAAAACAAATCTTTTCAAATACGTTGTTAAGCTATGAAGAGAATAATGAAATTTCTAAGAAACCAAAAATCTAAATGAAAATAGAAGTCCAGACAGGCACTGAAAACCAAAAAAAAAAAAAGAAAAACAAAACAAAACAAAACTTGAATTGTCTTCAAGCATGTGGAACAGCAGGAACTCTTTAAGCTGCTGCTGCTGGTGGAGGCCAAGCCACTGTGCTCCCAGAACACGACACAGAAGCCTCCACACTGAGGCAGAGCACAGGTGCCCTGGAGTCTCCACCCCACCCAGGGATCCTCCAGCAGAAGTGTGTGTGCCCCTACATACCTGCAAGTCCCACATCCAGACCTAGCGTTCAGGGCCGTGGGATAACGGCCAAAAATAGGAAATCATTTTACTCATCAGTAGATAAATGGTGACACAGTCATATAATGGAACTCAACAATGACAATAAATCAATGTCTGCCATAGACAAGAACATGGATGTGTCCTGTAATACTGAACCAAAGAAGCCAGGCTAAATAGAATGTGTTGTATTTTATAAAAGTCAAAACCAGGCAGAACAAATCTACGTCAGGAACTGGGAAAGTAGCTATTTTGTGGGTTGGGGTGGCAGTGCCTGGGAGAGGCCACAGGGCGAGGCTACTGCTTGGTCCAGGGTGTGGCAGCCTGGTGTGCTACAGTTCATCTAGCTGCACACCTGC
The DNA here is from genome assembly GCF_049350105.2 of Macaca mulatta. Lineage (NCBI taxonomy): Eukaryota > Metazoa > Chordata > Mammalia > Primates > Cercopithecidae > Macaca > Macaca mulatta. The sequence continues at coordinate 58,197,910 of NC_133414.1, forward strand.
AATTTGGGCATTCTTCTGTATGTACATTAACATTTCAATAAAAAGCTTATTAAAACATTAAAACTTTCAGAAAAATCCACATTGCTTCAATAGAAATTAGCACATTGATGCTTTAAAAATACATGTATATGGTGGGGGAAAAAGTGGTTCAAAAGAGTACCCAGTGAAAAGTTTAAGAGGGAGGGACACTAGCAAGGGGCCAATCAATAGCCCCTTGCGTCTGTCCTCTGACAAAGACAGCCAAAGCAGCAAACAACTATATTTTGATGAAGGTTCTAAAGGAGAGCCCCAGAGTGCATCAAGGAGTAGCAGAAATCCGGTAGAGCACAGAAAACCAGGACGGTCACATAAAGGAGAGAAGGAAACATCTGTCCCCTACCACCCATCCCCAGAGGGATCAGCCTGAAGCAGAGGGGATGTCTCCCTGCGGAGATAAGGAAGCAAAAGGGGCCCAGCAGCCCCAGCACTCCCCTCAGAGAAGGAACTGACGTTGCGCCCCACCCCCATGGACCAGCTGCTGCTGCAACGTGACCTCCTGGACCCGGAACCACTTCGGGAGCATGTCCCGCCCAGGGTGAGCAGCCACTGCACCCTTCTACCATCCTCAGGGTTTGTTGCTCTGTATCACCCCCGCCTAGTGGCCCACCACCCCTGAGCTGCTGTTACACTGTCTTAGGCCATTTAGTATGGCTGTAACAGAATACCTGAGACTTGGGAACTTATTTTATAAAAAAGGTTTATTTGGCTCACCCTGCTTGTGTCTGAAAAGTCTGAGATAGGGCAGCACATCTGGTGAGGGTCTTGTGCTGCTTAATCTCATGGGGAAAGTGGAAGGGGAAACAGGTGTATGCAAAGGGCTCACATGGCAAGAGAGGAAACACGAGAGTCTAGGAAGCTGAACTCACTCTGATAATCCACTCCTGGTAACTAATCCAGTCCCATGAAAAGGCCTAACCTATTCATAAAGGATCTGCCCCAGTGACCCAAATACCTCCCACTAGGCCCCACCTCCCACACCACCACATTTGGAATCAAATTTGAACATGAGTGCTGGTGGGAACAAACGAAGTCCACATCACAGCATACACCCTACCCTGTGGGGCCAGGCTGCTGTGCCCCTCCCCTCCCAGCTGCAATTGCGCCCTGCCCCTTGGGCCCTGAGCTGACTTGGTGCCCTGCTTTCCAGGGAATCAGTGCCTTGGCTACCCAGAGCAGACAACCTCTCATTGCATGAGAGCTGAAGCACTGCCCCGCTTCACAGGGAATCAGTCTTGGCTGAGCTGAGCAGCCACACCTGACAGGGATGAGACAACATGGCACCCCCACATCCCAGGAAAATAGCATTGGCTGAACTGGGGTACCTTGCCTTTCAGGACAAACAACTGTGGAACCCTGCTTTCTTGAAACTGGACTATCCCTGGAGAATCTGAGTTGCCCAGGCACCTGCCTCTCCAGGGAGAGAAGTAGTTGTTGCGCTGGTCCCTGCCCCCGAGGGCCCAAGCCACAGCAGTGCTCCACCATTCTGGGGTCCTTGCTGGTGCTGTACTTGGCCTCATGGAGACTGGGATGCTGCTGTGTTCCACCACTCCAGGGTCCAGAGTCACTACCACGTAACTCCCATGTCCAGAGTCACTCCCATCCCCTGGGAGTTTACTTCTTAAACTCCTCCCAAAAATAGAGAGAGAGGAAATAATTCCAAACACATTTCACCAGGCCAGTGTCACCTTAATACCTAAGCCAAACCAAAACACACACATACACACACAAGAAAAACTACAAGTCAACTTCTCCAATAAATTAAACACTGATGCAAAGATCCTAAAAAAATTTTAGCAAATAGAATTCAACAACACATCAAAAAGATTATACATAATGATTAAGTGGGATTTTTCCCTGGTGTGCAAGCCTGGTTTAACATATGCAAATCAATGTGATATATCACATTAACAAAATAAAATGTAAAACCACATGGTCACCTCAATTGATGCAAAAAAAGCATTTAACAAAGTTTAGCAACATTTCTTCATAAAACCTCTTAATAGTTTATGCATAGAAGGAAAGTTTCTCAACATAATAAAGATCATTTATGAAAAACCCACAGTCTACATCATAGTTAGTGGGGAACAACTGAAAGCTTTTCCACTAAGATTGAGTACAAGATAGAGATGCCCAGTCTTGTCACTTGTATTCAACATAGTACTAGCAAGAGCAATCAGATGAGGAAAAAAAAAAAAAGGCAACTAAATTAAAGAAGTAAAATTATCTCTATTTGCAGATGACAAGATCCTTTATCTAAAAAACCCCAAGGATTCCACAAAAAAACTGTGAGAACTACTAAATTGATTCAGTTAAGCTGCAAGGTATAAACTCAACATATAAAAATCAGTCGCATTTCTATATACAAATAACCTAGCTGACAAAGAAATCAAGAAAATAATCTCATTTACAACAGCATCAAAGAAAAACAAAAACTTAGGAATAAATTTAACCAAGAAGGTGAAAGATGTGTACACTTGAAAACCATAAAACATTGATGAAAGAAATTTAGACATGAACAAATGGAAAGATATCCTATGTTCATGGTCAGAAGAATTAATATTGTTAAAATGTTCACACTGCCCAAAGCAAATATACAGATTTAAAACAATTCTCATCAAAGTTCTGATGGCATTCTTCACAGAACAGAAAAAAAACAATTCTGGCCGGACGTGGTGGTTCACACCTGTAATCCCAGCACTTTGGGAGGCCGAGGCAGGTGAATCATGAGGTCAGGAGTTGGAGACCAGCCTGGCCAACATAGTGAAACCCTGTCTCTACTAAAACCACAAAAATTAGCCAGACATGGTGGCACGTGCCTGTAGCCTCAGCTACCTGGGGGACGGAGGCAGGAGAATTGCTTGAATCCAGGAGGTGGAGGTTGCAGTGAGCCAAGATCGTGCCACTGCACTCCAGCTTGGGTGACAGAGTGAGACTTCATCTCAAAAAAAACAGAAAAAACAATCCTGAAACTCATATGGAACCACAACAAACCCCAAACAGCCAACAGATTACTGTTAGAGAAAAAGTTGGAGACATCACATCTCCTGATTTAAAATTGTATTATAAAACTATAGTAATCAAAACAGTATGGTACTGGCATAAAAACAAACAAACAAAAAATAGACCAATGGAACAGAACAGAAACCTTTGAAATAAAGGTCATATACTGCCAACTAATTTTTGACAAGGGCAAACAAGACAACACAATGGAAAAAAGATATTCTCTTCAATAATAGTGCTGGGAAAACTGGATTTTCACATGCAAAAGAATAAAATTGGACCCTGATCATACACCACACACAAAACTTAACTCAAAACAGATGCAAGACCTAAAGAAGACCTGAAGCCATAAAACTCCTAGAAGAGAACATAGGGGGAAAGCCTCTTGATATTGGCCTTAGCAATAATTTTTTGGATATTGCACCAGAAGCCAGGCTAACGCAAATATAAACAAGGAGGACTGCATCAAAATAAAAAGCTTCTGCACAGCGAAAGAAACAACCAATAAAATGAAAAGGGAACCTACAGACTGGAAGAAATATTTGCAAATCACATATCTGATAAAGTGTTAATATCCAAAAATGAGTAAAGAACTCTTACAACTTAAGAGCAGAAAAACAACCCAGTTGAAAAATGGGCCAAATAGGAAATGACCAATAGTAAATGGGGAGACATACATTAAAATAATACAAAGTAGCAGACATGCAGGATGAAAAACTTAAAGATCTAATGTACAACATGAGGGCTGTAGTTAATAAAAATGTGTTGTCTTTGGGATTTTTGTTAAATAAGATTTTAGCTGTTCCTGTCAAACACAAAAAAATGAAACTATGTGAGATGGTAGATACATTAATTTGCTTCACTGTAGTAACCAGTTTACTATATGTATCCTTTAAGATCATGTGGTCAACCTCAAATATATAAAATAAATTTTATTTTAAAAAAGAAAAGTTTGTCTTCAATCCAGAAAGAACCACTATTACCATTTTTTGGTGTTTTTTCCGTTACAAAATATTCCGTGAATATACAACTGTTCAATCAAATTTAACATTAGACTTTATACCTGAACATTCAAAGCATGTAAGAAATTATAGAAAAGTGTCTGTGTGACTCCCTGTCTGCAGGGCACAGACTGCATCTGTTATGCCCAGACGGTTTATTCCCCGAAGAAGACCACCAGAGTCCAGAGTCAAAGCTAAGCAGCAAGGATCTTTATTACAGGTTCGAACCTGGAGCTCTCACTTGCTCGTGAAACGAGACGGGCAGGAGAGCTCCCCTACTGAGCTCTGAACAATGTTATATAGTCTAAGGAAAGTAGGCATAGAATCATTATACAAATTAGAGGTATGATTGGCTGGAGTTTGAACAAAGCGATTTGGCAAACTATGATTGGTTCCCGCCATTTCTGATATTTCAGTACAACCCTTGAGGCGGAAGAGCAGTTTTACACAAAGGCAGTTAATTATATTGCATCAGGTTGCACGACCAGTTTATGGCTATCTTGCTTAAACACACCTTGTGACCTGGCTATCTTACTTAAACATTCCTTGTGACCTGGCCTCAGAAAGAGAAACATGTACTTACAGAACTTACGAAACCTCTGGTACGTGCAAAGATTAGAGAGCAGAACAAGGGTGTAGCGGGTGGGGGGCGGGTACACATCTATCTTTGTGTCCTTTCACATCTCCACTAACACACACGCGACTGGTACCTTACGCAGAGAGTCCTTGTTCGCCTTTAGTCTGACGCCATGGGTAAGCCCGAGTTGGCTGGTGGTCCACATTCCTGACCAGGTGTCTTTCTCACCCACTGGGTTTCAACAAAGATGCTACTGGGTTATAGAAGGCTGGGATGGAAACAGGATACCAAGTTTGCATGAAAACAAGGTCTGAAAAGAGAGGTAATTTACTTTAACGTTTTCAAAAGGAGATTCATATCCATATTGTGAAGAAACAAAGAACAAAACTTTCACTCCAAACTTCTCTGCCTGGCTGCAAAGTATTTGAAGGGAAAGCTCGCTAAGGAAACTATTCTCATAGATCACAGAACTGTTACTGGGTGTGGCCAGGAGACTGCAGACACAAGGCGAATGGGCACACCGCATAAGACTGGGAGATCTAAGGCTGGAGCTGATCAACTCTCTAGAGACCTGACTCCAGCCTCTCGTCACACTGGCTAGAAGTCAAGCATGAATGGTAACACCCTGCCCTGAACACTACTCAGGACACTCACCACTCATCAGCAGCTTATCCTGAAAGCTGGCCCAGAAAGCTCCTTCTGGAGCTCGGAGTGCTTTCTTGATCTGCCCCCTTATCCCACTGACAGTTCGAATCACAGCACCTTCAAATTTGGCTACTTCCAAGGCAGAATTAAACATTCCCTACAGGTATAGCAAGATAAAAACACACACAAAATCATATACTTTATGCTTTACTTCTTCCCTCAAACATATATCCTTGGTTAAAGAAAAAAAACAACTCACTGAAGGGTGATACAATAATCAAAATGTATTTGCCCCTGAAAGTGGAATTACTACCTCAAAAATACAACCCTTTCATTTCCCCCAAAATAATCATGTGGGTTCATGGGCATGCTCATCACCACTGTCTGTGTGGAAGAGAAGATCGAAGAGGGATTTACTGGACTGAACTGGCCTAGGCAGCCTTTGCTGGCGTCTTTCAGACTGGACTGCAGCTCAGATCCTTTTACTCAGGTGCGTGCACTTAGAACATGAAAACAGTAAGATAAACGCCAGTGGTATTATTACCTTATATTGCAAGAACATTTTATGATCTTCCTAACTCTGTGTTTCTAATGGAAACATCCCCACTAATGAAATTGTCAATAAATGCTGCTCAAACCACCCTCCCCAAATACTGAAAAACAGTACATCTGTTTCTCTGTACCCTTGCCAAGTTGTCTGCAAATGCTTTGTCTATTTTTCTACTGAATGGTTAGACAAACTTGTGATTTTTTCCCTTTCTTAACACAAATTTAAAAAGTAGGAAACAAAAGCCAGTGGATAAAATGATATATTTTCATTATGAGTTCTGTGGCAGTCTCACATGGAAGTCATGAGTAACAGCTTCAATTCCTAAATAGCTGTTTACTTTTAAAAAAAAATAGCTTTTTTGAGCATATTTAAGTAACACAGAATATAAAGGAGCAAACAAACAAAATATGAAGTTTATAAAAGATTTCAAATACTTTTCTAAAAACTTGAGGCCCATATTTTAGAAGTATTTCATTCCTTTTCTCAAACAATATGGACATTTATAAATATGAGAATATATAGATATACAGACCTTAATAAATGAAGTGTTCTTGAAAATTTTATATGGAAAACCAGTTAGCTTTAATTTCTTCACAATTTTTATGGATTTATCCAGATCAAGGACAACTCCTGTGGCAGCTATCCGAAAATCAGGATAATGGAAACCCCAAAATTTGAAAATAGTAATAATATCAGCTAGAGAAAAACTTCAATTCTATGTGACACAATACATTACCAAAGTGAATTTTACTTACAATTAGCTAAGAAAAATAAGGGAGACCATTTGAACTGGCAACTCAGTGGTTTGACAAAAGCAATCCAAAACTTTAAAATTGGTAAGCCAAGCTAACAAGGGTGACTTGAGGCTGAGCGCAGGTAATCCCAGCACTTTGGGAGGCTGAGACGGGTGGATCACTTGAGGTCAGGAGTTCGAAACCAGTCTGGCCAACATAGTGAAACCCCATCTCTACTAAAAATACAAACATTAGCTGGGTGTGGTGGTGCAACCTGTAATTCCAGCTACTCAGGAGGCTGAGGCAGGACAGTCACTTGAACCCAGGAGGCGGAGGTTGTGGTGAGCCAAGATAGCACCATTGCACTCCAGCCTGGACAACAGAGTGAGACTCTGACTCAAAAAAAGGTGGTGGGGGGGCAACTTGAGTACTCTCCCGAGAGTGATTTCAGAGGAACGTAATTCACTATAATGATCTATTTAGAATGAAATGGAAAATAAAAATACAGTTGCAATGTTTAGGAAATCAAAATTTGGACCTCCAGGGCAGGTTCCATCTGCTCATTATTCTGCTTTCTTCTCTGTTAAATGGGACCGATAAACCCTGCCCTGCCTGACTGGTCAAATGAAAATGGTGTGAACAGACTGCTACCCCAGCACGGCTGCAGGGAGTCTCGTGTCTGGCTGGTCTCTGATGGCTCTTCACAACCTCATGTAGTGCTTGGCACATGGTGAGCACTTCTTAAGTACTTGCTTAGATAAATAAATCCAAAAGATGCACAAAAGTAGAATATGTCTTCAGGACCATTATAATTCTTCCACCTCACCTCCCCTACTCCCACACCCTACTGAAAAGGATGTAGGAAGATTAAAAGCAAACGGAAATTTACTTTATAATACTAAAAATGAATAATTTTCAACTTAAAGTCTCATGTACATAATAACCCACATTCAGGATATATTTCTCAAACCAATCTGTAAAAGAAATCATCCAAGATAGTTACCATTATGCCACTGACAGACTGTATTGCCAAGAAACCAGTTCCCTGTGGAGTGATAGGGCCTTATAGGAAACGGAAAAAAAGAAATATAGCAAACCACAAATTTTAGATTCCAGTTTTAAATATTGGATATGGATATTTACATTTGGATATAGATTTACATATATACTCCAAACCACCTCCCCGCTCCCAGAAAAGAGAAAAATCTTAGGAGTGAAATTTTATGACAGGAAAAGCACAAAGCTGTAATGATGCAGCCTATAAGGTGTAATCTTGGCAATAGGCAAGTTATTGTCATCATATTTTTCCCCAAAAGGCTGCTCCGCAATGCATGTGCTGTGGGGTATACTTTAGAAGCCTTTGTCTTCCATTGTGGTCTTCGATACAATAGAGCGGGATGGTCTGAAACCTCCTCCACCCTACAGAAAATATGATTGGATCTCGGGACTTGAGGATTTTCTTATACCAGCGATGTTTCTTCAGACGCATCTGAGGGGACGAGAGGGTAAGATGATTGATGGAGGGAAAATCCACAGAGCCTCAGGCACCAAATACCCAGCAAAGGGACCCACCTGCACGTATCCAACATTTCCCTCACTGTTGCCCAAGCCACCCAGGATAATGGGGTAATGGGGGTCAAAGTTCTGCACAAATTCACAGGGAACATTTTCAATCTCAACGCGGACGTACATCCCAGGTCGAAAACCCTCATACTGAACTCTGGCTTCATCATCTTGATCTTCAAATTCTGCGTGATTCAGCTATACATGAAAGGAAAAAAAACCCATATGCCGTTATCTGTAATAAACATAAGATTAACATGAACAAAGGAGCAATTTCTAAGTAAAGGAACTGTGGACTGAATTATGTAGGCTTTATCCTATTAAAAATACTACACATTTGGCAGGGCACGGTGGCCCACGCCTGTAATCCCAGCACTTTGGGAGGCTGAGGCCGGCAGATCATATGAGGTTAGGAGTTTGAGACCAACCTGGCCAACGTGGTGAAACCCTGTCTCTAATAAAAATACAAAAATTAGCTGGGCATGGTGGTGCATGCCTGTAGTCCCAGCTACTCAGGAGGCAGAGGTGAGAGAATCGTCTGAACCCGGGAAATGGAGGTTGCAGTGAGTTGAGGTCATGCCATTGCACTCCAGCCTGGGTGACAGAGTGAGATTCCGTCTCAAAACAAAACAAACAAAACCACACATTTTACCTCTGCAGTCTGCTCAGAATATGTCCCGTTTTCTTCTCTGCTGCTCCAAGGGACAGCAAATGTAGATAACTCTGTGGAGCCCTGCGTGCCTGAACACTGGAAACGTCCCCAGTCCACACCTTCTTTCCTTCCTCTCCAAACAATTCTTTCACACTTTTCCCGTCTTCAAACACCCAACACCACCCTCACCTCCACTCAGCTGATGGCTGTTTCCTGATTCACTCCAAAACCAAAAGAACCTCCATGGTCAACCCTCTACCAGGGTTTCCTCCCATATCCAGCCTTATTAGAGCTCCAACCTGGCCCGTAGGGGAGCTATGTGTGGCTATTTAAATTAAAGTTAATTACAATTACATAATATTTAAAACGCAGTTCCTCAATCACACTAGCCACACTGGAAGTGGTCCATATCAACCTGCGGCCAGGGTTACAATATTGGGAAGAATACACGTGCATCTCCATGATCACAGAAAGTTCTACAGGCAGCTCAGGCACAGATGATTTGTCCAGGCCTCTACTCAGGGCCACACATCACTGGCTCACTAGACACCATCCACTCTTCCTGGACTTTATTCCAACAGCTCTTCCCTCTGTTCTCTCTCTTATCTCAAAACCTTTTGATTCCACTTCTTCCACCACCAACTGCTCCATTTTTCTGCTTCTCTCTGCAGCAAAACCCCTCAAAAGTTTTCTGCAATCGCAGCCTCCAATTCCTCTGTTCCCATTCTCCTACATCCATGAAAATTGGTGCTTGCTAAGATTGCTGAAGGCTTCCACACCCCTGCTCCAGTGGTCAACTCTGCCTTCACCGCAGTTAACATGGCAGCAGGGTCCGAACAGCACGTCATCTCCGTGTACAGCTGGCCTCCCGCATGTGTGCATGCTTACACTGCTTCTCCCTCCCGGGCACTGCTCAGGCCTCACGACCACAGTCGCCCCATCTCGCCCACACCAGTGCTGCTCCTCCAACTCACTCTACCCTCACTCCCCGGCCACCTCACAGCTTTAAGTAGCATCTACATATTGAGGGCTGTACATCTAAGTCCCTGGCCAGACCTCTCTCTCTAGACCTGACACTCCGCTTGTCTGCATGACACTCAGCCGACTCAAACATCATCTTCCCAAAGCTGCATCTACAGAGGGTTTCCTGTCTAACTTACAACAACCCATCCTTCCAAGAACTTCCAGTCACCATCCTCATTTCCTCTTACACACCCCACATTCAGTCCACCAGGAAATCCTACTGACCCAGCTTCTAAATAAAGTCTATCCGGGTTTGACTCTGTCTCATTTCCACTGCCAGCTCTCTGGTTTGTGCCACCCGACTGATCTCTTGGCAGAGTGATCCGATTACCTGAATGTCTCTCCTCTGCTCAAAACCCTCCAAGGACTCCCATTTCAGAGTGAAACATTCAGTCTTTTCCAATGGCCCACAAGGCTCTAGGTAATTTTAAATTGTAAATGGTGTGAAGCAAAAACTTCAGAGTTAACCTAGTCATGCCTGTCAAAGGTCAACACAGACTTGCAACCACTAAGCTAATGTCTAATGAGGAGATAGTTCTTTGACTAAATGAAGACCTAAGATGAAACTCTGTTTCACAAATCATATACCTAATCTGTTCCAGCTTACACAGGCACTCCTGGCCTCACTAACAAGGCGCAACTCAGATGCTCACCATCAACTGTACACACTTTTCTGTGTCTGTCTCCTTCAGAGTGAGATCACTGCCTCCAGCAACCTGCTCAGCACCCCCAGGCAGGAGGGCCACACCATATCCCTTTATCTCTGCATCAGACCTTACACTCCACATGTCCTTGTGAACTCTGACCAGGATGAGTTTTCAGAACACTCTTCCTGGGAGTTCTGGTGTGTCCATAAGCCACATGGGCCACTGATCACCTGCCATTCAAATCAGGGAGCAGCAATCAGAATAGGCAGCCAATGCTTGCACTGAAATGAACACACTGTCTCAGATCACTACATTGTAAAAGTCTCAAAAGTAGAGACCATGCCTCAGTCATTTCTGTTTCCTAATTCTTGTTAGAAAATAGGTATGAATCTTTTTCTGGTGACCTTCTGACTGCAGAAACAATGAGCTCACTGCATGAATAAACACACTCACATGCATCTCTACCCAGGAGTCCAAATGAAAGGCACAGAAGCAGGATAGGAAGCAGGGACCCAAACAAAATCAGGGATTCCTGTGCTATGATAGTCTTGACAAGGGGCTGAGAGGAACTGAGGCTTCTCACCTGTGCTTGTTTCTGCATTTCTCCTTTAAGATAATCAAACTATGTGCTTTTTGCTTCATCATAGTCTGCATCAAACATCTCCTTCAATTTACTCTTCTTATCCAAATGCTTTTTCGTGGCACTTTCCTCTTTGTTGGGGTCAATTTCTTCCTTAACTTCTTTCTCTACATCTTCATTCTTAAATTTCCAGAAGAAAAATTTTGTGTACAGTTATGAAGGTCTTTTCTTTAAACATTAGACTTTTTAAAGTTCTATTTAAACAAAAATCTTAGCAAAAATCTGTTATCATTATCAATAAAACAAAACATAACACGACCTTTGTCTCTGAATAACATGGTACTGCTACAGGGAGTGGTTACATCTGCATTACAATTAGCTGCCATTCCTTAAGCTGGCTGGGAACACAAACTAGAATAAAAATAACAGATGTGTCCCTCACTGAGATGCTCCCAGACCCTGTTCTAAAGAAATATTAGGGAGAACAGGGACTTCGTTCTTTTAAATGACACTTACATTTAAGAGGAGGAGAATGATGGCAACAGTGGAATGTAAGCCCGAGGAGCTAAGACTTCTGTGAATGAAAATTCACAGCAGACTTGGCAAATGACTATGGCAAGAAGCGGTAGTAATTGTCATCCAAAACTTAACAAGTAAACAAGGAAGCTTCTCTCTGGCCCCCATATCCCCACCACCCTTTAGTAAGAAATCTATCCATCCAGTCTGCAATCTTCACACATCACAAGTAAGATTTGCATTTCTCAATGTGGGCCTCTCTCAGAACACAATGACCAAGAACAGCCAGCCACAATAAAGTCACACCTGAGTATCGGGGTCTGATTTTCCCTTGTGCACGTCCCCTGTTTCCAAGTCTTCAAAACCACCATAGAACTCCTCTGGGAAAAGCACATCCAAAGGCTGCTCTGTGAGCCAGGCATGCATGTGTGCTGCTGGCCTCACCCACCACAGGCCCACAGTGTGCTCCGCGTTCCAAGCCTCATTCACATCATTCCCGTCACTACACACACAGACACAGGCAAAACTTTGCTCTAGGGAATGCTTCGTAAAACAGTTAGTATTTCATCATCTGTTTAGGTAAGCTAAATGGACCCAATCCACATTCATGTCAAACTTCATGTCAAAATCAGTTTCAATTTTTCCAGTATAGATAATGGACACTCTTTTTCTTTTTTTTTTTTTTGAAACAGTCTCACTCTGTCACTCAGGCTGGAGTGCAGCGGCGCGATCTTGGCTCACTGCAACCTCCGCATCCCAGGTTCAAGTAATTCTCCCTCAGCCTCCCGAGTAGCTGGGATTATAGGCGCCCACCACCAGGCCTGGCTAATTTTTGTATTTTTAGTAGAGATGGGATTTCACCATATTGGCCAGGCTGGTCTTGAACTCCTGACCTCATGATCCTCCTGTTGCAGTCTCCCAAAGCTCTGGGATTACAGGCATGAGCCAATACATCCAGCCAATGGACACTCTTTATGAGAGACATAGAGGTCTATCTATGTCCCCCAAACGAATAGTTCAAAGAGTGAATAGAAAAGCCCCACGCTGATACCAGCACATGTTAAAAGGAGTCTCAATATAAGTTCAACACAACACTATCATGTAACACACCTAGGGAAATCTTAGATTATATAAAACATAGCATTTAGATTAAGAGTAGAGCACCAAACCCATGGGAAGAGCTTATTCACTCATTCATTCCTTCATTTGTTTTTGCAGCTCTGGGCTCAATTATAGGTCCCATTTTTAAAAGAAATAGATAAGTAAGGCTGGGTACAGTGGCCCACGCCTATAAACTCAGCACTTTGGGAGCCCGGGAGACAGAGGTTGCAGTGAGCCATAATTGCGTCACTGAACTCCAGCCTGGGTGACAGAGTGTCAAAAAAAAAAAAAAAAAAAAAAAGGAAAAGAAAAAAGAATGAAAGAAATAGACAAGTTAAAACTCATTTGGGAGAGCAACTTTTTTTTTTAGTTGTAATATTCTGTATTCTCTTCAAGATACAAGTTTTTAAAATTTTAAATCACACAAATAATTGCTGGTATCAAATTCCAGTTATCTAAAAATCAATCAACCAACCACCAAACAAATGCATCAGGGAAGTGTGTTTTGCCCACAGGCAGGCAGTTAATACCCTTTCCAGATGTTAGACCAATGGTTTCCAATAGAACTTTTGTGCTGATGGAAACGCTATATATCTGCTTTGCCCAACTCCATAGCAAATTACAATATTTCAAGTGGCTATTAAGCATTTGAAATGTGGCTAGCAAGACTGAAGATTAAATTTTAAATTAAAATTTAAAATTTTATGTTATTTTAAAAAGGTTTAAATTTACTTACAGGTGGCTAATGCCCACCATATTAGATGGCACAGTTCTAGGTCATTGTAAGAATTTTGGGTTTACTTGAGAGAGATGAGAAGTTGAGGAGGATTTTGAGCAAGGCAGTGGAATGATCTGACTTACTTTTCTTATTTTAAGAGATGGTAGTGTTTTTGCTCTGTTGCCCAGGTTGGAGGGCAGTGGCTATCATAGTGCATTACAGCCTTAACCTCCTGGGCTCAAGCAACCCTTCTGCCTCAGCCTGGGAGAGCAACATTTAGAAGGCTATTAAAACATTTTCACATAAGGACCAAAGAACCAGGTAGAAGTTATAATAGATAGGAAGCTCCTATTTGTAATAAAAGCAAAAAAGGATAAAACAGGAATAAACCTAACAAGAAATGCACTGGAAATTTATTTTTAAAAAAAGAAGAAAAGCTTTAATATGCCACCAAAGGACAAAAGAAATAGCATCACCACCAACACTCGTAAGTGTTCTCCACACCAGGCACTGCATTAAGTACTTTCCTTGCCTTAACCACATTCTTCAACCCAAGGAAGTAGGTGTTGTAAATATCATCTACTGAATGATGATATGTCCTCATTTGAAAAGAAAGACTTGACATCACAAATATGCCAATTCTCCCTTTAGCACAGTTACAACCCAAAACCACCACTAAGGATTTCTGGTCTAGAGAAGACAACACATTATTTCCTCTTGACTAAGAAGTGTAACCTAAACTCTAGAAATAATAGACAGGAGATGACCAATGGAGAATTCCTAAAGGTGGAAAGAAAAAGGCTGCTGAGGGATTCTAGGACTAGGGAATACATAGTGGCCAGGTGTCTCCCTGGATCCATCCAGCAGGAAGGTGACCCAGACCCAGTGTTTCCCAACTCCCAACCTAGAATAGAAGGCAACCCAGGCAGGCTCAATCCCCCCAGATCAAAGGAGATCTTCCCCACAACAAGAAAACCAGCTCCACACACCAAGACAACCACCATTCCCCACCCACCTAGCTGCAGCAGGTGGCCCAGCCTGGGGCAGCTCCCCTGTTCCCTCAGGTGGGCATCAGCAGGGACTGGTGGGAGAGCCCCAGTGATACCAGATACGCCAAACAGACCAAAATAACACCATGAAGGCTCTGAAATTAAATTGTCATTGGAATTACAGCCCACAATGTAGACCAGGACCTACAGACTAAACTTAAACAGGAGGACTGCCTGCAAAAATAAAAAATTTACATAGGCCTCCTAACAGAATAACCAAAATATGGCCTGTCATACCACTGAGAAAATCATAATTTTAATGTGAAAGGACAAGTGAAGACATCAACACTGAAATGAGTCAGATGTTGGAATCATCTGACTCATCACTTATAACAGCCAGTATAAAAATGCTTCAACAAGCAACTACAAATCCTATGGCAACAAACAAAGAACTGAAAACTTCAGCAAAGAAACTGAAGAAGAATCAAATGGAAATTACAGAAATATAAAATACAGTAACAGAAATTTGAAAAAATCTCTCTGGATGGCCTCTATTGAGTAAAAGTGGAGATGACAGAGGAGAGAATGGGAGAAGCTGAAACCTGATCAACAGAATTCACCCAGTCTGAACAATAGAGAGAAAATAACCTGAAAACAAATGAACAGAGCTGCACAGACCCGTGAGACAATAACAAAAGACCCCACATTTATGTTATCTGAGTCCTACAGGAGACCAGAGCTGTGAAAGCATGCAAATAATTGATTCCTGATGCTTCCCACATTTGGCGAAAGATATAAACTTACAGATTCAAGAAGCTGGGCAAACCTCAAAGTATACCAAAAGAAAGCAACACTGATTAAACTTTCAAAATTAAAAACAAAGACCAAAAGAGGCAGAATGCCTGTAGGGACACGCCAACTCAAATGCCATTGTATTTCTCCTCTAAAATCATGGAGGCCAGAAAGAAGTGGCACAACATTTTCAATTGCCAAAAAACAGACAAACAAACAAAAACAAACAAACAAACAAAAACTGTTGGCTACAAATTCTATATCCCATGAAACTACCCTTCAGAAATGAAGAGAGAAATAAAGACATTCTCAGAGGAAGAGAATACAGGAATTTGTCACTGGTAAATTTAGAAATGTTAAAGAAAAGGGCTACAGAGATATGTTCTGTCATTTCTACAATACAAAATATTAAAACAAAAAAATCAAAATAAAAAAACGGCTACAAAATGTTCTTATGCAGAAGGGATGAACATGGGATCACGGGAGGGACCAGAAATGTGGATACATACACTAGACAATTCACAGTTCTTAAAATCACATTTGATAACTGAAACAAAAACGATACCACCACCTGATACTCAAGCCAGTGATTTACAAAAGTAGAAAAGTAAAGAGGCCTAAATGGAAGGAAGGTTTCCACAGTTTGAAGTGGTAAATACTGGTACCAGTGGACTACTATATTACAATACGCATATTGTAACATCCAGAACAAACACTGTAAGACTATACAAAGAGATACATGCAACTACATTATACAGAAATAGATGAAGATGGAAGGAAAGAAAAAGGAAACAAAGAAAATAATAAAAACATCAGACTTGAGCAATTACATAACAATAAGCACCTTAAATGTAAATGGTCTAAATAAACCAAAAGATGGATTGATGGAGAGCCTAAAATAAACACATGGCCCAATTAGATACTGTTCATAAGAAACTTCAAATTCACTTAAGGACCTAAGTAGGTTGAAAGTAAAAGAATGGAGAAAGATATCTTATATAATCATTAATTTTTTAAGGAAGCAGGAATGAATATATTAATATCTCATGAGGTAGACTTCAAGCAAAATAATTTACCAGAGCTGGAGGGGGTCTTCGCTGAATTTTAAGATCTAAAATTTCCTATGCTGCCTTGACATCTTTGAGCCTTACAGGGCCCCAAAGGCCTAGCCATGGGTTTTCCTGTTTCTGACAGACAGCTCCTACCCTGCCACCCAGCAGGAAAGGCTCCCCACCTGGCTAGTTCTTTTATCAGCCAGAGCAGCTGCACCTCAGCCTAAGAAGTTTCACTTCACCTGTCTGCCAGCCCATGAATGTATTCAAACAAGCCAATTGCATTCCCCCTCAGGAACCATTAGTCATTGTGCGCTCTTGTTACTACCAAGCCTGCCTGCCTCCTCAGACCCCAGCCCTCACTCCGCTACAGAGTACGGTGCCCATCTGACCCTGTGTGGCATTCAGTGTCCTCCTCTGAGCTGTGGGTATATGTGACTAAAACACTGCTGTCAATCTCATCCATCCACACCAGGTGTTGTGTTCAGCCATCTCCTACACTTTAGGGCAGGGACCCCTCCTTCACCAATGGCGTGAAAAGGAAGTGACCATAACAACTGCTTAATGACAAAAGGATTAACCCACCAAGAAGACATCTACTTCAACATCCTCCTCTCAGCAACTGTTAAAACTAGGCAGAGGCCGGGCACAGTGGGTCATGCCTGTAATCCCAGCACTCTGGGAGGCCAAGACAAAGGATCGCTTGAGGCCAGGAGTTCAAGCCTGGGCAACATAGCAAGGCTTCGTTTCTCCAAAGCATTTTAAATTTAGCCAGGTGTGGCGGCACACACCTGTAGTCCCAGCTACTCAGGAGGTTAAGCCAGGGGAACAGCTTGAGCCGAGGAGGTCAAGGCTTCAATGAGCCATATTCATGCCACTACACTCTATCTAGCATAAGTGACAGAATGAAACGAGGCAGAAAAGGAGCAAAGATTTATAAGAGATCTGAACAGTCAACCAGCAAAATCTGACATCCGTACCACACTCCACTCCCCAACAGCAAAATACACACATTTTTAAGGACAACAGAACATCTACTAAGAAAAAGTACATTTGGGGCAGTAAAAGAAATCACAGCAAATCTAAAAGAATTCAAATCATAAGAATATGTTCTCAGAACATAATGTTATCAAGCTAGAAATCTATAACAGAAAGACAGGAAACTCTCTAAATACTTGATAATTAAAACAACATATTTATAAATAATGCATGGGCCAAAAAGAAGCGGTAAAGGAAATATGAATGAAAACACAACATTTGAACATTTGTGGGGTGCAGCTCAGCAGTGCTGAGAAGGAAATTTAAGCACTAAATGCTCGCTTTAGAAATGATAAAAGATAAACCAATAATCTAAGAAATTTCAAAAGGAACAAAATAAACCCCAAACAAGCAGAAGAACAGAAATAATAAAGGGCAGAAATCAATAAAATTGAAAACAAAAAACCAGAAAAAAAATCAATGGAAGAAAAAGCTGGTTATTTGAATAGAATCAACAAAACTAATAAATTTTATGACAAAGATAAAAACAGAGAAGACACAAACCAACAACATCACAAATAAAACAGGGGTTACCAAAAAGGCTCCCGCAGCCGTTAAAGAGTATTAGGCAGATACTCTAAACATCACCCTCAGACTACTCAAGCTGGTCTCTTCGAGAAGGCACTCAGTGCAACTTCCACTTCCCTAACGGGCCTTGAAATACCTTGAAAATAATAAACTACCAAAATTCAGGCAAGATGAAATAGATAACCTGAATCATCCTACACCATTAAAGAAACAAAATTTGTAATTAAGAGCTTCTGAATGAGAAATTTCCAGGCCCAGATGGTTTCACTGGAGAATTACACCAAATATTTAAGAATTCATACCAATTCCATGCAAACTCTTCCAGAAAACAGAATAAGGAACACTTTGCAACTCATTTTATGAGGCTAGTATTATCCCGATGCCAAAACCAGATGAAGACAGAACACCACAAAAAGAAAACAAACAACAACAAAGAAAAACCCACGGACCAATATTCCTCATGAATGCAAAAAGTCCTCAACAAAATACTATCAAATGGAATCCAACAACACATAAAAAGATTTGTATAAAAATTTTCACATGGCGATCTTTTCGTAGTTCATAAGTGTGATGAGTGGGTATTCATGCATGTATGTGGGATATGCCACCCTTGACCCTTGTTACAACATTAGCACATTAACCATCTGACATGAAAAGAAAAAACAAAAAAACACACACATTTCCATATGTTGTATTTTTATTTTTATTTATGACCAAGTGAGAGTTATTCCAGGAATGCAAATCTGGTTCAGCATTCAAAAAATGAATCGGGCCAGATGCAGTGACTCCTGCCTATAAACCGAACACTGGGAGGCCGAAGTGGGAGGATAGCTTGAAGCCAGGAGTTGAAGACCAGCCTGCGCAACACAGTACGACCTGGCTCTACAAAACAAACAAACAGCAACAACAACAAATTAGCCAGGTATGATGGCACACACTTGTAGTCCCAACTACTGGGAGGCTGAGGCAGGAGGATCACTGGAGCCTAGAAGGTCGAAGTTGCAGTGAGCCATGATCGCACCACTGCACTCCAGCCTGGGTGATGGAGGAAGACTGTGTCTCAAAAAATAAAATTGAAAAGATCAACGTAATTTATATCAAAAGAGTAAAGAGTGAAACCCATATCCAGATGACTGTAGCAACTGACACCAAAAGGCATTAGACAAAATTCTACACCCTATCATGATAGTAAACAGAAAGCAGTGAAAAGATTGGGAACAACATAGGAAGTCCACTCTCAGCACTCCTACTCCACATTGTACTAAAAGTCCAGTCACTGAATTAAGGCAGAAAATTTTAAAACAGAAAGAAGGCCAGGAGAGGTCGCTCACACCTGTAATCTCATCACTCTGGGAGGCTGAGGCAGGCAGATCACTACAGCTCAGGAATTTGAGACCAGCCTGGGTAACATAGCAAGACCCCATCTCTATTCCCAATTTAATTAACAAAAAAAAAAAAAAAAAAGAAAAAAAAAAAAAAGAAGAGGGAAAAGCCTTACAGGTTGAAAAGAAAGAAATAACACTGTCCCTATGTTTTCTACGCAATTTTCTGTGCAGATGATCCCAGGCAATCTACAAAAACACAACAAAACGAAACCCTCCTACAACTAATAAGCGAGTTTAGCAGGATAAAAGACAAATGAAAATCAACCAAAATGAAATACTTAGGGCTAAATTTATCAAAACATATTTCCAACCAGTGTGCTGAAAATCATAATACTGACGAAAGAAATAAAAAAGCTAAAATAAATAAGTATACGGTGTTCATATATTTTAATACTCAAACTAGAAAAATATTCTCCGCCAAACTGATCTATAGGTTTAATGCAATTCCTATCAAAATCTCAGCTAAGTTGCTGTAGACATAAACAAGTTTATTCTAAAATTTATATGGAAAGTCACAAGCCCTGGGATAGCTTAACCAATTTTGAAAAAGAAGAATAAAGTAAGAGTAGACACTCTAACTCAACATTAACACTCACTATAAAGCTACAGGAACCTACACGGCAAGGGTGGTACTGGCCAAGGGATTGACACATGAAGTCAATGGAACACAAGATAACCCAGAAACAGATCCACACAAAGATCCTCAACTATTTTTTTACAAAAGTCAAAAACAATTCAATGGAACATATGGTGCTAGAAAAATTATACACCCACATGCAAAAATATAAACCTTGACCTAAGCCTTATCTCTCATAAAATCAAAATAGATCATGGGTGTAAAGAGAAAACAAAAAATACTACAAAACTTTTAGGGTCAGGTGCGGTGGCTCATGCCTGTAATCTCAGCACTTTGGGAGGCAGAGGTGGGCAGATCACAAGGTCAGGAGATCGAGACCATCCTGGCTAACACGGTGAAACCCCATCTCCACTAAAAATACAAAAAATTAGCCAGATGTGGTGGCACGCGCCTGTAGTCCCAGCTACTCAGGAGGCCAAGGCAGGAGAATCCCTTGAACCCAGGAGGCAGAGGTTGCAGTGGGCTGAGATGACGCCACTGTACTTCAGCCTGCGCAATAGAGCGAGACTCCATCTCAAAAAAAAAAAAAACTTTTAGAAAACAACATAGGAGAAAAGCTTCAGGATCAAAGAATAGGAAATAGTTCCTCCACTTGAAACAAATTTGATATTCCCTATAACAAACAAACAAAAACTAGTAAATTGGATTTCATCAAAAATAAAAACTTTTGCTCTGTGAAAGGCCCTGTTAAGAAAGTGAAAACTACAGACTAGGAGAAAATATCTGCAAATCACACATCTGACAATGGAGTTAAATATATAATGAACTCGCAGTACCCAACCCAACTCAATTTTTAAAAGTGCAAAAAAAACCCAAAGACATCCCCAGATATTTTATATCTGTATATAAGATATAAAAATGCAAATAAACACATGAAAAAATGCTCACCATTATTAGTCATCAGGGAAGTTAAAACCTCAGTGAAATATCACATACCTATTAGAATAGCTAGAATAAACAACAGTGAGAACACCACACATTGGCAAGGATGTAAAGAAACTGGATCACTCACATAATTGCTAGTAGAAACATCAAATGGCCCAACTACTCTGGCAGTCTCCTATGAAACTGTGCAATTATCATATGACCCAGCAATTGCATTATTGGGCATTTATTTCCCAGAAAAGTGGGAAGTGCATATTTACACAAAAACTTGTATACAAGTGTGCATAGTAGCTCAATTCTAATAGTCAAAAATTGAAAATAGGCCAGGAGTTCAAGACCAGCCTGAGCAACACAGCAAGATCCTGTCTCTACAAAAAATATGAATATTAGCCAGGTGCAGTAGTCCATGCCTGTGGTACCAGATCCTTGACGGGCTGATGTGGGAAGATCACTTAAGCCTAGGAGGTCGAGGCTGCAGAGAGCCAAGATCGCACCATTGCACCCCAGACTGGGCATCAGAGCAAGACTCTTTCTTTAAAAACACAGAACAAAACAAACTGAAAACAACCCAGCTTGATCTCAGATGAATGGTTAAACAAACCAGTACATCCATACAATGCAGCACTATTCAGCAATAAAAAGGAATGAACTATGGTACATACACTAACATGAGTGGATCTCCAGGAAATTTTTAAAAAGCCCCTCCCAAAAGGTTATAGACTGTATAATTCTGTTTATTTAACATTCTCGAGGTTGACAAAATTGTAGAAACAGAAAACACATTATGGTTCATAAGGGAAGGAACTGGGGGCTGGGGAACAGCAGGGGCATGGGTGTGTTTATAAAACAGCAATACAAGCGATCCTTGTGATGGAACTGCTCTGTATCTTAACTGTTGGTAGACACACAAACCTACACATGTGATAAAAGAGCACGGAAGTACACACACACACACACACACACACACAAGTAAAACTGGAAAAATCTACATAGCAGATTGTATCAATGTTGGCATCCAGGCTGTGACCTTGTACTACAGTACACATAGTATATATGGTACATATATACACAGATAGTGCTATAGTACAAGATACGGGAGATCTCTCTGTATTCGTTCTTACAAGTGCATGTCAAACTACAATTACCTCAAAATTAAAAGTTTTCTTAGGAAAAAAGAATACCAGAAAGTTTTCTTTTGGAAATAGGAAAGGTGATTCTTAAGTTCACTTGGAAAATAAGCAAAATCAGGACAAAGCAAGGATTTTTACTTTGACTTCTTATCCACACTGTCCTGGAAGTTTAAAGCCAGGGCAGTAAGGCAAGAAAAGTTAAGTCATCCAGATAGGAAAGAAAGAAAGTAAAACCACTGGCATCTATCTTAGCCTCTCTGTAGAGAAAGAGGGCTCCTGCTAGACTCCCAGAACCATCCCGCACAGAAATTGGGAGAACCATATGAGATTAGACCAGAGTGAAAGGTCAAAGCAGAAGTTGGAACCCCAGGCTTTATTGTGCAGAACAGGAGAAAAAGCAGCATAAAAGAAAACAATCCTTAGGATAGGAAGAAGTATTTACTTAGAAAACCATCAACACTCTTTAGTCAAAGTTTACCCCTCCCCTCCAAATACACACTTGAGGTCAGGAGTTCAAGACAAGCCTGGCCAACATGGTGAAACCCCATCTCTACTAAAAATACAAAAATTACCCAGGCATGGTGGTGGCTGCCTGTAATTCCAGCTACTTGGGAAGCTGAGACATGAGAATTGCTTGAACCTGGGAGGCAGAGGCTGCCGTGAGCCAAGATCACGCCACTGCACTCCAACCTGGGTGACAAAGAGAGAGAGACTCTGTCCCAAACAAACAAACAAACAAACAAATACAAACTAATGAGTAATTTAGCAACATTGCAGGATACAGAACAATGTAAAAAATAAACTGTATTTCTTACATGTTAGCCATACACAAATACGAGTTGATATGAAAATAAATTGTTGAGAGTTGTATAAGACCTGTATCCTGAAAACCTTGCTGAGAGAAATTAAAGAACAAGAAAAATGGAGAATTACTATGTTCATAGATCAGAAAAGTCAACGTGGTTAATATGTCAATTTTCCCAAATTGTTTTACAAGTTTCATGAAATCCCAATCAAAATTGCAGTGGACTTTTTGGTAGCAATTGACATGCTCATCTTAAAATTTATATGAAAATGCAAAGAACCTAGATTAACCAAAACCACTTTGAAAAAGAGACTAAAGTTTGCAAAACTACCTAAAGTTGAAAACTACCTAATTCCAAGACTAAGTATAAAGCTGTAAGTCACTGAGACAATGTTGGTATTGGTATAAAAATAAACAAATATATCAAAGGAACAGAACAGAGAGCCCAGAAATATTCATCCATATATGGCCAACCAATACAGGCTAATTCAATGGGGAAAAAATGGTCTTTCAACAGATGGTGCTGGGAAAAGTGGATATCAATATGTCAAAAGGAACCTAAATCCATACCCAACACCATAAAAAAAAATTAACTCAAAAAGGATTATAGGGCTAAATGTAAAACCTGAAACTGTAAGACTTATAGAATATAAAAGACAATTTGTGACATTAGATGAAGCAAAGATTTCTTACATACAGTATCAAAAGCATAGTTCATAAAAGAAAATTTTGGGTAGGGCACAGTGACTCATGCCTGTAATCCCAGCACTTTGGGAGGCCGAGGCATGTGGATCACCTGAAGTCAGGAGTTCAAGACCAGCCTAGCCAACATGGTGAAACCCCATCTCTACTAAAAATACAAAAATTAGCTGGGTGTGGTGGTGGGTGCCTGTAATCCCAGCTACTAGGGAGGCTGAGGCAGGAGAATGGCTTGAACCCAGGGGGCAGAGGTTGCAGTGAGCTGAGATCCCATCGCACTCTGGGAGACAGAGCAAGACTCCATCTCAAGAAAAGAAAAAGAAAATTTTGATAAATTGACCTACACCAAAATTAAATACTTTGCTTTGTGAAAATCTATTAAAAATATGAAAAGACAAGGCACACACTAGGCACAAATAATCGCATATCACATGTGATACAGAATTTGTATCAAAAATACATAAAATTTCTTGGAATGTAACCAAATTAAAATAATGTGCAAAAGATTTGAACAGATGCTTCATCAAAGAAGACACAGATGGCAAATAAGCACATGAAAAAATGCCCAATACCATTAGTCACTAAAACTTCAAGATACCACTCTATGCCTAAAAGAAGGTTCTACAATTTAAAAAGACTGACACTACCAGGTACTGGCAAAGATGTAGAGTGAAGCAACCGGAAGTCACATAAAGTTATGGTGGCAATGAAAAATGGTGTAAACACTTTGGAAAACAGTTGGATAATTTCTTAAAAACTTAAATGTGTACCTATCATATGACCCATTTAGTCCATTCTGAACTACTTATTTACCCAAAAGAAATAAAAGTGGTGGTTCATATAAAGATTTCTACAAAAATGTTCACAGCAACCTTACTCATAATAGCCAAAACCTGGAAATAATTGTTTAACAGGTTAACAGATAATAAATTGCTACACATCATACAACGGACTACCCACTAGCCAACAAAAAGAAATGAAGATGCAACAGCATGGATGAATCTTGAAATAATCATGCTGAGAAAAAGAAGTTAGACA
Source organism: Macaca mulatta (assembly GCF_049350105.2). Classification (NCBI taxonomy): domain Eukaryota; kingdom Metazoa; phylum Chordata; class Mammalia; order Primates; family Cercopithecidae; genus Macaca; species Macaca mulatta. Next base: position 58,222,234 of record NC_133414.1, read on the forward strand.
GAAAAGAGTACATACTGTAGGATCCCATTTTGGTTAAATTCTAAAGGGAATACCTACTGAATAGTGACACAAGGCAGCTGAATGTACCTGGCGATGGAAGAGGACAGGATGGAGGGTTACAAAGTGGCGTAAGAAAACTGTGAGGGTGATAAATGTGTTCATTATTTTGATTGTGGCGATGGTATATTCACATATTAAAGCTTATCAAATTGTACACTTTAAACACTGTAGTTTACCATCAATTATACCTCACTAAAGTGATTAAAAAAGAAACCCACCACACTTTCTTTTGAAAACAAAAGACTATTCTTAAGTTCCTACGGAAAAAACCCTAAGGAAGTGAGAATAGTCAGGAGAATCCTTTAAAAAGCCCCCCAGCAGAACAAAAAGAGAAAGAAACTGTTGAGACACAGTTTTAATAACTGATGTCTTAATAACGTGATAAAGCTACATAGGGTTCTAAATTATAGTAATAATAAATGAACCAACAGAGATCAATGATATAAACTAGAAAGTCCAGAAAAAAAATTGTATATATGTAAAGAATACATTAAAATACTACAGACTAGGCACAGTGGCTCATGTCTGTAATCCCAGCACTTTGGAAGGCTAAGGCGGGAGGATTGCTTAAGCCCAGGAATTCAAGACCAGCCTAGGCAACATGGCAAGACCCCCATCTGTACAAAAAAATTGAAAATTAGCCAGGCATGGTGGTATACATTTGTGGTCCAAGCTACTCGGGAGGCTGAGGCAGGAGGATCTCTTAAGCCTAGGAGTTTGAGACCAACCTGGGCAACAGAAAATGACTGTCGGTACAAAAAAATTAAAAAATTAGCTGGGTATAGTGATGCAAGCCTGTGGTCCTAGCTACTCAGGAGACTTGGGTCTGCAAGGCTGAGGCTGCAGTGGGCCATGACCACACCAAAGCACTCCAGCCTGGGTAACAGAGCGTAAAAAGTGTGAGCCAAGAATTATTTCAAAGTTGCTCAGTGTGGAGTTCTTTATAAAATGAGCAAAGTACAAAACTACTTAGATGTTGAAAAAATTGTGACTTGAATTATGGTATGATATTCAAATAATAAAAATGAAACCTTTGAAAAAATTTGATGACAAAATTTATATAATGTACATCACTTAAGCAATCCTCCTGTCAAAAGTTATATAAAGTACAACTAAAAAGGTTTATACACATGATTTTTAAGTGACTAGAAGTAAATACTTCAAGAAGTTAACAAAGGTTTCCTTATAGGTTGATAGAATTCCGGTATGTTCTGTATTTTTCATTCTAAATTTTCCACAATGCATACTACCTTTATTATCAAAAGAAAAATATAAATACTATTTGTGTATATTTTTCACATCACACAAAATCTATTTTTAACAAACACATGATAAAATTTATGGAAAGTTTCTCACTTTTAAGGTCTATATGTAGTAAATCAGTTAGCCAACTGAGAAAATAAGATCATCATAAAAGGAAAATCCGGAATATTACCTGGCTCATATACTCCTGTCTGAATTCCCCAAAGCATTTCACAAGTGACTATGATTTTCAATTTCACTATTGTCTAAGATTCAGAAGAAAATAAAGTTTGAGAAGCCAGTCTTCCTGAAGAACCCAGCTCTTTACTTACCATCTTCTGCTAAGACCTTTGCTGCATCTTTATCGTCTTCCCACTTTCTAGTCACGAAACAATCTCTGAGACTGTTCATGGCCTTATGCAGAAAAGTGAGTACTTAGGTGAGATGTTCCAATCACTCAGCAAAACAACTCTAAGAAATGGCAGTAGGCAACAACTTGCCTTTAAATATTTCCCACTTTCATGGATATTCTCATTCCAAATGAGTCTAGGAAATAACTTTACCTTTGATGGAGACAGTGTAACTGCAGAGATGAAACACGTTAAGCAGCAGATAGGGAAAGTATTAAATACTACTAGTCTACTAACCTCATAAGTAAACAAACAGATAATTACTAACTCAACTAATTTTCAATTTTATTAAGGTTTCTAAGGTGATGCAATGAAACAGTAGTTTACAAAGTTGGTCTTGATACTTGTTAATCTAAACCCGTCTGTTTGAAAACTTAATTCCTATAAAATGGGTGCAGATATTTGAGAATTATGTATCTGATAAAGGACTTATATCCAGGATATATAAACAACACATACAACTAAGTAATCCAACTTTTGAAATGGGCAAACAATATGAAGAATATATACAAATAGTCAATAAACACATGAAAAGATGTTCAACATCATTATCTATCAGGGAAATGCAAGTCAATACTGCAATGAGATACAACTTCATCCCCTCTAGGATGGCTATAATCAAAAAGACAGATAATAACAAGTGCTGGTGAAGAAGTGGTGAAACTGGAACCCACATACAGTGCCAGTGGGTAAGTAAAATGGCACAGTCACTTTTGAAAAGAGAAATGAGTGAGTATATGAGGGAAAATATTATTTAACTGTTTTCAGTAATCATATTATTCTGACACTATTTTGTGTGTAATACGGGATAAAGCAAATGAGTAATTATGTGATTCTCTAATTTCATCATCTTCTGATTCAACCAGGGAATAATTGTCCAGTGGAAGAATGAATAAGATGTAGTCCTGAATGTGAACTGGAAATATCTATAAGAACTCTCCTGGTTTGGGTAGCTGAGAAGGCCTAGAAGTAATGACCAACTCATGGCAGTAAGCATTCCTATGCCTAGGCTGTCATGTTGAAATACCATTTTCTACTAAAAGAAATCAGGACTTCTTATGGCTGATTCCAAGAGCTCTCTGACATCACAGAGCAAGAATTGATCAAGGATGACTATGATCGTCACATAAGAACTCAGGAGTTGGCATGCAGAGACTCCCACAGGCCACAGGTGGGATAAAGAGGAGTTTCAATAAGGATAACAGGTGCAGCAGCACCAGGCACATCAACTACATTTATATCCATAACACCACAGTGAAACTTACTAACAAGTGTCCTTTGGAAAAACTGATTAAAAAATCAAGTATGGGCTGGACGCATTGGCTCACTCCTGTAATCCCAGCACTTTGGGAGGCTGAGGTGGGCGGATCACAAGATCAGGAGTTTGAGACCAGCCTGACCAACATGGTGAAACACCATCTCTACTAAAAATACAAAAATTAGCCGGGCACGGTGGCGGGCACCTGTAAACCCAGCTACTCAGGAGGCTGAGGCAGGAGAATTGCTTGAACCCATGAGGCAGAGGTTGCAGTGAGCTGAGATTGCACCATTACACTCCAGGCTGGGTGACAGAGCAAGACTCTGTCTCCAAAAAAAAAAAAAAAATCAAGCATTTACCTTATATATATATAGAAGTGGATAACCGAATAGTAGAAGAAAAAAAGTTTCTCTTTAAATAAGTATTACAGCTAATAAATAAAGAGAAATTATTGAACAGAACATCATCACTCTATGTTCTTAAGAAATGGATGGTTCTGGGCATTGAGCACCAACAACTGATAACATCTAACATGATTAAAAGGACACAATCAGTCTTTATGCGCCTCCTAATGAGAAAACACCACCCACCACCTGGGAAGCAGTTTTGCCGAAAAATAAAAATCAAATTTAAATCCTATCCAACAGTTAGATGTTTTGTCTATAAGGTAACTAGAAACATGTGGCTATTTAAATTAATTAAGATTAAATAAAATTTAAAATTTAGTTCTCTAGTCTCGCTGGCCACATTTAAAGAGCTCAGTAGCCACAAGAAGCCACAACCCACAGCTCAGATATACATTGCGCTCATCACAGAAGTTCTATTAGTATTGCTCCATACCCATTCACAGGAAATACAGGAGGGCCTGTGAAACTACAGAGGGATGCAAAGCAATCCACAAAGTCCAGAATGCAAGAAATTCTGCAGACCAAAGACTTGGTTTCTTAAATAAAATGTAACCAAAAAAAAAGAAATGGGAAGGAAAGATTGTTGACTAAAAGTGTTAAAAGATAGAGTGAAAAACAGTAATGAAAATCAGGTAAAAGTAAACTATGATGCTTATGGAAGCACGGACGAGGAAACCAGGAAGAAAAGGAGAGTCCCCGTAAGAAGCTGGACCACACCTCCTTCTACAGGGAGGAAGGGGACTGTGACTGGTGTCGCAATTGAGCAGCAAAGCTTGATTTTCCAGCCTGAGTGCTGGGGTCTTCACCTTCTGGCAACCCATTAAGTTAAACAATTGTTTTCATGTGGTTTTCTACATCTGTATTAAATTTCACCATAAAGAACGGTTAAATAAAATCTCATAAAGTTCATTATGTGGTACCTGGTGAATTACAATAGGCAGTATGATAGCAATTGGGCCTCTGTGAGAAGCGACATCTAAGCCAAACAGAATTGACAAAAAAGAAGACAACCTTTGGAAGATCAGAACATTGCAGAAAAGAATATAGAGAAAGGGGATGGCACGATGGCTTACTCCTGTAATCCCAGCAGGCTGGGACGCCAAGGCAGGAAGATCACTCGAGCCCAGAGATTGAGACTAGCTCAATATGGTGAAACATTTTCTCTACAAAAAATGCAAAAATTAGCCAGGCCTGGTGGCTCATGCCTATAGTCCCAGCTACTCTGAAGGCTGAGGTGGGAAGATCCCTTGACCCCAAGAGGTCGAGTCTGCATTGAGCCATACGCTCATGCCACTGCACTCCAGTCCAAGATGCAGAGCAAGACGATGTCTCAAAAAAAAAAAAAAAAAAAACAAAAAGAGAATTTGAGAGGCTGAGGCAGATGGATCATGAGGTCAGGAGTTCAAGACCAGCCTGGCCAACATGGTGAAACCCCATCTCTACTAAAAATACAAAAATTAGCCGGGTATGGTGGCACATGCTTATAATCCCAGCTACTCCTGAGGCTGAGGCAGGAGAATTGCTTGAACCGGGACCTGGGACGTGGAGGTTGCAGTGAGCCGAGATGGCACCACTGCACTCCAGCCTGGGCAACAGAGTGAGACTTCATCTCAAAAAAAAAAAAAAAAGAGAGAGAGAGAAAGAGAAGACGTCTAAGAGGAGGGTAAGCTGTAGTGAGTTTGAGTACTGAATGAATTCCAGTGTGATTACAAAGTGGTGAGCTGCAGGAAGAACATTTACAGGTATCACAGATTTCTCTATGCTTACAAATAGCAAAAACTATAAATGTTAACTCAGGAGTGTTACGTATATCCTAGTGATAAGACACAAAATACATCTGATGTATAAAAACTTATGTACGCCACTTCAAAATGAAAATGCACACTACTGTCCACACTGGAAGCTGAACCTGTCCCCCGTGGGCCATGTACATGGTCTAACTAAACTCAGAACATGTTACTGCTTAGGATGCATGAAGTGCCCACTGTAATATCTGGGAGAATGACCTGTAATCCTGTAAAAATAAGAAGCCAACAACAGGTAAGCAATATTGACATCAGATAATCTTATTCTAGAACAATCCTCTAATAAATCAAATGTACTACCGAGCCTTACTTCCTCTAAATCCCAGTCATGGGGGGCCTCCACAAGAAATCTGGAGTGGTCCAAAGAGTCAGCCTTGTGCTTCCACTCTCTGTCAGGCTGGTTGACGTGAAACAATCCTGCAAGCTCTTCTTGGGTATCATGATCTTCTTCTTCATTATCTTCTGCCACTAAAGAGGACGCCATGGCAGAAAAGTGAGAACAAAAACTACAGCCCTGGAGGACTCATTGTTTTTGACAGGTTAGGCCATGAATCTTCGAACTCAGGAACTGAGGGCCCCTGTCTGTGGTGGGTATAGCAATGGCCACATATGAGTTAGGCACTAAGAGGGCAGGGCAGTCACAGGTTAAGAGAGCCAGGAAGCTATTGCTCTACATGTGTGGGCCTCCTGCGCTCCTGCACGGCAGCAGCTAAGAGGCTGAGGAACGAGACTATTAGGGCTCAAGGGAGGGAAGGGACATTTAAAAGCAGAGCTTTAGATGATTAAAGAAGAGCTCTAAAGAGTGTTGAGCCTCTCATCACTAAGCGTACTTAGACAAAACCTGAATGAAAATCAGTTCACAGCAACCCTCCCAATTCAGTGTGCTGAGCCCAAATGTCTCACCATGTGGCCTTGATCTCATCGTGCAGTAACCAGGGAGCACAATGTAAAGTTCACCACTATCTATTTACTTTTGCATTAATTCTACCAGAAAATACATATAGGTAAGTTTAATAAAGCATGAAATCAGAAGAGAAGGGCAAAAGGGAGAACAAACTGTGTTATACAGGGTTCTCATTCTCAGAAAGGAAAAAATAAATATTTTTATGGTCAGAAGTATTTTTCTAGCACCAAATTCTCAAAAAGTTTCTCATGAAGGACTTTTAAATAGGGGACATAACATGATGCAATGGACAGTATTTGCATCAAGTTTTACAACAAACCCATAAGTCTACTTCATAAGACCAAAGTGTGGTCCTCATAAGTTGATGATTAATCTGCCAAATATGAAATGTGATGGCCAGCAATTATGGATGTCAACAATACCAGCCCAATCAACCAATTCCCTCATCTCCTTTTCAGAAAACAATCAGAGAAACTAAAACGTTTCCAGCTCTGAACCAGAATTCTTTACCTGTCCCGTAAACAAGCTTTCGGAGGTTGGGAGCTGCTTGCTGCTGCCTCAGAAAGGCCTCAGCTGCCCTTCTGGAAAGGTCTTCCTTCCACTTGAGGGCACCTGAAATGACCAAAGCCAACCTCCAGTTAGGCTTGTTCACGTGTCTCCCCTCCCTTGAGATCCATCCACAATGCAGCATTTCAACAGTTAATCTCAAAATCAGCAGACCCCCAAATGGAGACATTTCACTGGGTACCACTTCGAGAGCCAAGTTCATAGCAGCAACCAACTAAATTTAAGCTTATCTGAGGTTTCTTTGGAATCATTATTTTCTGCCTTGTAATCTTCTTCCTCTTTGAGTAAATCTTCTATATCACTGGTCTCATCAATTAAGTTCCTTGGCCCCAGTTTCTGACCACTGCTCACATGAGAAGGCTTTGAAAACTTTTTTCTAACAGCCTCGTCATTTTCTGAGTCCTCTTCCTCTGCACTGAATGAGGAGCTTTCTTTAGATTTATCTTCCAATGCAAACGCCCCTTCAGCTGTGTAATGCCCAGAATCGGAAGTCATGAGGGCTGCTTTCTTCATCGGCAAAGACTTCTCCAGATTCACATGGTCACTCTGGCGATTAGCTGGCAACAGCCCTGCTTTACTACCTTCTCCAACAGCCTTTGATCCTGAAATGCCCCCCTCTCCTGCAGTGCAGTCCTCTTCTTCACTGCTTTCATCAGCTTCCTCTGCTTCCCCTTCTTCCGCTGAGCTCCTCTCAAGGTCATCGTCACTGTCAGCAAATGCTGGCAAATCCATTTCACTGTCTTCTTCCAACTCTTCAAGTTTCCATCGTTTGACGCCCTTACCAGCCATATACTGATCAGTCATCTCAGCATTTTCCTCTTCTTCTGCTTCCTCATCACTAGAGCCATTTTCCAACCCATCATCTTCAGATATTTCATCATCTTCTTCATTATCACTATCTCCAGATTCATCTTCATCTCCAAAAACGGCTTTCCGACGCATTCGCCCAGTTTTTAAGTCCGTTTGTTTTCCCTCCTTTGACATCAACAGCCTATGTTGCCAAGGAAATGCAAAATAATTTAACTTGTACATTAATCAGTTAATCTAGAAATGGCAATGTAGTCAACGAAAATATAAAGAAATAGAAAATGTCAAGGAATTGTTTAAGATGACATAGCATAGGGAAAAAAATGATCTGATAAAAATTGGAACACTTAATAAACAAACTCAGGCATGGTTCCCTAACACCATACTTCAAAAGAACTTATAGGGAGAATAAAGAAATAAGCCTTTAAAAAAAAAAATCTAATTTTAGAAAAAAATTGCTTAACAAGGAAGTTAGTGTTTTGTAGATCTTTTGGAAAGCTGATTTATTTCTAAGCTAAAAACACATGATCCTTAAGAGAAATGGCCGAGTCCAGGCCCAAGGCAGGAAAAGGGCAAAATGAGCCTGGATCCTCTTGTTTTGTCAGAAAGTAAGAAATGCTCAAAGACTAACAGAGACAGTTGAAAGGACACAGGAGACAGGCTGAAGGCTCCCGTGGCCAAATCTGGGACAGCATAGGCATCAGGAAGAATAATGATAGTGATGGAAGATAAACCATGGAACAAAATGGAAGTACATTAGTCAGCAGTGATACCAACATAAAGGGGAGAAGTGAAAGCTCTTTGTTAAAAATGCCGGCTAAAAAATGTAGGAGGAATGACAGAGGAAGAACATCCATTTTAAGTCACCAGTGCCATAACTGACAGACAAGAATCATCAGGAGGCTAAAATCACTGGATGAAAGAAAACTGTATAAAGCTAATTAACATAGCAAGATATGTAAAATTATGAAAACACAAATTAGAAAAAAACTAAAAATCATACCATAAGAGATGGATAAGTTAGAATACAGCAATAATAAGCCAGGTATAGTGGCAGGATACAGAAATAATAGGCCAGGCATAGTGGCTCACATCTGTAATCCCAGGACTTTGGGAGGCCAAGGTGGGAGGATTGCTTGAGCCCAGGAGTTCAAGACCAGCCTGGGCAACATAGTGAGACCTCGTCTCTAGAAAAAAAGTTAAAAATTAGCCGTGTGTGGTGGCACACTCCTATAGACCCAGCTACTTGTGGAGCTGGAGTGGGAGGATCACTTGAGCCTGAGAGTTCAAGGCTGCAGTGAGCCAAGATCATGCCACTGCACTCCAGCCTGGGAGACAAAGTGAGACTTTGTCTCAAAAAAAAAAGAATACCCCAATAATAACAACATGATGACTACATGAAGACTGTATAGAAAAAGGAAGTGCTCAGAATATAGAAATAAAATTATGCATTTTAACTAACTGTATTAGAAGAGAGTATTCTTGTAGACAAGGATGACTAAAAGGATATGGAAAAATGAAAGTAGATAACAACACTCATTATAAAAGAGTGATCTTTCGGCGAACACTTCGTATCCGTCAGGCATCGTGCTAGGTAGCTTATGCACACTGTAACAAATTACATACTAGGTAATTACATACTAGGTAATTACATAGTATTTATATGTAAATACTATGTTTATACCAAATTACATACTAGGTAATCTCAAAATTTTCAGATAAATTTTACTGGGAATCAATCAATCCAACAAAACCAATGTTTTGCAAACATCCACTATGTATAAAGGTATATAAATTCCCAACCCAGACTGAGAAATAATTCACATAAGCCACACATCCATGGAAACCTACCCATGGGAGATAATACAACATAAAACTTTCAGAGACAAGGCATGTGGCTTCTGGACAGCCACAAACTCCCTGACTGTTCTAGTGTTTTGGCCACCAAAAGAAAGCGGAGTGCCCTTAGGTCTCTTAAAAAAAAAAAACAAAAAGTAACCTATGGAAGATGGTGTGGTATTCGAAGAATATTTGGGGTCTGTTGAAAAATGCATCCTGTATTTTATTTCAAGAAAATACTCCCTCGTAATGTCAGGTAAGTGAAAAGCCCTCAGAGACACATACACACACACCCACAAAACCAAAACAACCTAGAATGAATTCCACCAAAATGTGTTATGATAGCAGAATTACACATCTTCTATAATGTATCTTTTTATTAAAAATAGAAAAAAAGCAGACTTCTCCTTGATTATCTATATCCTCTGACCCAAGTGGCTTGGAACCAGCAAACAGCATCACCCGAGTTGAAGCCATCTTGGCATCAATGGTGGAGATGGTGAAGATGAGACTCTGGACCAGCTCATGGATGGGCCCCACCTCGTCCTGTCAAGGCCACCAAGAAAAGGCACGTGAGGAAAGCACAAAGATCCTGGAGAGACACTGGTTTCACTCAGTTTCTCAAAATTATCTTAGACACATTTCCTGAGAACCTTTCTTAATGCCTCAAAAAGCAGAGAAGAAAATCCTTAGAGCAAAGCTTGAAATGGATCCCCATCTCCATTAAACTTTTCCAAACTTCAGTGAGTATGTAACCTGATAACCTAAATACCTAGCTAGAAAAATCTCAGTTCCAGTGCTACAACAGTGCTAGCTTTTCTAACATCTTTATATAACCCTGATTTTAACTCAATAAAATTCAACTACAGAACTAAGAAATCAACATTTAAAATCCACTTTAAAATACAGAATGAGGAGACCATTGTGAATGAGAACGGACCAATGAGAGCTGGCAAGCACACTGATTTTGTAGAAACGGGGATGGGCTGTGCAGGCGTCACATGGCAGCAGGGCCCGCACTGGGGCCATGGATCAAGGAGGCCTGGAGGACAGGACTCTTCTGTTTGGTAAAATGAAAAAAAAAAAAAGGTATTATTTTTATCCTATATATTTACAATATGCATTTGGGCCTTTATTATAAGTACAAGAGAAAAATCTTCAATAAGTAAAAGTTGAGTATCTTACTTTTTGTGATTAAAAAACAGATTCAGAAAGAGTAATGAGAGTTCAGAACAATGACTCCCGTCTCACTGAAGCCTGAAAACCGTGGCTGCCACCAAGGCAACATAGACAGCGTCTTTGTCATACAGCACACCCCAATCCCAGAAAGAGGCACATAAACCAGCTTCTCCTTCTCATTTAAACAGCGCTTCTTTTGTTGTTCAGGAAGAGCAAAAGGGTCTGAAAGGAAACCGATGTCACTCATGGCAAAATCTTCTACCCCTGGAAGACAGGATCCAAAAAGCCAGCTTCAGCTGACAAGAAGTCAGAAGTATCCACTGTTGACTGGGGGGTTAAAAACGAGCCATAGTCCAAGGGCTTAACCCATGACACTAAAGAAGGGCATTGTGCCACACTGAAACAGTGGCCCTCTAGTTACAAGACAAGAGGTCAGAGAAGAGGGGATTCGATAACACCTTTGCAGGCCTACACACAGCTGGGTTACTTTTAAAACCTCCAGCAAGGCCATCTTCCCTTGTTTGGTCACTTTTCAGTTTTTCTGAGAAATAACGCCATCCCAAGAATCCTATGTGTAATTCTAGTATGTTCTACAACAAGAGAATACCTGGCATATGAATTTGGCTTTTATTTTTCAAGTGTGCTCCTCTTAAATAACCATAAAGTGACACCTGCCGGTCACCTTTGATGTTTGTTTGGATATCCTCTGGGTTTGTCAAATCTTCCATCCTAGAAAAATAAACTCAATCATACAGTAGAAATGAATGCCAAAAGTTCGTATACCTCCTTTCATGTGTCAGTGACTCATCACACTCTTGTCCACTAAGCACGTCATTTAGAAAACTAGAAAATGAAGAAATAAGGAAGCACCGTTCACCATCCACCAGAGGAAAAGGGGCAGGCACACAACTGTGTCTCTAGGCTGAAATTGACATTCATTCCATAAGACACCAGACAGGGAGATGACGTCCACCTGGGGTCAGGGAGGAGTGAAGAACACATTCAGAAAATCCCTTTCTGGAAGAGGGTGAGCCTGTGCTCTGGGATTTTTGCTGTGGCTTGGATTCTGGCAGGTGGAGAAAGGATATCCCAGGCTGAGAAAAATCACAGCACAAAGAAGAGCACAAAGGAAGGAAACTGAAGGCACACATGAGGACTCAAGCACCCGGGCACGAAGGCAGCATCACTGAAAACTGAGGATGAACTCAGGATGGGGCCACATCCTGTAGCCTTAAATGCTTCCAAGTCCTCCCATTGTCCTAAACTTCTCATAATTAATTTACTCCCAAAGGCACAGCATCTTTGAGCAATGATATAAGTAGACATTTTCCATCAACTACACTTCTACCCCCACTATTCAAATAGGCACAAAATAAATCCTACCACTCTTCTTTTTCCAGACTGTTTAGCTTTGAAATATATGGCCCAGGAAGAAAAAGTTTACAGTCACTTTTTACCTGTCTGCCAGGATATAAGGGTGAGAAGTTTGCCATGTGAGAGGCCTAAACTTCACAACTGTAATAAAATGGCCCAGATTGTGGATTTCTTGGTTTTGATATTCTCCATGCAGCATTCCAGAAAGGGAGAACAGCTTGGCACCCTAAACATTAAAGGAAAATTAAAAATTAAATTCCAATTAAATTCTCATCAATACTGCAACAAAATAAAAGCTCTTCTTGTTTACAAGAAGCAATCCTAAGAAGGAAGATTTGCAGCTGCAGCAAAGCCACTGTTCTGAGGCTTCCAGAGCCTTGCTGGCTTCTTTCAGGACTTATTAGAACCCCACAGAGGCAGAATGCTCTGCAGCTGAGCAGGTTCATCTGTCTAAGTATGGTGAGAAGAGCGAGGTGAGGCATCTGAGCACAGAAATGTTTCTGTGGCTGATGGACCAAAGCAGCATGGAAAGGAAGGGGCAGTGCCTGGTCCTGTAACTGGCAGAAACTTCTGATGTACTCTATTAAGTCCCGACCCCAAAACAGCCAGACACTGCCTGGTGCAGCAGTGAGATACACCAAGAGACCCAGAATAAGCACCCTCTTGAGGGAAACCTTCCAGAGAATGTGAACACATACACAAAGGGAATTCAGGAGCCGAATCCAAATCCTAGAGAGACTTAGCAATGCCTCTTTAGTCTTTTTTTTTTTTTTTTTTTTTTTTTTTTGTGAGATGGAGTCTCACTCTGTCACCCATGCTGGAGTGCAGTGGCACGATCTCAGCTCACTGCACGTTCTCCCTCCCAGGTTCAAGCAATTCCATGTCTCAGCCTCCTGAGTAGCTGGGATTACAGGTGCATGCCACCACACCTGATTAATTTTTGCATTTTCAGTAGAGACAGGGTTTGGTCATTTTGTGCTGAGCTCAAAACTCCTGGCCTCAAGTGATCCACCTGCCTCTGCTTACCACAGTGCTGGGATTACAGGCATAAACCACTGCATCGGGCCTCTTCAGTCTTTTTAGTAGGATTATACTTTAGTATCCAACAATTATTTCTCTTCCTACAGGGTAAACTTCTATCCAGAACCTGTGTTTTAATTGCTTCTTCGTCTTGTTCAGTTGTTTATTATGCTTGAAGGAGTCAAGGTGGGTGAGGACTCCCATAATTTTAGGAAAACCATATACTTGACAGATGTTTAGAAACTCAAACATTTCCATTTCAAACCCAAAGCTGCCATCTGTAAGCATCAGTACCTACAAACAGAATACATCATTTCTCAAAGAAACTACCAAAACAGACCACCTACACTAGGGGTTGGCAACTGGCCACAGGCCAAATCCAGTCCATCACCTGTGTTTGTAACTAAAGTTTTATTGGAACACAGCCACATTAATTCATTTATATATTGTCTGTGGCTGCCTGTGCACTACAACTGCAGAGCTAAGTAGCTGCAAGAGATATGATCCACAAAGCTGAAAATATTTACTATCTGGTCCTTGACAGAAAAGTCGCACTCCAGACTAAGTCAAATGACTACACAGGCATCACCCAGACAGAGAAACCAACACCCTCTTACTTGCTCTAAAAGGCAACCATAAGACAATGTCCACTAGGATATAAACTTCCATTTTAAGAATTTTAATGCATGAGAAGTAACTCAGAAAAGGCTGGGTCTAACCTGGCCCTTACCTAAGAAATCCTAATTTAAAGAAATGAAGTTTTCTGTAATGTACTTTTAAGCCAAATAACAGGTCTTTGACACCCAAAGAATGGGAGGCAAGTGATAATCAATGAAATATATTAAATATGTACAGAAAACCAACTTCTTGTTTCAATATCCTCATAGAAAAAAAAAAGTCTTTTTTTTTTTGAGAAGCATGCAGTGGAAACCTCTATCTTGCATGTTAACTTGTATAACTCAATTGCTCAGAAGTATTTTTTAAATAGGTACCAGTTTAAAATTAAGTCAAAAAACCGTAAGATTATAATGAATGGTAGTCTATAAGAAAATATAAACAGATAAGACCAATTTTTAAAATTTAAGACACTTCAAAGATGCAAAATAATTTCAGAATTGATTCCTGGAAACTTGTAATTTTAATATTAAATACACTTTTGTTCTTATCTTTCCATAGATAAACTAAAAATAACAAAATATGGAAACAGAAATGCCCATCTTTGATTAAACTAAGTAGTTAATAGAATATCAGAAATAGTGAACATTATCATTTCCATAAATGCAAGAGCGTGTACATTTTCCGTACACTGAGTACTGTATTTTCTATTGATAAATTCTGACCACTTCTTCAGGCAATTCATGTACTCTAGCATTATCATTAAGGATGAAGATTCTGGAACCATCGAGAAGAAAGGTCCCATCTTCACACAAGTTACTTAACTGCTGGGAGCCTCTATTTCATCTTTTGTAAGCTACAGATAATGCCTACTCACCTGACGGGTGTATCAAGGGTCTATGTAAGCCAAGTTTGTAGAAAGCAGTCAGCACGGTGACAGGAAGGGTCCAAGAAGAAATGACAATTACTATGATATATTTTTACATATCTATGTACACATATTAATGAGCTCTTATTAGCTGTGTTCATTAAAGGTTTTCTCCATCCTGTGATGTGCTCTAAGATTTTGGAATACATGTCATTGTGCACATTCATGTTTATTATTAATATAATAACATTTATTACTATTATTATCATCAATTCAATCACATCTACTGTATCCCTGATGATGATCATGTTTCCTTTAATAATCATAAAACTCTCTTCCCTTCATCACAGGGTAAATAACCTATCACAGTGCTGTAAGTCTCCATCAGCACCCCAGGATGCCCCTGCTGACTTACCAGATCTGCTGCTTTAGCCAGATCAACTATCACGTTAATGTCACACCCACATTCAATAATGGTGAGTCTGCACTTTTTACCTGTAAGTGAAAAGATGAAAACTTTACTTTAAAAAGACCCTGAAAAAACTGTAACCATCAATGCTAATTTTCATTTTTGTAATTGCATCCAGTAAAACACCATATATGTTTATAGGAGTGTACCAGAAGTTCATTTTTATAAGCAAAAACTGGTAAAATAAAATAAATTCCATCCTGTTTTCCTTGCTGTGTTCTAAATTTAAATAATATCAAAAGTCTACCCAGATGAATAAAAGCGCTCAAACAGGGAAAATTCTGACTTAACAGGCTCCATGATAACCATGATCTTGCTGTTCAGCTGCAGGCCAATGTCTTCACCTCTATCAAAACTTCCCGTATTCCCACTATAGCTACAAATATCCTCAAACATAATGTAACAGAATATTCATAACGATAATCATTTCTAAATTAAGGTTATAAGAAAATGGTCAAGAAAATATGGGCTGGGCGCAGTGGGAGGCCAAGGCAGGCAGATCCCTTGAGCCCAGGAGTTTTGAAACCAGCCTGAGCCACATGGGGAAACCCCATCTCCCCAAAAAAAACAAAAACAAAAAGGAGGACGGGCGCAGTGCAGCAGGTCATGCCTGTAATCCCAGCAGTTTGGGAGGCCAAGGCAGGTGGATCACTTGAAGTCAGGAGTTCGGGACCAGCCTAGCCAACATGGTGAAACCTCATCTCTACTAAAAGTACAAACATCAGCCAGACGTGGTGGTGCATGCCTGTAATGCCAGCTACTCAGGAGGCTGAGGCAGGAGAATTGCTTGAAACCAGGAGACAGAGGTTGCAGTGAGCTGACATCGTGCCACTGCACTCCAGCCTGGGCAACAGAGCAAGATTCTGTCTCAAAAAAAAGGAGGGGGGTGAAGAAAAATTAGTCAGATACGGTGGCATACACTACTCAGGAGGCTAAGGTAGGAGGATTGCCTGAGCCTGGGAGGTTGAGGCTGCAGTGAGCTGTAATCACACCACTGCACTCCGGTCTGTGCCACAGTGTAAGACTGTCTCAAAAAAAAGGAAAAGAAAATATGGATGCTCCAAAGATAAAGAAAAGCCTCAATCCAACTATATTACTGCAATAACAAGAGACTTCAGAGTGTGCATTGCCATTCTACCACTGGAAGTTTGTTTCATCTTCCTTCAAACTTGGAAAGGTCACCATCTCCCAAAGCAGACAATTCTTACAGGAAAAAGAGAAAAAGCGCATTTCCACCAGCATGTGGCTTCATAAGGGCAAGCATGTGCACCTGGCACATAGGAGGTACGTGCTCTCTGTTAAATGATGTGCTCACAGTGACCAGGCCTGCTAGGCCCTTCCAAGGAACATGCTTGGTAAAGCCATAGAGCAGTCAGGATAAGATATGTATCATATCCTTATCTCTGGGAACTTACCCTTTTCTAAAGCTATAGCCAACAGTAAAAGTATAAGAGAGGTAACATAATATAACAATATTTAACATGCTCCACTCAAGAAAACAACAAACACACGCATGTCCCTCAGATGACAACAGCCACGCCAACTCTGTGTCTGGCATCTTTTACCTGACACGATCGTCACAAGGCCTCTGATCTCGGTCAACTTCTACCAGGTGAAGTTCGGAATGAGGCATTATATCAAAGTGCTCTTTCCAACTTTGGAGGCCCCGTCACCACTGCCACTATTGATGGGGGCTCTAGTGGAGTTCTATCAACCACTGGAATATGATGTTTTTTGTCTTCAAATCCTGAGTCCTATTCATTTAAAAAAAAAAAAAAAAGTAAACTCACTTTCAAAATAGAGTAAAAGGTATCAACCTTGTAAGTAGACTTTTTTTAGTATACTTATAGATATGAGTACTTTAGTGTATTTTGTAGAGAGTACAACAGACAATATATAAATATAATTAACTTGTCAGTTATTAACTTGTTAATTTCTGGCCCCTATCCAAACAATTACTGTTTAATAAAGATGTAACAAGATGACTTCAATAGTATAGAGAGTTGAAAATTAAACACTTCTTAAATCTGACTGTTTTATGAGTGATTTTAATAATTTTTAAAAAATCAAAAAGTAAATACCAAAGCAGTGCATCATAACAGACAAGAGCAGAGGCTCTGGAGTTAAATTTGGCTCTCCTGCTTACTGGTTATATGATTGGAGGGAACTCGTTTTCTTGACCTCAGTTTTCTTATCCATAAAATGAGGACAAGAATGATTCCTACTCCGGTGAGGCTGCTGGAAGGATTTAGTTGAATAACGTTTAAAGTACACTGCTAAGAATATCACAAGACTCACTAAATAAAGCTATGTTAGTATTAGATATTGTAATTTTTGTATTTTATATTACAACTACATAAAACATATCCAAGGGGGAAAGCACACTTATCACCATAGAAACAGTTTAAAGTTTAGGAACAAACAAATTCTGTAAATTCTTTTATCCTGGGCAAGAAACACCAAGCAGTGTGCAGATGCTGGAGGCAAGGCAGCTTCTATGGGAAAGGCTTCTCACATTTTAGTAAAAGTCACATACCATGCATCTCCTTGTCCTTTGGAGCTGGACTAGACTTGTGAATACAAATGTCACCTGTGAAAGGCTCCTACTATTTAAAAAGAATCAATGGAAGAAGCACCAGACTGCAGCTAAACACACCTGTGAAAGGATTGAGCCATCTGCACAGCGGACTGAACTGCAACAGCTTTGGGATTTCTCTTCGCAGCATCTTCTTCATCCCCTACCTGGAGATTCTGCAGATGCCACTTCTTTTTCTTTTCAGCTTTGGACCCACTATTTTTCTTTCTGTGTTTCTTCTAGTCTCCATAGTTGCCATTTGCCAATAACAAGTAACTAACCTACAAGGAAGAAGGTTGGGATAAGGAGGTGGGAGAAGCATTTACAATCCAGGCAATACCCAGAAAAAAAAACAATAAATCTCATTTATTTCTTTATGAAGAGATGATGTATTTGTTCACCGAACAAGGGTAGAAACTGATTAATCATCCCCAATTTCTTTTCTCTCTGTTATGCTATAAATTAGATGACTTACTTCTGCTAAATTTACATTTCATAGTTAAGTTACTTTTTATTCATCTTAAGTGTCAACATCAACAGCATGAATTTTTGCAAGGATGGAAATATTATATATCTGCACTTTTTGGTCATTTAGCCATTAGCCTCATGTGGTTACTTAAAATGTACTTAAGGAAACTAAAGAAAGTGAATTTTTAATTAATTTCATTCTAACTCTAAATAGTCACATGTGGCTACCATACTGGATGACTCAGACCTAGATAACAACTGGACTAATGAAGTGGTTTCCTAACTTAATCTACATTTTAATAAAAAATTATAAACATTTTTATAAACCTCCAATATGATTGAAGTATTACTTTTAGTACCTGTTGACTCTGTAAAACTCCTAAATGACAACTCATCTACATACATTTGAAAAATAGCAATATCTGTATGTGTGAGATATGACTGTTTCTAGATGACGCCTGGAGACCCCATGGACTTACAGAGACCCTTTCAGTGATTTCTGAGGTACCTGGGAATCTGTGGCCAATGAATTGGTAATCACTGAATTAGTGAGCTGTTTTAGGAAATCAGGCTCCATAAAATCTGCATAAAATCAACCGTCCTGGCTGCTTTTATGGGCTGGCATTGAGTATCTGCAGCTTTTCCAGGTGCATGCTACAAGCTGTATGTGGATCTATCATTCTGGGGTCTGGAGGATGGTGGCCCTCTTCTCATAGCTCCACTAGGCAGTATGCCAGTGGGGACTCTGTGTGGGGGCTTCTACCCCAAATTTCCCTTCCACACTGCCCTAGCAGAGATTCTCCATGAGGGCCGCACCCCTGCAGCAAACTTCTGCCTAGACAACCAGCTCTTTCCATACATCCTCTGAAATCTAGGCAGAGGTTCCCAAACCTCAATTCTTGGCTTCTGTGCACCCGCAGGCTCAACACCACATGGAAGCTGCCAAGACTTTGGGCTTGCACCCTCTGAAGCCATGGCCCGAGCTATACCTTGGCTCTCTTTAGCCACAACTGGAGCAGCTGGGATACAGGGCATTGAGCCCATAAGCTGCACATAGCAGTGGGGGCCTGAACCTGGCACAGGAAAGCATTTTCCCTCCTAGGCCTCCATGCTTGTGATGGGAGGGTCTGCTATGAAAGTCTCTGATGTACTCTGGAAACATTTTCCCTATTGTCTTGGTGATTGACATTCAGCACCTCATTGCTTGTGCAAGTTTCTCCAGCAGGCCTGAATTTCTCCCCAGAAAATGTTTTTTTTTTTCAATTGCATCATCAGGCTGCACATTTGCCAAACTTTTATGCTCTGCTTTCTCTTGAATGCTTTGCTGCTTAGAAATTTCTTCTACCAGATACTCTAAATTCTCTCTTTCAAGTTCAAAGTTTCACAGATCTCTAGGGCAGGGACAAACTGCCATCGGTCCCTTTGCTAAAGCATAACAAGAGTCACTTTTGCTTCAGTTTCCAAGAATTTCCTCATCTCCATCTGAGACCACCTCAGCCTGGACTTTATTGTCCATATCACTATCAGCCTTTTGGTCAAAGCCATGTAACAAGTCTCCAGAAAGTTTCAAACTTTCCCACATTGTCCTGTCTTCTGAAGGTCAACTTCTGCGGGATTTCAGGAGCCAGAGGAGATACACTGGACTATCTGAATTCTTGAGTTTTTCAATCTGTTTATATGATTAGACTACTCAACCTCTGGTAGAGATATCTCTCTGTCTTGCCTTCCTTACTGAGGCCACCTGCAAGACAGAGAAGGAAAGGGACCAGTGCAGCTACAGTGGAGGAGCCTTTGCTTAGGCTGATTGAGAAAGTCACTGCCAGAGTGAGCATTCGCTGGATGGCAGAGGCTGGCTGCTTCTTGTAGTGTGCCTCACCTCTGTACAACATGTCTACTGATGAGAAAAGACACATCCAGCCAAACACAGAGGAGCTGGGAAGGCTCATCTCTGCTTTCTCCTCACATCTGTCTTAGTTTGACTCTTCATTTTGAAGCCAATAGAAGTTCAGTCAACCTTGGCCAAGAGGGAGTTTTATTTTCACAGGTGGTAGCTCATTCATAATAACCTTGAAACACGAGTAAAAACAAAAACAAGGGTCAAAAAAGGTCTGGTCCTCATGGACACTGAAGGTGGAGAGTGGTTCTAGATTCAAAGCAGCTCTAGGACCTAGTATGTAGTATCTGAGTTGGACCATCCTTCTGCTGCTCTCCCATTCATTTAGCCCCATTCTTCATGGCTACAACTATATGTCCTTTAACCAAATGACAATCTTTGTAGCCTCAATTTCTATCCTCCCTTTACTTAGAATCCATAGTGGTTGTGACTATTTCTGGTGGTACATCTCAGTGTCTCATTTGATTAAGAAATAATAAAAATCATATGAAATGCCGAAAATTTCACTCTGCATTTTACCTCAAGTCAGTAGCAACATTTAAATTGGAATTTTAAAATCCTCAGGAAAGTAAGCTGTGTAATTTCTTTGAAAGATCTTAGCAGAAAACATCGTGCCCTGCTGTCACCTAGAGCAGAAGCTGAGGCTCCTTCAAGGTGCTCTGTGGGCCCTGTGGCTTGGGGGTGAGAGCTTTGGTGGTCTGAGCAGCACATTCAGAGAATGTTTATCCAAAGCAGGTTAGCAGAGTTGCATTCCAGACTGCAGACCTTAGCTTAGTATTGAGGTACTAGAGGCCAATGAGGTTGCTGAGACCAGCTCGGTTGGGTATACCCTAACCCAGTGGCGTTAGAGGAATTAAAGACACACACAGATAAATATAGAAGTGTGAAGTGGGAAATCAGGGGTCTCACAGCCTTCAGAGCTGAGAGCCCCGAACAGAGATTTACCCACATATTTATTAACAGCCAACCAGTCATTAGCATTGTTTCTATAGATATTAAATTAAAGTATCCCTTATGGGAAATGAAGGGATGGGCTGCATTAAAGAAATAGGTTGGGCTAGTTAACTGCAGCAGGAACATACCCTTAAGGCATAAATCGCTCATGCTGTTGTTTGTGGCTTAAGAATGCCTTTAAGTGGTTTTCCACCCTGGGTGGGCCAGGTGTTCCTTGCCCTCATTCCCGTAAACCCACAACCTTCCAGCTTGGGCATTAGGGCCATTATGAACATGTCACAGTGCTGCAGAGATTTTGTTTATGGCCAGTTTGGGGCCAGTTTATGGCCAGATTTTGGGGGGCTTGCTCTCAATAGCCATCATGAAAGAAACACTCTATTAAGGGGACTAAAGAGGGAAGAAGGTTCATTGAACTTTGATGTATAAGAGGGGTGGTGCCAGCTCCCTGGAATGTCCTTCCTAACTGGGCTAATCCTGTGAACTCCCCATCCCTGATATGCCAGCATGCAGCCTCAGAACACCACACAGTTAATCCTAGATTTACAGTTCATACCATGTCAGGGAGCTACCCACCTCCCTTGAACCCCTACCATGTCTCAGATGATCTCAGATTGCTTCTGTAACATGGTTGTGCTAAAATAGATAATCTCTAAAATCTGTGTTATATTCGTAGGTCAGTAATTCATCCATAATATTATCTAAACTAGGCACAGTGGCTTGCACCTGTCATCCCAGCTACTCGGGAGGCTGAGGCAGGAGAATGGCGTAAACCTGGGAGGTGGAACTTGCAGTGAGCTGAGATCCAGCCACTGCACTCCAGCCCCGGCAACAGAGCGAGACTCCGTCTCAAAAAAAAAATATTGTCTGAGGGATGGGTAAAAGTAAAATAAATTAAGTTTAACTGTCATTTAAGTTTGAGAGAATGTCAACAATAGATTTGTTCCTATTAAAAATATTTTGACCAGCCATGGTGATGTGTGCCTGTAGTCGCAGCTACACAGGGGGCTGAGGGAGGAGGACTGCTTGAACCCGGGAGGTTGAGGCTGCATTGAGCCATGATTGTGCCACTGAACTCCAGCCTGGGCACTGTTGAAAAAAAAAAATTGCCATAGCGTTTGGAAATAGCAGGGGCTTTGGATGTGAGCAGGCTTGGCCAAATCCAAGCTCTGTATTTCCTGGCTGTGTAACTTAACTTTTTTGATACTCTCTAAGCCTCAGTTTCCACTTCTGTGGAAGAAGGGGTAGGTGCAACCTGACATTCATGATTATGGTGGAGAGTGATAGAAATACTGAATTTAGGTCACCAGCTTTCTACTAAACATTAGTAAACTCTTCAAGAAGTCATGTTGATAAGGATTTGGACCAAAGAATTATTGTACAATTTAAAAAGTATTGTTCAAGAGAATATTAATAAAATTGCTGTTATGTTTTATTTACAAACTGATTGCATGTAAACACAATAAAATGTTTTATAACTATGCAGATGTTGATAACCCTGTCTACTGAATACACTATACTTAGCAATATGACAATGATCATAATATTACAGTAGACTTTGAGGATCACGTAGATAACATTGATATCACTTTTCAAATAGTTACATGCTTTAATACTCACAATATGAGCATTTAGGTCCTATCATTGTCTTCATTTTACAGAGGGTGAAGTTGACACAGGCTAACTTTCCAAAGAATACCCAGCTCTCAGGAGGTAAAACTAGTGTTGAACTCAGGTCTTCCTGATGTGTGCACCAACTTGCTGGTCCACTCTGCTATTCTCTCCAGTCTTCTCCTCAGGCAGTTAAATGACTTGATCTTGTGCTCCCCTAGAAACTCCATGTTCCCTATATCTCTTTCTTGTAGGTTAAGACCAGTGGGTGTTGCTGCTGTGGAAAGAGATGCCCATGCAAGTGAGAAATGGGACAACTGTCCAGGAATTCACCAAGGTTGGGTCCCCTGCTGTCCAGCACCAGGGGAAGGTCCTCTGGTCCTTCAGCATTTTCTCCTTCTTTGAGTGTTGCTTCAGGAGTGCTGTTATTCCAAAGTTGCTGGTCATCTTTCTTTTAGTCAGGCAAACAATTTCCTTTGCTGCCTGTTCCATACAAGCCTTGGTTTTTGTGCTTCTGGGAGCAACAGGCTTCCTCCTCATAGCTGTGATGTCTCTGGATCAGTGCCTGACCATTTGCAAGCCTCTGCATGACCCCACCATCATGAGCCTGAGGACTTGCTTCCTCCTGCTCACTGCCTGCTTTGTCATGGACTTCACTCTCATCACTGGTCTCGTGGTGAAGGTTTCCCAGTGGTCTTTCTGCGGACCCCATGTCATCCCTCACTTCTTCTGTGACCTCGGCCCTCTGATCCAACTCTCCTGTTCTGACACCAGATCTATTGAGATGTTGGCCTTTGGCTTCATTTTGTTCATTCTTTTTACTCCCTCATTATAACCACCACTGCATATGGTAACATAGTAGACATAATTGTATGGCTCCCATCAGCCAAGGAGTGGCACAAAGCTTTCTCCACCTGCTCCTCTCACCTCATTGTCTTCTCTCTAGTGTATGGCAGCTATGCCTTCATATATGTGAAGCCAAAGTAAATGGACAGGTTAGACTCCAACAGAGAGGCTGCTCTTGTGAACACGATGGTGACCCTGCTGCTGAACCTGCTCATCTCCACTGTGTGGAACAAGCACGTCCACCAGGACCCAAGGGAGACTATGTGCAGAATGAGGATACCATGATCTTTTAAAAAGTGCATTGCATAGCCTTGGAACAGAAGGCTTTAGAGAACCATTTTTCCCCAGTCCAGTGGTGTGCGGTCAACAGAATTTCCAGTGGAGAGTCTCTAGTGGAGCTCACTTAACCTCTCTGCACGTCTCCAGCAAGGTGGAAACCTCTGTTTTCTCAAGGTCACATTTTGTTTGGTATGCATAACTATCTTCTCCCTCAGTATCCCATGTGTTGGTAACAATCTATTTTAATTATAAAATCACTTACTGAATTTTTATTCTTTCTCCTGATAAAACCCATGTGCTTGAATTTATCAAAATATATTCATTTACACTCTTTTCATTTCACTTCATCCCTAGCTATAAAAAGGATTCAGCAGAATTAATTACTATTTACCAAAATGCATTTAATAATTAAATGATGGAAGATTGTATATTGGGCCGTATATACTATGCAAGGGGTGAATGTATCAGGAGAGGAAGATATCAAACCACATTTGTGTGATTTCTTCCAAAAAATCAAGAAGATAGGATCTAAGTTATTTGCTTACCTACTTCCTATTGTTAATGAAAATAACATAAACAATTAAGCATTTTTTTCTGGTGGACTTATGTTATCAACTACTTGGCTATTTTCTGATTGATAACCTATTTTAAAGATTACTTTTTAAATTATTTAATCCTTAACCATTATGTGCCTTCAGCTCCTATTTCCAGGTTAGAAATGCATCTGTTTTAACTTCAGAGGAAATACTTCCAAAAAGATTGATATCATTTTGTTGTTGTTTTAATTTAAACTCTAAAGTTAGATAATCACAAGTAAAAATTGTTTCCATATGCTGATATTTATTTCTACTTAATATTTTAATAGATATAAAGGAGATTTCCTAAGAATGGTATTTTTTATTTTAATTTTTTATTTCCATAGGTTTTGGGGGAACAGGTGGTGTTTTGTTACACAGATAGATTCTTAGTGGTGATTTCTGAGATTTTGATGCACCCACCTCACCCATGCAGTGTACATTGTACCCAGTGTGTAGTCTCTTATCCCTCAACCCCTCTCACACTTCCCCCCAAGTACCCAAAGTCCATTGTGTCATTCTTATGCCTTTGTGTCCTCATAGCTCAGCTCCCACCTATGGGTGAGAACATACAATGTTTGGTTTTTCATTCCTGAGTTACTTCACTTAGAATAACGGTCTCCAATCACACCCAGGTAGCTGGGAATGCCATTATTTCATTAGCTTTTTATGGCTGAGCAGTATCCCATGGTATATATGTAACACATCTTTTTATTCACTTGCTGATTGATGGGCATTTGGGCAGATTCTATATTTTTGCAGTTACGAATTGTGCTGCTATCAACATGAGTATGCAAGTGTGTTTTTCATACAATGACTTCTTTTTCTTTGGGTAGATACCCAGTAGTGGGATTGCTGGATCAAATGCTAGATGTACTTGTAGTTCTTTAAGGAATCTCCACACTGCTTTCCACAGTGGTTGTACTAATTTACATTTCCCCAGCAGTATAAAAATGTTCCCTTTTCACCACATCCACACCAGCATCTATTTTTTTTTAATTTTTTTGGTTAGTGCCACTCTTGCAGGAGTAAGGTGGTTTTGATTTGCATTCCCCTGATCATTGGTGATGTCAAGCATTTTTCATATATTTGTTGGTCATTTGCGTATCTTCTTTTGAGAATTGTCTATGCATGTCCTTAGCCCACTTTTTGATGAGATCGTTTGTTTGTTTTCTTGTTGATTTGATTGAGTTGCTTGTAGATTCTGGATATTAGTCTTTCGTTGGATGCATAGTTTGTGAAGATTTTCTCCCACTCTGTGTGTTGTCTTTTTACTGATTATTTCTTTTGCTGTGCAGAAGCTTTTTAGTTTAAGTCCCATCAATTTATCTTTGTTTTTGTTGCATTTGCTTTTGAGTTCTTGCTCATAAAGTGTTTGCCTAAGCCAATGTCTCGAAGGGTTTTTCTGATGTTACCTTCTAGGATTTTTATGGTTTCAGATCTTAAATTTAAGTCTTTGATCCATTTTGAGTTGATATTTGTATAAGGTGAGAGATGAGGATCCAGTTTCATTCATCTACATGTGGCTTGCCAATTATCCTAGCACTGTTTGTTGAATAGAGTGTTCTTTCCCCACTTTATGTTTTTGTTTGTTTTGTAGACGATTACTTGGCTGTAATTATTTGGCTTTATTTCTGTGTTCTCTATTCTGTTCCATTGGTCTATGTGCCTGTTTTTATACCAGTACCAAGCTGTTTGGGTGACTATGGCCTTATAGTATAGTTTGAAGTCAGGTAATGCAATGCCTCCAGATTTGTTCTTTTTGCTTAGTCTTGCTTTGGCTATATGGGCTGTTTTTTCGTTCCATATGAATTTCAGGATTGCTTTTTCTAGTTCTGTGAAGGATGATGGTGTTATCGTGATGGGAATTGCATTGAATTTGTAGATTGCTTTTGGCAGTGTGGTCATTTTGGCAATATTAATTCTACCCATCCATGAGCATGGGATGTGTTTCCATCTGTTTGTGTCATCTGTGATTTCTTTTAGCAGTGCTTTGTAGTTATCCTTGTAGAGGTTTTTCACCTCCTTGGTTAGGTATATTCCTAAGTATTTTATTTTTTTCACAGCTACTGTAAAAGGAGTTTACTTCTTGATTTGCTTATCCACCTGGTTGCTGTTGGTGTATAGCAATGCTACTGATATGTGTACATTAATTTTATATTCTGAAACTTTACCGATTTCATTTATCAGTTCTCAAAGCTTTTTGGATAAGTCTTTAGGATTTTCTAGATATACAATCATATCATCAGCAAACAGCAACAGTTTAACTTCCTCTTTACCAATTTGAATGTCCTTTATTTCCTTCTCTTTTCTGATTGCTCTGGCTAGGACTGGAGTACAATGTTGAATAGAAATGGTGAGAGTGGGCATCCTTGTCTTGTTCCAGTTCTTAGGGGGAATGCTTTCAACTTTCCTCCATTCAGTATAATGTTGGTTGTGGGTTGGTCATAGATGGCTTTTATTACCAAAGGTATGTCCCTTCTATGTCAATTTTGCTGAAGGTTTTAATTATGAAAGGATACTGGGTTTTGTCAAATTTTTTTTTCTGCATCTATTGAGATGATCATGCAATTTTTGTTTCTAATCCTCTTTATGTAGTGTATCACATTTATTGACTTGCATATGTTAAGTCATCCCTGCATCCCTGGTATGAAACCCACTGGACCATGGTGGATTATTTTTTCGATAGGCTGTTGGATTTTATTAGCTAGTATTTTGTTGATGATTTTTCATCTATGTTCATCAAGGATATTGGTCTGTAGTTTTCTTTTCTTGTTATGTCCCTTCTTGATTTTGGTATTAGGGTGATACTGGCTTCATAGAATGATTTAGGGAGAATTTCTTCTTTCTCTATCTTTTAGAATAGTGTCAATAGGATTGGTACCAATTCTTCTTTGAATATCTGATAGAACTCAGCTGTGAATCTCTCTGCTTCTGGGTTTTCTTTTTGTTGGCAATTTTTAAATTACCATTTAAATCTCGCTACTTGTTATTGGTCTGTTCAGAGTTTCTATTTCTTCCTGGTTTAATTTAGGGGTGTTTTATATTTCCAGGAATTTATCCATCTCCTCTAGGTTTTTTAGTTGGTGCACACAAAGGTGTTCATAGTAGCCTTGAGTGATCTTTTGTATTTCTATGGTATCGATTGTAATATGTCGTGTAGTTTTTAATTGAGGTTATGTGGATATTCTCTCTTTTCTTGGTAAATCTTGCTAATGATCTATCAATTTTGGTTTGTTGTTTTTTTTCACATAATCAGCTTTTTGTTTCATTTTTCTTTTGTAAATTTTTTGTTTCAATTTCATTTAGTTCTGCTCTAATCTTTGTTATTTCTTTCCTTCTGCTGGGTTTGGGTTTCATTTGTTCTCGTTTCTCTTGTTCCTTAAGGTGTGACCTTAGATTGTCTATTTGTGCTCTGTCAGACTTTTTGACCTAGGCATTCAATGCTATGAACTTTCCTCTTAGCACTACTTTTGCTGTACCCCAGAAGTTTTGGTAGGTTGTGTCACTATTACCATTCAGTTCAAAGAATTTTTTAATTTCCATCTTGATTTCATTGTTGACCCAATGATCATTCAGGAGCAGGTTACTTAATTACCATGTATTTGCATGGTTTTGAGGGTTTCCTTTGGAGTTGATTTCCAATTTTATTCCACTGCAGTCTGAGAGAGTACTTGATATAATTTCAACTTTCTTAAGTTTATTGAGACTTGTTTTGTGACCTATCATATGGTCTGTCTTGGAGAATGTTCCTTGTCCTGATGAATAGAATGTATAGTCTGCAGTTGTTGAGTAGAATATTCTATAAATATCTGTTAAGTTCATTTGTTCTAGATTATAGTTTAAGTCCATTGTTTCTTTGTTTACTTCTGTCTTGATGACCTGTCTAGTGCTGTCAGTGGAGTATTGAAGTCCCCTACTATTATTGTATTGCTAATTTCTTAGGTCTAATAGTAACTGTTTTATAAATTTGGGAGCTCTGGTGTTAGGTGCACATATATTTTCCTGCTGGACTATTCACTATATAAGGTCCCTCTTTGTTGTTGTTTGTTGTTTTTTCATTTGTTTTTTGTTTTGTTTTTGAGATGGAGTCTCACTTTGTCACCCAGGCTGGAATGTAGTGGCCCAGTGTCGGCTCACTACAACCTCTGCTTCCCACGTTCAAGAGGTTCTCCTGCCTCAGCCTCCCAAATAGCTGGGACTATAGGTGCGTGCCACCATTCCTGGCTAATTATTTGTATTTTTAGTAGAAATGGGGTTTCACTGAGTTAGCCAGGACAGTCTCGATCTCCTGACCTCATGATCCACCTGCCTCGGCCTCTCAAAGTACTGGGATTACAGGCATAAGCCACTGCCCAGTCTCTTTGTTGTTTTTAACTGTTGTTGCTTTTTTGTATGTGATATAAGAATAGCTACTATTGCTTGCTTTTGGTGTCCATTTGCATGGAATATCTTTTCCCATCCCTTTACCTTGAGTTTATATAAATCCTTATGTGTTAGGAAAGTCTCTTGAAGACAGTAGACACTTGGTTTGTAAAATTCTTATCCATTCTGCTATTCTGTATCTCTTAAGTGGAGCATGCAGGCCATTTACATTCAGTATTGAGAAGTGAGGTATTCCCTTTATTGTGCTAGTTGTTTCCTGAATACCTTGTTGTTCTTGGTGAGTTTATTATTGTGTTATTGTTTTGTAGGTCCCATTGTGTCTGGAATTGGTGGGTTCTTGGTCTCACTGACTTCAAGAATGAAGCCATGGATCCTCA
Source organism: Macaca mulatta (assembly GCF_049350105.2). NCBI lineage: Eukaryota > Metazoa > Chordata > Mammalia > Primates > Cercopithecidae > Macaca > Macaca mulatta. The sequence goes on from NC_133414.1 coordinate 58,251,020, forward strand.
TGGTGAGTGTTACAGCTTTTTTTTTTTTTTTTTTTTTTTGAGACGGAGTCTCGCTCTGTCACCCAGGCTGGAGTGCAGTGGCCGGATCTCAGCTCACTGCAAGCTCCGCCTCCCGGGTTCACGCCATTCTCCTGCCTCAGCCTCCCGAGTAGCTGGGACTACAGGCGCCCGCCACCTCGCCCGGCTAGTTTTTTTTTGTATTTTTTAGTAGAGACGGGGTTTCACCGTGTTAGCCAGGATGGTCTCGATCTCCTGACCTCGTGATCCACCCGTCTCGGCCTCCCAAAGTGCTGGGATTACAGGCTTGAGCCACCGTGCCCGGCCTTGTTACAGCTCTTAAAGATGGTGTGTCCGGAGTTTGTTCCGTCAGACATTCAGATGTATCTGGAGCTTCTTCCTTCTGGTGGGTTCATGATCTCGCTGTCAGGAGAGAAGACACAGACCTTCGTGGTGAGTGTTACAGCTCTTAAAGGCAGCACGTCTGGAGTTGTTCGTTCTTCCCGGTGGGTTCATGGTCTCGTTGGCTTCAGGAGTGAAGCTGCAGACCTTTGCAGTGAGTGTTACAGCTCATAAAGGCAGCATGGACCCAAAGAGCGAGCTACAGCAAGATTTATCACAAAGAACAAAAGAACAAAGCTTCCACAGCCTGGAATAGGAACCCAGTGGGTTGCCATGGTTGGCTTCGGCAGCCTGCTTTTATTCCCTTATCTGACCCCACCCACATCCTGTTGATTGGTCAATTTTACAGAGAGCTGATTGGTCCGTTTTAACAGAGTGCTGATTGGTGCGTTTACAATCCTTGAGCTAGACACAGAGTGCTAGACAGACAAGTTCTCCAAGTCCCCACTAGGTTAGCTAGACACAGAGTTAGCTAGATACAGAGTACTGATTGGTGTATTTACAAACCTTGAACTAGACGCAGAGTACTGATTGATGTATTTACAAACCCTGAGCTAGACACAGAGTGCTGATTGGTGTGTTTACAATCCTTGTGCTAGACACAGAGTGCTAGACGGAAAAGTTCTCCAAGTCCCCACTAGGTTAGCTAGACACAGAGTTAGCTAGATACAGAGTACCAGTTGGTGTATTTACAAACCTTGAGCTAGACACAGAGTACTGATTGGTGTATTTACAAATCTTGAGCTAGACACAGAGTGCTGATTGGTGTAGTTACGATTCTCTAGGTAGACATAAAAGTTCTCCAAGTCCCCACCAGATTAGCTAGATACAGAGTGCTGATTGGTGCACATACAATCCTCCAGCTAGATATAAAAGTTCTGCAAGTCTCCATCCAGCTCAGGAGCCCAGCTGGCTTCACCTAGTGGATCCTGCACCAGGGCTGCAGGTGGAGCAGCCCGCCAGTCCCCAGCTAATCCTGCACTCCTTAGCCCTTGGGCTGTGGGTGGAACCTGGTGCCATGGAGCAGGGGGCAGCACCCCTCAGGGAGGCTTCAGCCACTTGGGAGCCCAGGGCCAGTGAGGGAGCTCAGACATGGCCCGCTGCAGGTCCGGAGCCCTGCCCCGTGGGGAGGCAGCTAAGGCCCGGCCAGAATTTGAGTGCAGCATGAGTGCAGCGCTGGCGGGCCAGCACTGCTGGGGGACCCCGCACAACCTCGGCAGCTGCTGGCCCAGGTGCTAAGCCCCTCACTGCCCTGGGCCAGGGGCGCAGGCCTGCTGCTCCGTGTGTGGCCCTGGAGCCTTTCCCTCCACACCTCCCGGCAAGCAGAGGGAGGCAGCTCCGGCCTCAGCCAGCCCAGAGAGGGGCTCCCATGGTGCGGTGGCAGGCTGAAGGGCTCCTCAAGTGCCATCAGAGTGGACACCGAGGCAGAGAAGGCATCGAGAGTGAGGGCTGCTAGTGCATTGTCACCTCTCACCGTGAGATTTATGCCTTAAGGAAGTTCTATTTTGGTGTGTTTCAAGGATTTGTTTCAAGACTTAGAGTTCCTTTTAGCAATTCTTGTAATGCTAGCTTGGTAGTGGCGAATTCTCTCAGCATTTATTTGTCTGAAAAACACTACATCTTTCCTTGATTTATGAAGCTTAGTTTCACTGGATTCAAAATTCTTGGCTGGTACCTGTATAAGGAAGCTAAAGATAGGACATCAATCCCTTTTAGTTGGTAGGGCTTCTGCTGAGAAATCTGATGTTAATCTGATAGGTTTTCCTTTATAGGTTACCTGATGCTTTTGCCTCACAGCTCTTAAGATTCTTTCCTTTGTCTTAACTTTAGATACCTGTTGACTATGCGCCTAGATGATGGTCTTTTTGTGATTAATTTCTCGGGTGTTCTTTGAGCTTCTTGTGTTTGGATGTCTAGATCTCTAGCAAGGCCAGGGAAATTTCTCTAAATTATTCCCTCAAATATATTTTCCAAACTTTAGATTTCTCTTCTTCCTTGGGAACACACATCATTCTTAGGTTTGATTGTTTAACATAATCCCAAACTTCCTGGAGATGCTGTTCATTTTTAAAATTATTTTTTCTTTATGGGTTAATTTGAAAGTCTTATCTTCAAGATCTGAAGTTCTTTCTTCTACCTGTTTGATTCTATTGTTGAGACTTTCCAGTGTATGTTGCACTCTCTAAGTGTGTCCTTCATTTCCAGAAGCAGTGATTGTTTTTTATTTATCCTCTTTATTTCTCTGGAGATTTTTCTGTCTCTATCCTGTAACATGTTTTGTTTGTTTGTTTGTTTGTTTGTTTGTGACAGAATCTTGCACTGTTTCCCAGGCTGGAGTGCAAGGGCATGATCTCTGCTCACTTCAAGCACCGCCTCTCAGGTTCACACCATTCTCCTGCGTCAGCCTCGTGAGTAGCTGGGACTATAGGTGGCCCACCACCTCTCCCAGCTAATTTTTTGTATTTTTAGTAGAGACAGGATTTAACAGTGTTATCCAGGATGGTCTTGATCTCCTGACCTCATGATCCACCCGCCTCGACCTCTCAAAGTGCTGGAATTACAGGCATGAGCCACCGCGCCAGGCCCCTGTAACATGTTTTTTATTTGTTTATGTTGGCATTCGTCTTTCCCTGGTTGATCTTCTGAATTCCTTTTTTGGCAATTCAGAGATTTTTTTTTCTTGGTTTGGAACCATTGCTGGTGAGCTAGTGTGGTCTTTTGGTAGTGTTAAAGAACCTTATTTTATCAGATTACCAGAATTGTTTATCTGGTTCCTTCTCATTTGGGTAGACTACATCAAAGGGAAGATCTGGGACACAGGGCTGCTGTTCAGATTCTTTTGTCCTACAAGGGTGTTCCCTTGATGTGCTCCTCTCCCTTTTCCCCTAGGAATGGGACTTCCTGTAAGCCAAACTCCAGTGATTGTTATTTATCTTCTGGGTCTAGCCACCCAGCGAGGCTAGCAGGTTCTGGACTCCTACTGGGGTGTGTCTGCAAAGGGTTCTGTGATGTGATCGTCTTCAAGTCTCTTAGCCATGGGTACCAGCACCTGCTCCAGTGGAGGCAGCAGGGAAGTGGGGTGGACTCTGTGTGGGACCTTGGTTATAGTTTTGTTTAGTGCTATAGTTTTGTATTTTTTGGCCTGCAGCCAAGAGATGTCACTTTCAACAGAGCATCAACTACAGCAGTAAAGGGAGGATACAAGCCTCCCTAGGGTCACCTAGATAAATATTCAGGTTTCTCAGGTGGTAGGTGGAGCCACAGAGCTCCCAAAATATTATGTCCTTTGTCTTCAGCTACCAGGGAGGATAGAGAAAGACCATCAGGTGGGGGCAGAGTTAGGCGTGTCTGAGCTCAGAATCTCCTTGTGTTGGGCTTGCTGCAGCTTCTGTGGGGAGTTGGGGGTGTGGTTTTCAGGCCAATGGAGTTCCATTCCCATGGAAATTACGGGTGTTTCTGCTATGTCATACAGGTCGCTAGGGAACTGGGGGAAAGCCAGCAGTGACAGGCCTTCCCCAGCTCCCACGCAGCCCAAAAGGCCAGTCTTACTTGCAAAGTGCCCCCACAAATAGCACTGAATTTACATCCAGGCAACTGGTGAGCAGGGCTGAGATCTTGCCCTAGACGACCTCCCTGCTGAGAAAGTAAGCAGGGCTTTCGGGTTTCGTGCCTCCCCACTTGCCCATGGTTTCTGTGCTACTATCCGCACTCCCTGTTCACCCCTCTCCTACATTCTGTCCAAGAAACTTCAAATTCAGTTGAAACTGTTACTAAGTTTAGCTGGAAGTTTCCTTCTCCCTGTGATCTTCCCAAGGACCCCTGTGAGACAAAGTCAGGAATGGTTTCCCTGGGGACTGAGAGTGCCCACAGGGCCCTTCCCACTGCTTTCTCTACCCCTATATTTCACTCAGCTCTCTAAATTCGTCTCAGTTCCAAGTAAGGTTAAATCTTTCTCTTGTGAACTGGACCTTCAGGTTCTCCAGTGATGATGTGTGTTTGGGGGGGCAGTCGTTCGCCCTCATACTTTGGGCATTCACAGTTTTTTGGCTGTCTCACAGGGCCTGCAGGGGTAAACCACTTCCTTCAAAGGGTCCATGGATTGTCTTGTCTTTCCTGGTATGTTCCTGTGGTAGTTCTTGGAGCAACAGCTCACAATGTGAGTCTCCACAAGCTGCTCTGTGCATCTGAGTGGGAGCTGCAAGTTAGTCCTGCTTCCCATCTGCCATTTGTTTTTCCTTTCCCATAGATAAGTGTTTGTTTGTTTGTTTGTTTTTATCAAATGGATGTTTAATTTTTTAATTGTAATGAAACAAAAATAGTAATACCAAATGCTACCAAGAATGTGAAGAAACTGAATCACTCATGCATTGCTGGTGGAAATGTAAATTGTTGCAGCCACTTTGGAAGACAGCTTGTCATTTTTTAATAAAACTAAACATTCAACTACCATACAACTCAGCAATTGAATTCTTAGGCGTTTATCCAAGAGAAACAAAATCTTATGTTCATACAAAGACCTGTATGTAAATGCTTAGAGATTTATTTATAATAGCTAACTACTCAAAATAGCCCATATATCTTCAACAGGTAAATTATTAAACAAAATATGGTCCATACATACAATGGAATAATATTCAGCTGTTAAAAAGGAGTGAACTATTGACACATGCAACTGTAACAGCCCAAGGAGAGTTTTTTGTTTTGTTTTTGCCTGGTGTGCAAATAAAGACCACAGTATTGTAGTAAAGAGAGAGTTTAATAAACATGAGACCAGTCACACAATGTGGAAGTTGGAGTTAGTACTCAAATTAGTCTCATCCAAAACTCCTAGGTTAGGAGTTTTCAAAAGCAGTTTGGGGGAAGGGATGGTAGTAGCTAGGCTTGCTGCTGATTGATTGGAGCAGAGATGAAATCACAGGGGGTCAAAGCCATTTTCCTGCATGCTAAATTGCTAAATTGCTTCTAGGTGGGGTCACAGGTGCAGGGTTGGTGGGTCCAGGTGGAGTAATGGGGTCCAGGTAAAGCTGTGGAGTTTCAGACATGTTAAAAAAAACAAAACAAAACAAAACCTGAAAATGTATCTTGAAAGGTCAATCTACAACAATGGTGTAATCTGAAGGAACGGCTGGCAACTTATGTCTATACCTTAAACAGATTCAGGTTCCTCTCCACCCCCTAGCCTGATGACTTTTCATTAGCTTTATAGAGATGGTTGAGTTTGGGGAAAGGGCTATTACTACTTAAACTATAAATGTCTTTCAAAGTCAGCTTGGCCCAAAAGCCCAGGAATAATTAAGGGAAAGGCAAGATGAAGGGTGGGTTAGCTTGCTCACTGTTATTTTTTTTCACTGATATAATTTTTGCAAAGGTAGTTTCACAACAACTTGGAAGAATCTCCAGAGAATTGCATTATGTGAAAAAAGCCAACCCGAATGACTACATCTTATGTAGTTATATGTATACATATATATACCCCCACACGTATACATATACATATATGTATATGTATATTTCTTAAAATGGAAAAGTTCTAGAAATGGAGAATGGATTAGCAGTTGCAGCAGGAGGGAACTGGATGTGGATATAAAAGATCAACAAGAGGGATCTTTGTGGTGATGGGAATGTTCTGTATCTTGACCTTCTCAGTGTCAATATCCTGGCTGTGATATTATATTTTATAAGATGTTACCATTGTGGGAAACAGGGTAAAGGGGACAGGGATTTCTCTGTATTATTTCTTAAAACTGCATGTGAATCTACAGTTATCCCAAAATAAACAGTTTAATTTTTTTTAAAGAATTTCTCTCTGGATTTGTTTTCTTTCAGTGCAAATTAAGGAAAGCCCACCCTCTGGGAGCCACACTTTGCTCACTGGGATACTGGTTATGACTTAGGCTCAGAATTCCATCTTGCTAGAACGGCCGAATCTTCTTCCCTTATGGGTTCTTATGGTCACTTCTTCCAGCTGGATTGTGGGTTTACTAGAATGTGGCTCAGAGTTCTGACATCCAGAGATGAAGGTTCCCATTGTCAGCACTCTCAGAAATTCCCTATTTTAGGAAGTTTTAAAATTATCTAGCTTCTTTTTTGGAAACATGAGACACAGACATACCTGTCTTTAACAGACCATAACCCCTAGAGTAGCTTATAGTCAAGCCTTCTCAGACATAACAACCTAAATCACTCAATACTCTTTGAAAGTCTAGAATCCTTTCTGAGGGCTGAGGTCACAGAAAAAGTAAGGGATGATGTGGGGTCCCCAGGAAGACAACTGGGAAACCTTCACCACCAGGCCGGTGATGACAGTGAAGCCCACAGCAGAGCAGGCAGTAACCAGGGGGAAGCAAGTCTTTAGCCTCATGATGGTGGGGTAATGCAGAGGCTTGCAAATAGCCAGTACATCACAGCTATGAGGAGCAGGCTGCTGCTTCCAGAAATACAATGGCAAAGACTTGTATGAAACAGGCAGCAAAGCAAATCATTTACCTGCCTAAAAGAAAGATGACGAGCAACTAAGGAATAATTGCAGTTATAAAGCAGCATTCACAGAAGGAGAAACTGCTGAGTAAAATATACATAGGTGTCTGGAGGTGATGGTCAGCCAGGTGATGGTGATTATGAGTGTGTTTCCCATGATGGAGGTCAGGTATGCCAGCAGGTGCACCAGGAAGAGGACATACCCTAGGGGCTGGATGGCAGGAAACCCCTCCAGGATAAATTCCTGGACTACTGTCCCATTTCTCATGTCCATCTTTATCTCCATGTCTCCATCTGTCACCAACACTTTTTGATCTGCTAGGTGGAAAATTTCACTGAAGACCAAATAATTTAATTGATGGCCATATTAAAAACAAAACAAAACAAAAAAACACTGCTTACAGTTGCTATTCTGAATGAGAAATCATTTTCTATTTTCAGAACCATTTCATTATAAATTATTGTGAACATTTTGCATTGTTAGATTACAAACATTGAAGGTTTATTTTTTGGTTTTGTTTTGGAGAATAATTTTTATGTGCAATTTAAGTTTTCCAAACAATAACATCTTTGAATAATACTCCATAAGGTGAACAATGTAAAATAAAAATTATTATTTTTCTCAGACAGGTAACAGTGAAGACTGTCACCCCCCAGATAATATTCTTTCATGAGATCCCAGTTTTAATTTTGACACTTCAGATATGACGTGTGTGCTATAAAGTCCTCCTATGCATTCACTTTGGCCCTCTGAATATAGAAAACATGAAAAAGCCGTGTTCCTATTACCATGTTCCAACCCAGTTATTTTCCTGAAGTTCATTTAGTTTGAGTTCTTTACCCAAGACCCTAGAGTGAGCCTTAAAGCTCACTATCATAGCATCTCATAACTACCCAGTCCATGGATTTAAAAGAAACTGTGTCTAAAGATGGGGAAAAATGGTTACATAACTTTGTTGTTCAGACTCAATGGATAGGCATGTAACAGGTGAATCAGTATTCTTCTCATTCTATCAAACTAGCAGAATGGAAGTGTTTCCTTCTGCTGTTAGTCATAAATTACTCTTCAATGCTCCTTATTCTGGGCATATTATTATTACATTGGAAGATTCCAGTGGGAGTGGAATTGTGTCTGGATGCCCACTGCAATCACTAGAAGAACATTAGTTTTTTAAAAAGCCAAAGTCCAGCTAGAAACTGGATGAACTGATATACAATCTTTGGGAAGGAATCTGGGCATCTGCTGGAAATTAGTGCTCTAGTGGATAAGATACCATAATTAAATTGTATTTGATTTAATTGTTTGATTTGTCCAAACCCGTTGCTTCAACTTATCTCTTAGACCAGCCTCTGGTTTAAATATTTAACCTATTAGATTGCAAATCATCCCTACGGCCAAGTACTCACCAAGAAGCAGTGCATAGGAAATAGAACTTCTGTGATTATATGCTTCTGTTTTCTTCAGCAAGCCAGGACCTTTCTCCTAGGCTAATGGAAACAAAAAAGAAAAAGTTAGACCTACAAAAAGTCAATCGATGCCTTATGTTAAATCAATAGGCAATTGTTAAGGCCAGTTATTTTCAATGAAGACAGAGATTTCCAAACCCTGAAGGAGTAAGAGTCATAGCTTTTCCCTATGGCAATCTGGCTGATAAATCCTAGACATTAAGATAATAAAAATGCCCCAAATTTTCATTAGCATTTGCTGGTGTAACTATATAGAATTCTTGAACATAGTCTTATTCATTCTATGGGACATGATGACACAGTCCACCATGATTAATGTCAAATTTGGTTGGATGTGTATCCATCCCAAAACAGACCCGAAAAGGAGACCACAAAGGCCAAATTAACTTGCTTATAGACCCTGTTAGCCACTTTCCCCACAACCAGTTGCTCCTCACCTTGCTAAGTAGGTAAGCATCACTGCAGTCATAAATGAAAATACATTTAAATTCCCGCTGGTAGCACAGGATTACTTGCTATCACCAATGAAGGCACACAAGGTCCGGAAGGACAAAGCCCTGGAACATTCACCTGTCATCAGTGGAGTGTGAAAAAGGAAGCAGGAACTAAAATCACAACAGATACCCAGGGGATATTTAATTGTTCACTGTCTAAAATGAGAAATTTCAGCAGAAAAATATTGCAATTGCCATTTCACTGCATATAGTAACATACTGTCATCATTCTCAATAGTCAACATGGTCCTCTGTGAAAGTCTTCAGAGGTAGATTTGGCATGCCTGTTTCAGGGTTATAAAATTTGTAAGATACTTAGTTACATATGTTAAGAAAGAGCAGCTTAAGCAACAGAAATACTTTTTTATGATTAAATTGTCTTTGCTTTTTCTCCTATTTTCCCCAATTTTTTTTTTTCTTTCTAATGTGGTATTTTCTTTATGGAGGTCTAATTTACATACTGTAAAATGCACAAATCTTAACTGTAAAGGTTGATAATTTTTTACTTAAGTAAACAGCCGTGTAACCACTACTCAAATTATAAAACATTCCCATTTCACTGTAAATTTCCTCTGGCCCTACCCAGTCAATAGCCCACACCAAAAGAAAACAATTCTTTTTATTTGTATAATCAAAAATTTCTTTTGTGTGCTCTTGAATGGAATACAGTATGTGTTTCTTTCTTCTCTCACTTATTTTGTTTTCTCAACATGTTTCCAACATGGATTATGGTACAGTGAGACCCCCTCCACTCCATGCCCAGAAAGAGATCAATGCTTAGGCTCACCTCAATCCACATACATAGAACTTGGAGCCAGGAAGGTTTCCCACCTCCATGCCTAGACACACCTCTGAGTGCCTGGTGGCTACACATTTGATTCTCCTTTGGCGCTGGTTCTTGTGCCTGTCATTAGGAGACCTGCAGGCAGACCTACCTCTTCTGGGATAGTCTCCATTTCCACAACCAAGTAAATAAAGAATAAGTTGCCAATCTTGAGCATTTTGAAAAGGTTAGTACTTCTTAGCAAACTTCCTTTTTCAGGGACTTTCTGGTAGTAGGACTATTACTTGACCTTTCTTGAAAGTCAGTACCCAAATATTTTATTTTAAATAGATTCACATTAACCAACATGAATTTTCAGATTCTTTAGAGTTAGCATAAGTAAAAATTGTCACTGAAATTTTGATAGGGATTTCACTGAATCACTTTTGGTAGTATGAGTATTTTAACAATACTAATTCTTCCAATCCATGAACTTGGGATATATTTATATATATTTGTGTCTTCTTCAAATTCTTACACCAATGTTTTATCATCCTCCATGTACAGAACTTTCACCTCCTTGGTTAAATTTATTCCTAAATATTTTTATGATATAGTAAATGAGATTGTTTTCTTGGTTCCTTTGTTGGACAGTTTGTTGTTTATGTGTAGAAATGATACAGATTTCTCTAGTATTTATCAATTTCTTCTAGGTTATTCTGCAACTTTACTGAATTCATTTATTAGTTCTAATAGTTTTTATGAAGTGCTTAGAGTTTTCTATATATAAGATTATGTCATCTGCAAATAAAGACAACTTAACTTCTTCCTTTTCAATTTGGATGCCTTTTATTTTGGTGTCTTGCATAATAGCTTTGGGTAGTACTTCCAGAACTGTATCGAATATAAGTGGTAAGAGTGGGCATCGTTTTCTTGTTTCTGATCTTAGAAACTTTCAACTTTTCATTACTGAGCCCAATGTTAACTGTGTGTTTGTTATATATAGTTTTTATTGTACTGAGTTTTGTTCCTTCTATAACTAATTTGTGAAAGTTTTTATCATGAAAGAATGCTGTAAAAAAGAATTTTGTCAAATGCTTTTTTCTGTATTTGAAAGGATCACGCCTTTTTTTCTTTTGTTCTCTTAATGTGATATATCACATTTATGGATTTGTGTTTGTCACATCATACTTAAATTCCTGGGATAAATCTCATTTGATCATGGTGAATGATCCTTTTGATGTTCTATTAAATTCAGTTTGCTAATAAAAGTATTTTTGCATCTATGTTCATTAGGGATATTGGCTGATAATTTTCTTTTCTTGTAGGGCTCTTGTCTGGTTTTGCATTAGAGTAATGCTGGACTCATAAAATGGATTTGGAAGTCTTCCCTCCTATTTGACATTTTTGGAGGAGTTTGAGAAATAACAATATCAGTTCTTCTTTACATATTTGGTACAATTTATCAGTAAAGCCATCTGTTCCTGATTTTCTTTGTAGGAAGGTTTTGATTACTAATTGAATCTTCTTACTACTTATTGTCTATCCATATTTCTGTTTCTTCATGATTCATTCTTAATAAACTACATGTTTCTAGACATTTATCTATTTCTTCTAGGTTATCCAATTTGTTTGCATATAATGTTCATAATCCTCTCTTATTATTCTTTGTATTTCTGTGGCATCACTTGTAATGTCTCCTTTTGCATTTCTGATTTTCTTTATTTGAATGTTCACTCTTTTTTGTTAGTCTAGCTAAATTTTTTTTTATTTTTGTCATTTCACAAAACCAACTCTTATCTTTTTTAAGTTTGTTAATCTTTTCTATTGTGTTTCTAGTCTCTGCTTCATTTATTTCTGCCTCAATATATTTTAAATTTCCCTTTCTATTTCTTATTTATCTGCTTCAGACTAATATACATTCTGTGGTTGGTGAATGGAATGTTCTGCATATGTCTATTAGAGCCTTTTTATCTAAAACACTGTTCAAATCCAATGTTTTCTTATTAATTTTCCGTCTGGGCAATCTCTCTATTGTTAAAAGTGTGGTACTGAAGTCCCTTACAACTATTGTATTACAACCCACTTCTCCCTTCAGATCTATTAATATTTGCTCTATATTTAGGTACCTCAATGTTGGAGGTGATTACATAATTACCTTCCTTTCCTTATTTTACAGTTTTCAACTCAAAAGTTTATTTTATCTAATATAAGTACAGCTAACCCTGCTCTTTGTTTTCTGTCATGAAATATCCTTTCCATCCCTTTACTTTTAGTCTATGGGTGTCCTTAAAAGTGATGTAAGTCTTTCGTAGGGAACATAGTTGGATCTTTTTTTGGTACATTCAACCACTCTGAGTATTTTTATTTAGCAATTTAATTCATTTACATTCAAGATACTTATTCATGGGTAAGGACTTACTACTGCCATTTGGTTAGTTGGTTGTTGGTTGTTTTGTAGATGCTTTGTTCATTTTTTCCTCTTCCTGTCTTTCCTTGTGATGAGATGATTTTCTGTAGTGGTACGCTCTGATTCCTTTCTTTTTTATCTATTTGTATCCATATAGGTTTTTGCTTTGTGGTTGTCATGAAGCTTACTAAAACTTCTTACAGTTATAAGAAGTTATTCTAAGTGGATAACTTTGATCACATTTTCAAAATTCAAAATTTTTAATCCCCGTCCCCACATTTTATATTTTACATGCCCCAATTCATATATTTTTATTTGTTATTATTATTATACTTTAAGTTCTAGGGTACATGTGCACAAAGTCTAGGTTTGTTACATAGGTATACATGTGTCATGTTGGTTTGCTGCACCCATCAATTTGTCCTTTACATTAGATATTTCCCCTAAAGATATCCCTCCCCCAGCCCACCACCCCGCAACAGGCCCCAGTGTGTGATGTTCCCCACCTTGTGTCCATGTGTTCTTGTTGTTCAACTCCCACCTATGAGTGAGAACATGCAGTGTTTGGTTTTCTGTCTTTGTGAGAGTTTGTTTAGAATGATGGTTTCCAACTTCATCCATGTCCCTGCAAAGGACATGAACTCATCTTTTTTATGGCTGCATAGTATTCCACGGTATATATGTGCCATATTTTCTTAATCCAGTCTATCATTGATGGATATTTGGGTTGGTTCCAAGTCTTTGCTATTGTGAATAGTGCCACAATAAACATACATGTGCATGTGTTTTTATAGTAGCATGATTTATAATCCTTTGGGTATACACCCAAAGGGATCCCTGGGTCAAATGGTATTTCTAGTTTTAGATCCATGAGGAATCACCACTCTGTCTTCTACAATGGTTGAACTAATGTACACTCCCATCAATAGTGTTAAGGTGTTCATATTTCTCCACATCCTCTCCAGCATCTGTTGTTTCCTGACTTTTCAATGATTGCCATTCTAACTGGCATAAGATGGTATCTCATTGTGGTTTTGGTTTGCATTTCTCTGATGACCAGTGATGATGAGCATTTTTTTCATATGTCTGTTGGCTGCATAGATGTCTTCTTTTGAGAAGTGTCTGTTCATATTCTTTGCCCACTTTTTGATGGGGTTGTTTGTTTTTTTTCTTGTAAATTTGTTTAAGTTCTTTGTAGATTCTGGATATTAGCCCTTTGTCAGATGGGTAGATTGCAAAGATTTTCTCCCATTCTGTAGGTTGCTTGTTCACTCCAATGATGGTTTCTCTTGCTGTGCAGAAGCTGTTTAGTTTGGTTAGATTCCATTTGTCTATTTTGGTTTTTGTTGCCATTGCTTTTGGTGTTTTAGTCATAAAGTCTTTGCCCTGCCTATGTCCTGAATGGTATTGCGTAGGTTTTCTTCTAGGGTTTTTATGGTGTTACGTCTTACAGTTAAGTCCTTAACCCATCTTGAGTTAACTTTTGTATACAGTGTAAGTAAGGTATCTAGTTTCAGCTTTCTACATATGGCTAGCCAGTTTTCCCAGCACCATTTATTAAATAGAGAATCCTTTCCCCGTTGCTTGTTTTTGTCAGGTTTGTCAAAGATCAGATGGCTGTAGATGTGTGGTGTTCTTTCTGAGGCCTCCATTCTGTTCCATTGGTCTATATATCTGTTTTGGTACCTGTACCATGCTGTTTTGGTTACTGTAGCCTTGTAGTATAGTTTGAAGTCAGGTAGCGTGATACCTCCAGCTTTGTTCCTTTTAATTAGGATTGCCTTGGCTACATTTTGTTTGCATATTAACTTTTAAGTAGTTTTTTTCCAATTCTGTGAAGAAAGTCAGTGGTAGCTTCATGGACTTAGCATTGAATCTATAAATTACTTGGGGCAGTATGGCTATTTTCATGATATTGATGCTTCCTATCCATGAGCATGGAATGTACTTCCATTTGTTTGTGTCCTTTTTTATTTCATTGAGCAGTGGTTTGTGTTTCTCCTTGAAGAGGTCCTTCACATCCCTTGTAAGTTGGATTCCTAGGTATTTTATTCTCTTTGTAGTAATTGTGAATGGGAGTTCACTCATGATCTGGCTCTGTGTTTGTCTATTATTGCTGTATAGAAATGCTTGTGATTTTTGCACACTGATTTTGTATCCTGAGACTGCTGAAGATCCTTATCAGCTAAAGGAGATTTTGGGCTGAGACCATGGGGTTTTCTAAATATACAATCATGTCATCTGCAAATAGAGATAACTTGACTTCTCTTTTCCTAATTGAATACCCTTTATTTCTTTCTCTTTCCTGATTGCCCGAGCCAGAACTTCCAGCACTGTGTTGAATATGAGTGGTGAGAGAAGACATCTTTTTCTTGTGCTGCTTTTCAGAGGGAATGCTTCCAGTTTTCGCCAATTCAGTATGATATTGGTTGTGGATTTGTCATAAATAGCTCTTATTATTTTGAGAAAGTTCCATGAATACCTAGTTTATTGAGAGTTTTTAGCATAAATGGCTGTTGAATTTTGTCAAAGGTCTTTTCTGCATCTATTGAGATAATCATGTGGTTTTTGTCGTTGGTTCTGTTTATGTGATGGATTATGTTTATTGATTTGCATATGTTGAGCCAGCCTTGCATCCCAGGGATGAAGCCAACTTGATGATGGTGAACAAGCTTTTCGATGTGCTCCTGGATTCGGTTTGCCAGCATTTTATTGAGAATTTTCACATCTATGTTCACCAGGGATATTGGCCTAAAATTCTCTTTTTCTGTTGCATCTCTACCAGGCTTTGGTATCAGGATGATATCATAGAATGAGTCAGGGAGGATTTCTTCTTTTTCTATTGATTGAAATAGTTTCAGAAGGAATGGTACCAGCTCTTCCATGTACCTCTGGTAGAATTTGGCTGTGAATCCGTCTGGTCCTGGACCTTTCTTGGTTTGTAGGCTATTAATTATTGCCTCAATTTCAGAACCTCTTATTGGTCTATTCTGAGATTCAACTTCTTTCTGGTTTAGTCTTGGGAGGGTGTATGTGTCCTGGAATTTATCCATTTCTTCTAGTTTATTTGCATAGAACTGTTTATGGTATTCTATGATGGTAGTTTGTATTTCTGTGGGATCAGTGGTGATATCCCCTTTATCTTTTTTTATTATGTCTTTTTGACTCTTCTCTCTTTTCTTCTTTATTAGTCTTGTTAGTGGTCTATTTTGTTGATCTTTTCAAAAAACCAGCTCCTGGATTCATTGATTTTCTGAAGGTTTCTTTCTGTCTCTGTCTCCTTCAGTTCTGTTCTGATCTTAGTTATTTCTTGCCTTCTGCTACCTTTTGAGTTTGTTTGCTCTTGCTTCTCTAGTTCTTTTAATTGTGTTACTAGGTTGTTGATTTTAGATCTTTCCTGCTTTCCCTGTGGGCATTTAGTGCTATAAATTTCCCTCTATGCACTGCTTTAAATGTGTGTCAGAGACTCTGGTATGTTGTGTCTTTTTTCTCATTGGTTTCAAAGAACATTTTTATTTCCTCCTTCATTTCATTATTTGCCCAGAGTCATTCAGGGGCAGGTTTTTAAGTTTTTATGTAGTTGTGGGGTTTTGTGTGAGTTTGTTAATCCTGAGTTCTAATTTGATTGCACTGCAGTCTGTGAGACAATTTGTTGTGATTTTTGTTCTTTTACATTTGCTGTGGAACGTTTTACTACCAATTATGTGGTCAGTTTTAGAATAAGTGTGATGTGGTGCTGAGAAGAATGTAAATTCTGTTGATATGGGGTGTAGAGTTCCATAGATGTCTATTAGGTCTGCTTGGTTCAGAGCTGAGTTCAAGTCCTGGATATCCTTGTTAACCTTTTGTCTCATTGATCTCTCCAATATTGACAGTGGGATATTAAAGTCTCCCATTATTGTTGTGACAAAGTCTGAGTCTCTTTGTAAGTCTCTAAGGACTTGCTTTATGAATCTGGATGCTCCTGTATTGGGTGCATATATATTTAGGATAGTTAGTTCTTCTTGTTGAATTGATCCTTTTACCATTATGTAGTGGCCTTCTTTGTCTCTTTTGATCTTTGTTGGTTTAAAGTCTGTTTTATCAGAGACTAAGATTGCAACTCCCACTTTTTTGTTTTTTTGTTTTCCAATTTGCTTGGTAGATCTTCCTTCATCCCTTTATTTTGAGCCTAGGTGCATATTTGCATGTGAGATGGGTCTCCTGAATACAGCACACTGATGGGTCTTGACTCTATCCAATTTGCCAGTCTGTGTCTTTTAATTGGGGCATTTAGCCCATTTATATTTAAGGTTATTATTGTTATGTTTGAATTTGATCCTGTCATTATGATGTTAGCTGGTGATTTTGCCCATTAATTGATGCAGTTTCTTCATATCATTGATGTCTTTACCATTTGGCATGTTTTTGCAGTTGCTGGTACAGGTTGTTCCTTTCCTTTCCTTCCTCAGGAGCTCTTGAAAGGCAGGCCTGGTGGTGACAAAATATCTCAGCATGTGCTTCTCTGTAAATGATTTTATTTCTCCTTCACTTACAAAGCTTAGTTTGGCTGGATATGAGATTATTGGTTGAAAATTCTTTCCTTTCTATATTGTAATCTTGGTGGAGCTTACATGATTGTATTCATTTGTCAAAACTCATAGAACTGTAACCCTAAAAAGTTGAATTTTTCTGTATATGAATTATACCTCAATTTTAAAAAATAAAATAAAGGAAGCTCAGAGCAACCAAAAAAAAAAAAAGAATTTTGAATATCGCCCCCCACTGTCTTCCTGCTTGTAGAGTTTCTGCTGAGAGATCCACTGTTAGTCTGATTGGCTTCCTTTTGTGGGTAACACGACATTTCTCTCTGGCTACCCTTAACAGTTTTTCCTTCATTTCAACCTTGGTGAATCTGACTATGTGTCTTAAGATTGCTCTTCTCCAGGAGTATCTTTGTGGTGTTCTCTGTATTTCCTGAATTTGAATGCTGGCCTGCCTTGCTAGGTTAGGGAAGTTCTCCTGGATAATATCTGAAGAGTGTTTTCTAACTTGTTCCATTCTCCCTATCCCTTTCCCGTACACCAATCAAACATATGTTTGTTCTTTTCACATAGTCCCATATTTCTTGGAGGCTTTGATCATTTCTTTTCACTCTTTTTTCTCTAATCTTGTCTTTTAGCTTCATTTCATTTATTTGATCTTCAGTCATTGATATCCTTTCTTCCACTTGATTGAATCGATTATTGAAGCTTGTGCATGCATTACGAAGTTCTTGTGCCATGGTTTACAGCTCCATCAGGTCGCTTAAGGTCTTCTCTACACTGTTTGTTCTAGTTAGCCGTTTGCCTAACCTTTTTTCAAGGTTTCTAGCTTCCTTGCAATGAGTTAGCACATGCTCCTTTAGCTCAGAGAAGTTTGTTATTACCGACCTTCTGAAACCTACTTCTGTCAACTCATCAAACTCATTCTTCATTCAGTTTTGTTCCCTTGCTGGCAAGGAGCTATGATCCTTTGGAGGAGAAGGGGCATTCTGTTTTTTCGAATTGTCAGCTTTTCTGCTTTGGTTTCTCCCCATCTTTGTGGTTTTATCTACCTTTGGTCTTTGATGTTGGTAACCTACAGATGGGCTTTTTGTGTGGATGTCGTTTTTGTTGATGTTATTGCTATTCCTTTCTGTTTGTTTGCTTTCCTTCTAACAGTCAGACCCCTCAGCTGCAGGTCTGTTGGAGTCTGTTGGAGGTTCAGTCCAGACCCTGTTTGCCTGAGTATCACCAGTGGAGGCTGCAGGACAGCAAATATTACTGCCTGATCTTTCCTCTGGAAGCTTCATCTCAGAGGGACACCTGCCTGTTTGAAGTGTCTGTTAGCCCCTGTTGGGAAGTGTTTCCTAGTCATGCTACACAGGGGTCAGGGACCTGATTGAGTAGACAGTCTGTTCATTCTTGGAGCTCAAACACCGCGCTAAGAGAACCACTGCTCTCTTCAGAGCCATCAGACAGGGACATTTAAGTTTGCAGAAGTTGTCTGCTGTCTTTTGTTCTACTATGCCCTGCCCCCAGAGGTGGAATCTACAGGGCAGTAGGCCTTGCTGAGCTGGGGTGGGCTCTGCCCAGTTCATGCTTCCTGGCCTCTTTGTTTACACTGTGAGCTACTCAAGCCTCAGCAGTGGTGGACGTCCCTCCCCTGCCAACCTGCAGCATCACAGGTTGATCTCAAACTGCTGCACTAGCAGTGAGCAAGGCTCCATGGGCGTGGGACCCTCCGAGTCAGGTACAGGAGGGTATACCCTGGTCTGCTGGTTGCTAAGACTGTGGAAAAAGCACAGTATTTGGTCAGAAGTGTACTGTTTCTCTAGGTACAATCTGTCACAGCTCCCCTTGGCTAGGAAAGGGAAATCCCCCAACCCCTCGCTCTTCCTGGTTGACCCAACATCCTGTCCTGCTTTAGCTCACCCTCTGTGGGCTTCACCCACTGTCCTACCGTCCCAATGAGATGAACCAGGTACCTCAGTTGGAAATGCAAGAATCATCCATCTTCTGCATCAACCTCGCTGGGAGCTGCAGACCAGATCTGTTCCTATTCGGCCATCTTGGAAGCAGCACCCCTGGGCTTCTCTTTACTGGGAGACTTAGTTATAGCTTTGATTTTCTTGCTGGTTGTTGGTCTATTTAGTTTTTTATTTCTTCATGGTTCACTGTTTGTAGGTTGTATGTGTCTAGGAATTTATACATTTCCTCTAACTTTTCCAAGTTGTTTGCATACAGTTGATCATAGTAGCCACTAATGATCCTTTGAATTTTTGTGTCATCAGTTGCAACGTCTCCTTTTTGAACTCTGACTTTATTTACATGAGTCTACTTTTTGATTTTCTTAGTCTAGCTAAAGGTTTGTCCATTTTATTTATCTTTTCGTAAAACAACTTTTCATTTTATTGACCTTTTGTATTTTCTTTATTTCAAATGTATTTATTTCTGCTTTGTTATATATTTCCTCTACTAGTTTTGGATTTGGCTTGCTTTTCTAGTTCTTTAACTTACAGTGTTAGGTTGCTTGCTTTTCTAGTTCTTTAAGATGCAATGTTAGGATATTTTTTTTGCAGTGTTTCTTCCTCTCTGATGTAAGCACATATAACTGTAAATTTCTTTATTAATACTACTTTTGCTGTATCCCATAGGTTTTGGTATGTTGTGTTTCCATTATCATTTGTTTCCAGAAATTTTTCAATTTTCTTCTTAACTTCTTCATTGACTCCCTGGTCATTTAGAAACATACTGTTTAATTTCCATGTGTTTGGATAGTTTCTAAAATTCCTCTTGTTGATTTCTAGTTTTATTCTATTGTGATCAGAGAAGGTTTGATTTTAATTTTTTGAATGCTTTAAGGCTTGTTTGGTGACCTAAAATATGATCTGTCCTTGAGAATGATCCATATGCTGAGGATAAAAATGTATATTCTGCAGCCATTGTATGAAATGTTCTGTAAATATCTATTAGGTCCATTTGGTCTACAGTGCAAATTAAGCCCAATGTTTCTTTGTTGATGTTCTGTCTGGAAGATTTGTCCAGTGCTGAAAGTGGAGTGTTGAAGTCCCCATATATTATTGTATTAACATCTGTCTCTTTCTTTAGCTCTAATAATATTTGCTTTATACATCGGAGTGCCCCAGTGTTGAGTGCGTATATATTTACAATTGTTATATCCTCTTGCAGAATTGACCTCTTTATCATTAGATAATGACTTTCTTTGTCTCTTCTGAGAGTTTTTGTCTTGAAATCTATTTTAACTGATATAAACATAGCTACTCCTGTTCTTTTTTGGTTTTCATTGGCAAGGAATATCTTTTCCCATCCCTTTATTTTCAGTGTATCTATATAGGTTAAGTGTGTTTTGGTAGACAACAGATCACTGGGTCTTGCTTTTTTATCCAATCAGCCACTCTATGTCTTTTAATGGGAGAGTTTAGTCTGTTTACTTTCAATGTAATTATAAGTAAGGACTTACTTCTACCATTTTGTTATTTGTTTCTGGTTATTTCATGGCCTTCTCTTTCTTCTTTCCTTCCTTCTTGTCTTCCTTTTAATGAAGGTAATTTTCTCTGGTAGTAGATTTAATTTCTTGCTTTTCATTTTTTTGTGTATCTGTTTTATGTTTTTTTAATTTGAGTTTACCATGAGGCTTGCAAATAATACAACCCATTATTTATGCTGACTACAACTTAACATTAATTACAGAAACAAACTAACAATGAAGCAAAAAGGGAACCCATACAAACACTACACTTTACTTTGTGCCCCCAACTTTTTAATTTTTGTTTTTCTTCATGTCTTACGGTACTGTCTATGTCTTGAAAAGTTGTTTTAGTTATTTTTGATTGGCTCATCATTTAGTCTTTCTGCTTGAGTATTTTATGCACGACAATTACAGTGTTATAATATTTGTGTTTTTCTGTTGCTATTACTGGTGAGTTTTGTACCTTCAGATGAGTTCTTATTGCTCATTAACGTCCTTTTCTTTCAGAATAACTCTCTTTAGCATTTCTTGTCAGATATGTCTGGTGTTCATGAAATTCCTCAGTCTTTGTTTCTCCAGGAAGGTCTTTATTTCTCTTTCATGCTTAAAAAATGTTTTCACCAGATACACTATTACAGGGAAAATGTTTTTTGTCATCAGCATTTTACATATGTCATGTAACTCTCTCCTGGCCTGTAAGGTTTCCACTGAAAAGTATGCTTCTAGATGTACTGGAACTCTATTGTATGTTATTTGTTTCTTTTCTCTAGCTGCTTTTAGGATAGTTTCATTATCCTTTACCTTTAGGAGTTTGGTTATTAAATGCCTTGAGGTAGTCTTCTGTGGGTTAAATCTGCTTGGTGTTCTGTAGCCTTCTTGTACTTGAATATTAATATCTTTCTTAGGTATGGAAGGTTATCTGTTATTGTCCCTTCGAATAAACTTTCTGCCCCTGTCTGTTTCTCTTCCTTGTCATTAAGGCCAGTCACTCTTAGATTTGCCCTTTTGAGGGTATTGCCTAGATTGTTTTGTGTGCTTTATTCTTTTTACTCTTTTTTGTCTCCTCTGACTATGTATTTTCAAATAACCTGTCTTCAAGCTCACCAGTTATTTCTTTTGCTGATCAATTCTGCTATTAAGAGACTCTGATGCATTCTTCAGTAGGTCAATTGCATTTTTCAAACCCAGAATTTCTGCTTGATCCTTTTTAATAATTTCAATCTCTTTGTTAAATGTATCTGTTAGGATTCAGAATTGCTTCTCTGTGTTATCTTGAATTTCTTTTAGTTTCCTCAGAACAGCTATTTTGAATTCTCAGAGAATAAAAATATAACACCTGTGCCTAGGCGCGGTGGCTCACACCTACAATCCCAGCACCTTGGGAGGCCAAGGAGGGCGGATCCTCCCAAAGTGCTGGGATTACAGGCATGAGTGGCCGTGCCTGGCCAATTTTTCTTAAAACATATGGAGATTTCTTTTTGGGAGTTTTAAAATTTTGAATTCAATTTTCTTTTTTTTTTTTTTTTTTTTGAGACGGAGTCTCGCTCTGTCACCCAGGCTGGAGTGCAGTGGCCGGATCTCAGCTCACTGCAAGCTCCGCCTCCCGGGTTCACGCCATTCTCCGGCCTCAGCCTCCCGAGTAGCTGGGACTACAGGCGCCCGCCACCTCGCCCGGCTAGTTTTTTTTTTTTGTATTTCTTAATAGAGATGGGGTTTCACCGTGTTAGCCAGGATGGTCTCGATCTCCTGACCTCGTGATCCGCCCGCCTCGGCCTCCCAAAGTGCTGGGATTACAGGCTTGAGCCACCACACCCGGCCTGAATTCAATTTTCTTATTTGATATAGGGCTATTTAAAGAATTTATTTCACATTGAGTGAGTTGCGGTATTGGTTCATCTCCTTAAAGTTGTCAAATTTATAGCTGTAGTGTTTTTAGCATTCCCTTATTATCTTTTTAATGTTTGTAGGGTCTCTATTAATGTCTCCTGTTTCATTAGTGATATTGATAATTTGAGTCTTCTCTCTTTTTTCATTGTCAGTCTTCCTAGAGTTTTGTCAAGTTTATTGATTTTTTTCAAAGAAAAATAAAAGAGAGAATCAATTAAAAAGAGCTGGTTCTCCTGCCTCAGCCTCTCTAGTAGTCAAGAGGCATGCACTACCGTGCTTGGCTAAGTTTTTGTATTTTTAATACAGATGGGTTTTTCACCATGTTGCCCAGGCTGGTCTGGAACTCCTGAACTCAGGAAGTCCACTCACTTTGGCCTCGCAAAGTGCTAGGATTACAGGCATGAGCCATCACACTTGGCCTCAGTATATATTCTTTCTGTTGCCCAAATTGAGTAAATTCTATTGTTTTATCTATCAGTTAATTATTGATTTTCTCTTTGTCCTCTCCATTCTGCTGTTGAATCCTTCCACTGTTTTAAAATTTTAATTTACTCTACTTTTTAGTTCCAAAAAATTTGTTTGGTTCTTCTTTATGTTTTCTCTATCTTGGC
Organism: Macaca mulatta; assembly: GCF_049350105.2. NCBI lineage: Eukaryota > Metazoa > Chordata > Mammalia > Primates > Cercopithecidae > Macaca > Macaca mulatta. Next base: position 58,273,520 of record NC_133414.1, read on the forward strand.
TGAAACTTTCTATTTTTTGCTGAGACTCTATTTTTAAAAATTTATTTCAAGCATATTTGTAATTGCTTATTGAAGCATTTTTGTGATGGCTGCTTTAAACTCTTTGTCATATAGTTCTAATATCTCTGTCATTTTAATGTTAGTGTCCATTAATTGTCTTCTTAAATTTAAGCTGAGATCTTCCTAGTTCTTGGCATAGCAAGTGGTTTTCAAATAAAACCTGGACATTGTGGGTATTACGTTATGAAGCACTGGCTCTTATTTAAACCTTACATTTTATCTGGCTTTCTTTGACACTGCTCTGGCAGAGTAAAGGGGACATCCATCTCATTACTGCCAGGTGAAGGTCTAAGTTCCTCACTTGACCCTTCAACCCCATCTTAGTAACATAATGTAATCTGAAACTTTATAAACTTGGGGAATTATTATATGTGCTCCATTTTTAAAGATTTTCATGGAGGACACTTTCAGACATTTTCATATGAAAATATTTGGACACATAATGAAAGTGTAACTATGATGCTTTTAGAATAAATTTCTATTTCCAACAGTGCCCAATTAGCAGCCATCGGGGATCCTAGAGGGACATTGGTCTCTAGATGGCTTTGTTCATCTCCTAATAATGTCTGATGTGTCTAGAATCTGCCCATTGGTCCTGGTGGATCCTGACTGGTGTCAAGAGACAGTCCAATGTTAAACATATGGTAAGGGAAATTCATATCACTTTTATTTCTGCTTTCAATGGTGTGGGTATTCTTCCCAGTCTGGAGAGATCAGGGAGCGCCAAACTCAGTGTGCTTGCATGCCCTTTGGAAAGATACTATTTATGTACGAGATGCCAGTTTAGGTGAGGATGTTGTCTTCTACCCTGCCCTGGAGTGTTTGCCCAGCAATTACCCACTCCTGTTGGTGTCGGCAGGCTCAAGAGGAGGATGGTAGTCTGGGGGACCTAGGGCCTACAAAGAGAGCATGAAAGCTTTTTGGAATTCCAAGTGATCTCACTCCCAGGTTCCAGCAGGATGTTGGGAAAGTATGCTCGTTCCTTTCTTTCCCAGGATTTCATCAAGCAAGATGGCCATGAAGCTATCACTTTCACTTATCTCAGTTTAGGAAATCTCTGAATTCATTGAAGAATGATGCTTAGCAGGCATGATGCACATGTTGAACTTTTCTCTGGTACAAATTAGGGACATCTCAAATGCAAGTGTTTATTTTCTTACTCTTCCAATGGCCTAGAACAGCATCTTGGTTTTTTGGAAAGCAGGGGCTAGAGCTCTGGTTGCTGTGAGCTGCTTGGGGTGAGTACATGGCCTTAGTGTGTTTGGAACATCTTTCCACTCATTTGCTGTGAACTCAAACAGACTCTGCTCCTCTTCAATCTGATCTCACACACTGAAAAGAGTAGGAGTATTGGGCTTGGCTAAATTAGACAGAGTTCAGAGATCTGAGATGAACATTAGTTGACCAGAGTGACAAAAGCTCACCTAAGAGAAGTTTATGAATTCAAAGGATGAAAAATAATGTTTATTTTGCCTAGGTGGACAATAGCAGGGAGCATGAGTCAGAAAATAATTGCTGCATTCAAATCATACAACCCTTCTTTTTATATTGTGGTTGTCATTCCTTAAATATATTTGCACATAAAATGAAAGTGTAACTATGATGCTTGTATAATAAATTTCTATTTCCACCAGTGCCCAATTAGCAACCACCAGGGATCCTAGAGGGACATTGGTCTCTAGATGGCTTTGTTCATCTCCTAATGATGTCTGGTGTGTCTGGAGTCTGCCCATTGGTCCTGGTGGATACTGACTGGTGTCAAGAGACAGTCCAATGTTAAACATATGAGAAATAGTATTTATTCTACCTAGGTGGACAATAGCAAGGAGGATGAATCAGAAAATAATTGCTGTAGTCAAGTCATACAACCCTTTTTTTTTTTTTTTTTTTTTTTTTTTGAGACTGAGTCTTGCTCTGTCACTCAGGCTAGAGTACGGTGACATGGTCTTGGCTCACTGAAAATTCCACCTCCTGGGTTCAGGTGATTCTCCTGCCTCAGCCTCCTGAGTATCTGGGATTACAGGTATGTGCCACCATACCCAGCTAATTTTTGTATTTTTAGTAGAGAGGGGTTTCGCTACATTGGTCAGGCTGGTCTCGAACTCCTGACGTCATGATCTGCCTACCTCAGCCTCCCAAAGTGCTGGGATTACAGGCATGAGCCACCGTGCCCAGCCACAACCTTTCTTTTTATATTGTGGTTGTCATTCCTTAGATATATTTGCACACATAATGAAAGTGTAACTGTGATGCTTGTGTAATAAATTTCTATTTCCAACAGGCTCAATTAGCAACCACCAGGAATCCTAGAGGGACATTGATCTCTAGATGGCTTTGTTCTAGATGAAAGTGTAACTAGTGAACTTGAAGGGTCAGAATATATTCTTCCCTGGACTGACCACTTAGCATGGCATGAAGGGAAAACCAAATTCATCAAAGGTCAAAATGGCCTAGATAGAGTTTGTCTCTGACTCTTTTAGTCTAACTCACTTCAGAGGGCTGCAGTTGGGGCCAGAGTATTTTTCCTATATATGCTATTATGACCCCCCCAAGATGGAAACAAACTCTAAGACGTGATGAAATATTTTTTGGGGGGGATGACAGACTTCAATGACCTTAAGTTTTTTTAAACTTACACATTTATTTTTGCAATATTCATCTTGTGACTGCATGCCATGAGTGGTATCTTCTCAGCAATGTATTAGATGATCAGATACAAAAAAAAAAAAAAAAAAAGAAGAGTTTCTTTTCCTGTTTGGCAATAAACTGTATAGGAAAATGACTAATACTTTTAAAATTACATTATCCTTTATGAAGGCTGATAGCTACATGCACAGTTATTTTGTGCTACATGTAATATAAGTATATTCATAGATAAAAATCATGATGTTTACATAACAAAAATTACATAAAATATAATGTTTGAAAATAAAAAAGTCGAATTGCCACACGGACACTGTTTTACATGTTTAATAAAGTTCTCCATTCTTTAGTCATAACACTGTAAAATAGTTCACTGAAAGCTGATTGAAGAAATGGAAAACCAATGATGGGAGAAACAACAAACAGGACAGCAGTCCAGGAGTTTATCCTGGAGGGATTTCCTGCTGTCCAGCATCTGGGGAATGTCCTTTTCCTGGTGCACCTTCTGGCATACCTGGCCTCCATCACGGCAAACATGCTCATAATCACCATCACCTGGGCTGACCATCACCTCCAGACACCTATGTATTTCTTCCTCAGCAGTTTTTCCTTCTGTGAATGCTGTTTTATCACCACAGTTATTCCTAAACTGCTGGTCATCTTTCTTTCAGGCAGGCAAACAATCCCCTTTACTACTTGTCTCATGCAAGCCTTTTCTTTTTTATTTCTTGGGTCAACAATTTTCTTCCTCATGGCTGTGATGTCCTTGGATCGATACTTGGCCGTTTGCAAGCCTCTGCATTACCCCACCATCATGAGCCTGAGGACTTGCTTCCACCTGGTCACTGCCTGCTTTGTCATGGGCTTCACTCTCATCACTGGTCTCATGGTAAAGGTTTACCAGTTGTCTTTCTGCGGACCCCATGTCATCCCTCACTTCTTCTGTGACCTCGGCCCTCTGATCCAACTCTCCTGTTCTGACACCAGATCTATTGAAATGTTGGCCTTTGACCTTATTTCATTCATTCTTTTTACATCCCTCATTATAACCATCATTGCATACGGCAATATAGTAGTCACAATTGTACAACTTCCATCAGTCAAGGAGCGGCAGAAAGCTTTCTCCACGTGCTCCTCTCACCTCATTGTCCTCTCTCTGGTGTATGGCAGCTGTGTCTTCATATATGTGAAGCCAAAGCAAATGGACAGGCTGGACTCCAACAGAGAGGCTGCTCTTGTGAACACGGTGGTGACCCCGCTGCTGAACCCGATCATTTACACTCTGCGGAACAAGCAGGTCCATCAGGCTCTGAGGGATGCTCTGTCCAGAGTGAAATTGTAAAAACAGAATCACAACCTCCCAGTGAAGAAATGGACCTTCTCCTTGATGTAATCTAATCTTTCTTCTGTTTCTGGAATCCTTTATTAAAAATGTGCAAATATGGTTTTTTCAGGTTCTGTTTGTTTATTCCTAGAATAAGGGCTAATTTATGTAATAATTCAACCTGAAAGTTCTTACATTATCTTTATTTTGGGATGAAAGTATCTCCTGAATCCTTTTACTAGTTTTAAATCAATAGGATTCAACAAATTTTAGTGAAGAACCTCATATACATGAATCTGTTTGATGCATGTAGAATTTCAAAGCTGGAATGATGTAGTTTTAAGTATCTACTTGTGGTAAGTGCAAAGGGATGAAGAACAAAATTTATAAGTATTAAGAGTATCAAGTTAGTTCAAGGGTAGATATAACATGATCATTGTATGAAGTTTGGAAGGATGCATATATACACAACTATCAGGATATCAATATAATTACTTAAGATGACTCAGTACAATTGCTTTCAACGTTGAATATTCTGTATATAAATCTTTACACTTTTTGTTCCCACTATGATAAAAACATACAACTGTATCTAGATGAAATTGCAAGTCCTTGTTGGTTTCATTGGTTTGCAAGATTGATTTCAGAGCCCACAGACCTGAAAATGAAGCAGCACAGGGAAACACTACAATTTTTGGAACAGGGAATTAAATAGTTAATATTTGTTTCCATACTACAGAAAGTTTAAAGGAATTGGGAGAAATATAATCACAGGTGGGAAGAAGTCTGTGACTGTGAAATCTCTCCAAATGAATGTATGAACAAGTCTTCATTTGTGGAATGAGAAGTTTGGTTGTGTCACCTTGGGATGTTCATTTTAGTACTAATGTGAAGTGACACTGTTGATACTGAATGTGACACAGAAACATGCTGTAACAGAAATATAATTTGAGAATAACAGAGAGAAGACGATGAGATGTTTTAATGGAAGCATTTATGCTACAACTGAAATTTAGTTATTCAAGATTTTGATAGGAAATGAATTAGAGACAAAACCCTGGAACTAGAATTTGTTTTGTGTAGTTGGTTAATGGCAATGATCACGTTTTGTTCTGACCACATATTTCTGTGATTGTGGTGGAACAGGAATTAAAAGAAATTAAAGACTGTGTAAGCAGAAACTCAGCTGTATGTAAGAAAGCCCAGTTCCCCCTGAGAAAGAGAAAGAGCTGGAGTCCTTTAAAAATTAACTGCCTGTTTTTCTGTGGCTAGTGAGCCTTATCTCTCCTCCTTACCCAGGCATTGTGAAGACCCTGTTTCTCTAGCTGTGCAGCTGCAAGGTCACTAGACAGATAAACTCAAGTCATAAAACATGTTTTTCCTTGGAAAGTAAGACATGTAATGCATGTCTCAATTAACTGAATAACTCTCTTTGTTTCTTGCATCTGTAATATACGTCCCCCAGCACAGATCTCCCCCTACCTCCCGAAATGCTAAAAAAGTAACTTAACTGTTTGTTCAGGGTTCAGTCCCTTGGATGTTAATCCGACTGAGCTGGCACACCTAAATAATAAATATCCTCCTCAACCCCATCAGTCTCTCTGATTCCTTATCAATCCCACTACAGTGGTGATGTTAAAAGACTATGATGGGAAAGTTTGAGGGACATAATTATGTAAGAATTAGAAAAACACACTTCATTCAACTAGCAGAACCCAAATTTTTGCTCACCCTATATGTATATAAGGGTTTCCATACAACTTTGTGTAGGCTTGTTTCTTTTTCTCACATTTGCAGTGTTCACATTGCTAAAGGAAATGACAAAGCAATACCAGTGAACTGAGTGGTCATTGCTTTTTTTAGCCTTTAAAATGTTTAAACATTACTAGTCTGACATTGTGGATCATATTTGATTATCTACTTTGAAATAAGTGGAAAATATATACAATGTTTTTATTTACTTTTATCTATACATATAAAGTTACATCGCTTAAAAATAATTGCATTGTTTGTGATTAAAACAGTTTGTTTACTACAATTTAGTATACTAAAGATATTCCACAATTTTTTTCATTTATTTGTTGATATACATTTGAGCTATATCTGCCTTTTGGCTATTGTGAATAGTACTGTTATGAACATATGTGTACATGTATTTGTTTGAGTACTTGTTTTCAAGTCTTTGGGGGTATATACCTCGGAGAGAAATTGTGTGGGTAGGGGGAATAGGGAGCATTAGCTTAATGGGTATGGGGTTTCCTTTGGAGATGATATTATAAAAATGTTTTGGAACTAGATAGAGATGGTGGTTGCATAACATTTTGAATGTACTGCATGCCACTGAATTGTTCACTTTTAAATGATTTTATATGTACACTTACCTTAATAAAAAATTCCATAGTTCTGAAAGTTTTACATATTGTTGAAAGTTTTATAATGAAAAATAATAGTCCCTCTTTACCAAGATGGCAGAGTAAAAGACATCACCTTTCAGCCCTCACCTCTCCCCAAAAAACAAATATAGATAGGTATCCATAAATCAAGATGGCCCTGAGAGGACTCAGGGGCCCATTTAATAATCTACAGCAATACCATGGACTGAAAAGAGAATATTCACACAGAAAGGATCACTGTTGAGACTGGCATACCTGAGATACAAGGAGATGGCTAGGAACAAATAAGAAAGGTGGGATCTATTGGTATCAGCCATGTGGTGGGAACCGCCATGGCTCCCAGTGACCTGCTCTGCAGAGGACACTGACATTCCTGCCAGGAATCCCCAGAGAGGAAGATGGGGCTATACACACCTGTTTCCCCAAAAGCAGCTGCTGTTATGCCACTCTGGGACCCGACCTGCCATCTCAACCAACTCTGTGTATGTCCCTGACCTCTGAGCCTCAGCTGCTCCATAAATTCCCACACTTCAGACTCCAACTCTGTGGCTGTACTGTACATGACTATGCCTCAGACACCAGTTCACATCCTGGACCCTGGAGTGAAGGTCTCTCTGCATGTGTCCACAGTTTAGATACCAGTTCAGCTGCCACTGTGAGCTAGCCTATGCTCTGGATCTGTCTCTGAAGCAAGGCTACATAGACCCATGCCTCATACACAAGAGCCACCACCATTGTGAGCTAGTTTGCACCCTGGTCCTTGGAACCAAGGTCTCTCTGTGTGTGCCTGTGCTTAGGGCACCAGTTCAGCTGCCATAGAGAACTAGAATTAACCTGATCCCAGAGGAACTGTAGCTCTGTGCATGTCCATGTTCTCATTCCCAGATCCCTGGCTGCTCTACAAGCATATGACATGGCATACCATTACCAATTTGTCCATGGTGGTGCCTGTGCCCTGGGCACTGTTACCATTACCACCTCAGACCCCAGACCTGTATTTCCTCCACATATATTCATGCTATAGGAGTAGGCTTTGTGGTTGCTCCACAGGTATCACTAATCAGACACCAGTGCCACTGCTACTGCAAGTAGGCATACAAGCCAGATTCAATGTCAAAAGGATCCCTTAAGCCCCAACTTTCCCAGTGGAAGAAAAAGAGACTCAGAGGAACTTAACAGTCATTACCACTGGAGACCCTTTTAGCCCTCACTGCCACTGCAGACATCCACAGTGTTGGTTGCTTTGGATCCTTGCAATCTTTTTCAACACCAAACTCAGTTGACAGAGCTGCATGGGGACTACATTGCTGTACCATCATCAATGCTAGAACTGCTGTGCCCCACCCAACAAGTGCCCTTGAACCCAATGTGTCTGCATAGTAAAGATCTTTCCTCACTGAAACCAGCCTATAAGGTCTGAAAAGGGTTACAGACATCAATGTAGGCAACAAGAAACATGGGAAACTAAGAAGAAATATTGCCACCAAAAGAACACAATAATGTCCTGCTAGCTGACCCCAAAGAAATGGAAATCTACATACTGCCTGACAAAGAATTCAAAGTACTTCTTTTAATGATGCTCAGGTAACTTCAAAACATACAGAGAAACAATTCAATGAGATAAGGAAAACATTAAACAACTCAAATAATAAATTTAACAGAGATATTGAAATAATAATAAAACACAGAAATTCTGGACCAGAAGAATAAAATGAATGAAAAAGAAAATGCAACACAGAGAGAACATCAACCGCATATTTAATCAAGGAAAAGAAAGAATCTTTGAATGCAAAGATAGGTTATTTGAAAACATTCTGTTAGAGGAAAAAAAGATAAAAAACTGGTAAAAAAATTAAACAAGATTTATGGGACAGTATCAAAGGAGCTAATATTCAAGTTATGCTAGGTAGAGAAGAAAAAGAGAAAGCAATAGGGATAGAGAACTGATTTAAAGAAATAATAACCGAAAATTCCCAAAATATGAGGAAAGATATAAATATTCAGGCATAGGAAGGTCAAAAGACTCCAATGAGATTCAACCCAAACAAGACTATATCAAGATATACTGTATTCAAACCATCAAAAATTTAAGACAAAGAAAGAATTCTGAAAATAGCCAGAGAAAAGAGGTATATTATATATAAAGGAATCCCAATAAGAATAGTAGCATCTTTCTCAATAGAAGCCTTACACACAAGGAGGGAGTGGAATGCTCTATACTAACTGTTAAAGGAAAAAAACTCAACCAAGAATACTTTACCTGATAAAGCTATCCTTCAGAAATGAAAGGGAGAAAAAGCTGAGGTGCTTCCTTATAGGAAATGTTAAAGGGACTTCTTTGAGTAGAAAGTTAAAGGACATTAATTAGTAACATAAAAAATTATGAACATGAAAACCTTGGTAGTAAAAGTAAAAACACAGTCAAATTCAGAACACTGTAATACTGTGATGGTGGTATATATCACATATGTTTAGTATGAAGGTGAAAGGACAAAACTATCAAAATAATGACAGCTACAATAATTTGTTAAGGGATACACAATATAAAAAGATGTGGAGGTTGCTTCCAAGATGGCCAAATAGGAACAGCTACAGTCTGCAGCTCCCAGTGAGATCAACGCAGAAGATGGGTGATTTCTGCATTTCCCACTGAGGTACATGATTCATCTCACTGAGACTGATTGGATAGTGGGTGCAGCTGGTGGAGAATGAGATGAAGCAGGGCCGGGTGTCACCTCACCCAGGAAGCCCAACGGGTGGAGGATGTCTCTTTCCTAGCCAAGAGAAACCATGACAGACTGCACCTAGAGAAACGGTACACTCCTGACCAAATACTGCACTTTTCCCACAGTCTTAGCAACTGACAGACCAGAAGTTACCCTCCGTGCTTGCCGCAGTGGGGCCAATGCCCATGGAGCCTTGCTCACTGCTAGCACAGTAGTCTGAGATTGACCTGAGATGCTGCAGATTGGCGGGGAGAGGGGAGTCCACTACTGCTGAGGCTTAAGTAGCTCACAGTGTAAACAAAGGGGCCAGGAGAGGCTGGAAAGCATGAACTAGGTGGGGCCCACCTCTGCTCAGCAAGGCCTACTGCCTCTATAGATTCCACCTCTGGGGGCAGGGCATAGTAGAACAAAAGGCAGCAGACAGCTTCTGCAGACTTAAACATCCCTGTCTGATGGCTCTGGAGAGAGCAGTGATTCTCTCAGCATGGCATTCGAGCTCCAAGAATGAACAGACTGCCTACTCAAGCATGTCACTGACCCCCATGTAGCCTGACTGGAAAACACCTGCAAGTAGGGGCTGACAGACACCTCAAACAGGTGGGTACCCTTCTGGGATGAAGCTTCCAGAGGAAGGATCAGGCAGCAATATTTGCTGTTCTGCAGCCTCTGATCATGATACCCAGGAAAATAGGGTCTGGAGTGGACCTCCAACAGACCTGCAGCTGAGGGGTCTGACTGTTAAAAGGAAAACTAACAAACATACAGTAATGGCATCAACATCAACAAAAAGGACATCCACACCAAAACCCCATCTGTAGGTCACCAACATCAAAGATCAAAGGTAGATAAAACCACAAAGATGGGGAGAAACCAGAGCAGAAAAGCTGAAAATTCCAAAAAACAGAGTGCCTCTTCTCCTCCAAAGGATCTCAGCTCCATGCCAGCAAGGAAACAAAACTGGATGAAGAATGAGTTTGATGAGTTGACAGAAATAGGCTTCAGAAGGTCAGTAATAACAAACTCCTCCGAGCTAAAGGAGCATGTGCTATCTCAATGCAAAGAAGCCAAAAACCTTAAAAAAGGTAAGATGAATGGCTAACCAGAACAAACAGTGTAGAGAAGACCTTAAATGACCTGGTGGACCTGAAAACTATGGCAGGAGAATTTCATGATGCATGCACAAGCTTCAATAGTCAATTCGATCAAGTGGAAGAGAGGAAATCAGTGACTGAAGATCCAATTAATAAAATAATGTTAGAAGACAAGATTAGAGAAAAAAAAAAAAAAGAGTGAAAAGAAATGATCAAAAGCCTCCAAGAAATATGGGACTATGTGAAAAGACCAAACATACATTTGACTGGTATACCAGAAAGTGATGGGGAAAATGGAACCAAGTTAGAAAACACTCTTCAGAATATTATCCAGGAGAACTTCCTCAACCTAGCAAGGCAGGCCAACATTCAAATTTAGGAAATACAGAGAACACCACTAAGATATTCCTTGAGAAGAGCAACCCCAAGACACATAATTTTCAGATTCACCAAGGTTGAAATGAAGGAAAAACTGTTAAGGGCAGCCAGAGAGAAAGGTCATGTTACCCACAAAGGGAAACCCCTCAGACTAACAGTGGATCTCTCAGCAGAAACCCTACAAGCAGGAAGAGAGTGGGGGGCAATATTCAAAATTCTTAAAGGAAAAAATTTTCAACCCAGATTATCATATCCAGCCAAACTAAGCTTCATAAGTGAAAGAGAAATAAAATCCTTTACAGAGAAGCAAATGCTGAGAGATTTTGTCGCCACCAGGCCTGTCTTACAAGAACTCCTGAAGGAAGCACTAAACATGGAAAGGAACAACCATTATGATTTAGTGCAAAAATATGCCAAATGGTAACGACCATCAATGCTATGAAGAAACTGCATCAATTAATGGGCAAAATAACCAGCTAAAATCTCATAATGACAGTTATCAAATTCAAACATTACAATATTAACCTTAAAACTAAATTGTCTAAATGTCCCAATTAAAAGACACAGATTAACAAATTGGATAAAGAGTCAAGACCCATTGATGTGCTGTATTCATGAGACCCATCTCCCATGCAAAGACACACGTAGGCTCAAGATAAAGGGATGAAGGAAGATCTACGAAGCAAATGGAAAGCAAAAAAAAAAAAAAAAAAAAGCAGGGGTTGCGATCCTAGTCTCTGACTTTAAACAGACTTTAAACCAACAAAGATCAAAAGAGACAAAGAAGACCAACACATAATGGTAAAGGGATCAATTCAACAAGAAGAACTAACTATCCTAAGTATATATGCACCCAGTACAGGAGCACCCAGTTTCATAAAGCAAATCCTTAGAGACCTACAAGGAGACTTAGACTCCCACACAATAATAAGGGGAGACTATAACACCCCACTGTTAGTATTAGATAGATCAATGAGACAGAAGGTTAACAAGGATATCCAGGACTTGAACTCAGCTCTGAACCAAGCAGACCTAATAGAAATCTACAGAGCTCTACACCCCAAATCAACAGAATATACATTTTTCTCAGCACCACATTGCACTTATTCTAAAATTGACCACATAATTGGTAGTAATACACTGCACAGCAAATGTAAAAGAACAAAAATCACAACAAACTGTCTCTCAGACCACAGTGCAATCAAATTAGAGCTCAAGATTAATAAACTCACTCAAAACCACACAGCTACATGGAAACTGAACAACCTGCTCCTGAAAGACTATTGGGTAATTAAATAAATGAAGGAGGAAATAAAAACATTCTTTGAAACCAATGAGAACAAAGACACAATGCACCAGAATCTCTGGGACACATTTAAAGCAGTGTGTAGAGGGAAATTTATAGCGCTAAATGCCCACAAGAGAAAGTAGGAAAGATCTAAAATTGACACCCTAACATTTCATTCAAAAGAACTAGAGAAGCAAGAGCAAACAAACTCAAAAGCTAGCAGAAGGCAAGAAATAACTAAGATCAGAGCAGAACTGAAGGATACAGAGACACAAAAACCCTTCAAAAAATGAACAAATCCAGGAGCGAGTTTTTTGAAAAGATCAACAAAATTGATAGACTGCTAGCAAGGCTAATAAAGAAAAGAGAGAAGAATCAAATAGATGCAATAAAAAATGATAAAGGGGATATCACCACTGATCCCACAGAAATATAAACTACTATTAGAGAATACTATAAACATCTCTATGCAAATACACTAGAAAATCTAGAAGAAATGGATAAATTCCTGGACACATACACCCTTCCAGGAGTAAACCAGGGAGGTGTTGAATCTCAGAATAGACCAATAACAGGTTCTGAAATTTAGGTAATAATTAATAGCCTACAAACCAAAAAAGGTCTAGGACCAGATGGATTCAAAGCTGAATTCCACCAAAGGTACAAAGAGGAGCTGGTGCCATGCTTTCTGAAATTATTCCAACCAATAGAATAAAAAGGAATCCTCCCTAACTCATTTTATGAGGCCAGCATCATCCTGATACCAAAGCCTGGCAAAGACACAACAAAAAAAGAGAATTTTAGGCCAATATCCCTGATGAACATTGATGCAAAATCCTCAATAAAATACTGGGAAACTGAATCCAGCAGCACATTGAAAAGCTTATCCACCATGATCAAGTTGGCTTTATCCCTGGGATGCAAGGCTAGTTCAACTTATGCAAATCAATAAACGGAATCCATCACATAAACAGAACCAATGACAAAAAACACATGATTATCTCAATAGATGCAGAAAAGGGCTTCAACAAAATTCAACAGCCATTCATGCCAAAAAGTCTCAATAAACTAGGTATTGATGGAATGTATGTATTTATGACAAATCCACAGCCAATGTCATACTGAATGGACAAAAACTGGAAGCATTCCCTTTGAAAACTGGCACAAGACAAGGATGCCCTCTCTCACCACTCCTATTCAACATAGTGTTGGAAGTTCTTGCCAGGGCAATCAGGCAGGAGAAAGAAATAAAGAGTATTCAATTAGGAAAAGAGGAAGTCAAAATGTCCATTTGCAGATGACATGATTGTATATTTAGAAAACCCCATCATCTCAGCCCAAAATCTCCTTAAGCTGATAAGCAACTTCAGCAAAGTCTCAGGATACAAAATCAATGTGCAAAAATCACAAGCATTCCTATACAGCAATAATAAACACAGAGCCAGATCATGAGTGAACTGCCATTCACAATTACTACAAAGAGAAAAAAATACCTAGGAATCCAACTTACGAGGGATGTGAAGGACCTCTTCAAGGAGTACTACAAAGCACTGCTCAATGAAGTAAACGAGGACACAAACAAATGGAAGAACATTCCAGCTCATGGATAGGAAAAATCAATATCATAAAAATGGCCATACTGTCCAAGGTAATTGATAGATTCAATGCCATCCCCATCAAGCTACCAATGACTTTCTTTACAGAATTGGAAAAAAACACTTAAACATTCATACAGAACCAAAAAAGAGCCCGCATAACCAAGGCAATCCTAAGCAAAAAGAACAAAGCTGGAGGCATCATGCTACCTGACTTCAAACTATACTACAAGGCTACAGTAACCAAAACAGCATGGTACGGGCACCAAAACAGATATATAGACCAATGGAACAGAACAGAGGCCTCAGAAATAACACCACACATCTACAACCGTCTGATCTTTGACAAACCTGACAAAAACAAGAAATGGGGAAAGGATTCCCTATATAATAAATGGTGCTGGGAAAACTGGCTAGCCATATGTAGAATGCTGAAACTGGATCCCTTCTTTACACCATATACAACAATTAACTCAAGATAGATTAAAGACTTACCTGTAAGACCTAACACTGTAAAAACCCTAGAAGAAAACCTAGGCAATACCATTCAGGACATAGGCATGGGCGAAGACTTCATTACTAACACACCAAAAGCAAAGGCAACAAAAGCCAAAATAGACAAATGGGATCTAACCAAACTAAAGAGCTTCCGCACAACAAAAGAAACTATCATCAGAGTTAAAAGGCACCCTACAGAATGGGAGAAAATCTTTGCAATCTACTCATCTGACAAAGGGTTAATATCCAGAATCTACAAACAACTTAAACAAATTTACAAGAAAACAACAAACAACCGCATCAAAAAGTGGGCAAAGAATATAAACAGACACTTCTCAAAAGAAGACATCTATGCAGCCAACAGACATATGAAAAAATGCTCATCATCACTGGTCATCAGAGAAATGCAAATCAAAAGCACAATGAGATACCATCTTATGCCAGTTAGAATGGCAATCATTAAAAAGTCAGGAAACAACAGATGCTGGAGAAGATGTGGAGAAATAGGAATGCTTTTACACTGTTGGTGGGGGTGTAAATTAGTTCAACCATTGTGGAAGACAGTGTGGCAATTTCTCAAGGATCTAGAACTAGAAATACCATTTGGCCTAGCAATCCCATTACTGGGTATATACCCAAAAGATTATAAATCATGCAACCATAAAGACAAATGCACATGTATGTTTATTGTGGCACTATACACAATAGCAAAGACTTGGAACCAACCCAAATGCGAATCAATGATAAAGTAGATAAAGCATATGTGTCACATATACACCATGGAATACTATGCAGCCATAGAAAGGATGACTTCATGTCCTTTGCAGGGACATGGATGAAGTTGGAAACCATCATTCTAAGCAAACTATCACAAGGACAGAAAACCAAATGCCGCATGTTCTCACTCACAGGTGGGAGTTGAACAAGGAGAACACATGGACACAGGGCAGGGAACATCACACACTGGGGCCTGTCAGGGGATGGTGGGCTGGGGGAGGGATAGCATTAGGAGAAATACCTAAAGTAAATGACAAATTGATGGGTGCAGCAAACCAACATGGCACATGTATACCTATGTAACAAACCTAGACTTTGTGCACATGTACCCTAGAACTTAAAGTATAATAAAATAAATAAATATAAAAAAAGAGAAGCCCAGGACCTGATGGCTTCACTGCTGAATTCTACCAAACATTTCAAGATGAGCAAATACCAATCCTACTCAAACTATTTCAAAAAATATAGAGGAGGAAGGAATACTTGACACTCATTCTACCAGCCAATATTACCTTGATACAAAACCAGACAAAAACACATCAAAAAAAGAGAGAAAACAACAGCCAATATCTTTGATGAATATTGATGCAAAAATCCTCAACAAAATACTAGCAAGCTGAATTCAACAGGACATTAAAAAGATCATTTCTCATGATGAAGTAGTATTCATCTCAGGGATACAAGGATGGTTCAAAATATGCAAATCAATTATGTGACACATCATATTAACAGAATGAGGACAAAAACATGATCATGTCAATTGATGCTGAAAAAGCATTTGATACAATTTAACATCCTTCATGATAAAAAATCTTTTTAAAAACTGCCTGTATAAGGAATATGCCTTAACATAATAAAAGCCATAAATGACAGACCCACAGGTAGCATCATATTAAATGAGGAAAAACCGAAAACTTTTCTTCTAAGATGTAGAACAAGACAAGGCTGCCCACTGTCACCACTGTTATTCAACATATTACTGAAAGTCCTAGCTAGAGCAATCAGACAAGAGAAAGATATAAAGGGCATCCAGATTGGTGCTAGAGCAATTGTACTTTTATAGGCACACTCACACACACACATAAACACACACGCACACATACACACATACATACACAAAAAAGAACTTCACCTAAGTCTCACAGTTTATACAAAAGTTAACTCAAAAATAGTTTATGTTCTTAAATGTACAACATAAAACTGTAAAACTTTTAGAAAAAAATGGAAAAAACTTCAAAATTTAGGGTCAAGTAAAGTGTTCTTACACAACAGCATGGTACATGAAAGGAAAAACTCATAAATTGAACTTCATCAAATTTTAAAACTGTTGCTCTGTGAGAATTAAAATAAAAGCTACAGACTGAGAGGAAATATATGGAAACTACATTTCTAACAAAGGACTCCTATCTAGGATATATTCGAATTCTCAAAGCCAAACAATAAAAATAAATGATATAATTAGAAAATGAGAAAAAAGCGTGAAGAGACATTTCACGGGAGAAGCTATACAGATGTCAGATACGCACATGAAAAGATGTGCAACATCTCTAGCCGTTAGGAAAACGAAAATTAAGAATAGGTGTAGGAATGTAAAATATTACAGTTACTCCAGAAACAGTTTGGCAGCTTCTTTAAAAACCATACTTGCAACTACCATAAAACCCAACAATTGTCCTCCTGAGCATTTATCCCAGAAAAATGAAAATCTATGTTCCCACAAAAACTTGAACACAAATGTTTATAGAAGCTTTATTTGTAATAATGAAAAACTGGAAACAACCCAGACATCCTTCCATGGATGAATGGTTATTGTGGTACATGCATACCATAGAATAACAACAACACAAAGCAATAAACTATTAATACATAACTTGTATAAGTCTCCAGAGAATTATGATGTTTTTTAAAAATCCCAAAATGTTATCTACTGTTTGATTCTATTTACATAACCTTCTTGAAATGATAAAATAATACAAATGGAGAACAGATTTGTAGATGCTAAGGGTTAAGGAGATGATGGGGTGAAAGAGAAGTAGGTGTGGCTATAGAAGGGCAACATGAAGAGTCTTTGTGGGAATGTTCTGTACCTTCACTGTATTAATGTGAATATCCTGGTTGTGATATTGTAATGCAGATTTTCAAGATGCTACTATTTGGGGAAACTAAATGAAGGATATATGAGATTACTCTGTATTATTTCTTACAATTGCATATGAATCTACAAATATAAATTTTAGCTCAACATACAATTTTAATTTTAAAAATTGTAGTGATAACTAAATATCTGTAACATATTTCACTGCATATTCCTCCTTTCTTTTCTTTCATCCTGAAATAAAAGTAAATTCATTCCTCATAGCCCACATTTTTAAAGTCTAGAACTCATCCTCCCATAACATATCAGTTAGCATCTTTGGCCTCTGACAAACCAACACAAACTATAATGGCATAAAACAAAAAACAATGTTATATTACTTTTGTGAAAGGAAAATAAACCTTGGGGCACCAAAATCACTAAGCTAAAGAGAAAATTCAAGCTGGAAACTGCTTAGGGCCAACTGCATCCCACTCCATTCAAAGTCACTCCTCTGCTCCCTGAGATAAATATATATCTCATTGCCTCCTTTGGAAAGGCTAATCAGAAACTCAAAAGAATGTAACCATTTGTGTATCACCTATCTGTGACCTGGAAGCTCCCTCCCTGCTTCAAGTCTCCCTGCCTTTGCTTCAAGTTGTCCTACCTTTCCAGACTGAACCAATGTACTTCTTACATATATTGGTTGATGTCTAATGTCTCCCTAAAATGTATAAAACCAAGCTGTGTCCTGACTGTAAGAGTTAAAGAAAGAGGAAAAAAAAACATGAAAAGCAGCTCAACAGTCAAAGACAGGTTTATTTTGGAGAATAAACCTGAGAGGGGCTTCTGGACAATCTCTCTGGCTGGAGGGGAGGTTATCTCAGGGCTGACATGTCTCTGGTTGGGGAGGGGTTTGGAATGTTTCTGCGCAGAGATGTCATTTGTGGTTTACGGTCATGCTGACCTTAGCCATTACACTGATGCCATTTGGATTTGGGCAGTTTTTGATCAAGGGGAACTTTAGAATGGTGGTGCCTGTCCAAGATGGCAATACTCCTGCTCTGTCAGTCCAGACCCTGTAGTTATAAAAAGGATGAGAGGCGGTGTGTTCTTTCTGGCTACTTACTTCTGATGAGGGGACAGAATTTGCTAGTCTTGAATTGACTGCAGGAGTAACACCATCTGTAGATGTTCTTGGGTAGTTGTCTGTGAAATGGCCATGATCATGTCAGTTAAAAATCTTTGAAAAAGGTTAGGCAGGGTAAGAACATTACTCCTAGGCATATTACTAGGAGAGGGCCCAGGAATGGGATGACCCATGGTATGATTTTGTTCCCAAACTAAGAATCTGTTTGGTTGTTTTGGTATTCCCTTAGCTTTTTAGCCCTTTCTTTAAGTTTTTCAGCAGCATCTCTTACTAGGCCCGATTGGTTGATACAGAAACAATATTCCTTACCTTTTGAGAGGCAGAGGTGCATGTTTGGAAAGGCCCATATGTTCTTTTCTGTTAGTAACCATTATTCCTGCTATGTGGATAATAATTAAGCAAAATGATACAGTAATTGAGATTTTCTGTTAGATATTCTACCCTAAGGGTGCTACAGTAAAGTAATTCCCACAAGGGTGGCATAGTAAATCATTTCCATTAAAAAGTTTTAATATTTTGCTTAGAAGGAGAGGTAGGAATGACAAAAAGTGCTTGGTGAGGTAGGGGTGAGACTGAGTAAAATGAATAGTTCTCAGTCAATTACTTATTTTTTATGATTTTCTGCTAAAGATTTCCTATTTCTTTATTTCCACTTGTGAGAGTTGGAGGGCTTAGAGGCAGTGCCTACTGAAACATCTAGTTTTAAGTTTACATGACTTTAAGAAAGCACAGCTTAGGCCAGGCACGGTGGCTCACACCTGTAATCCCAGCACTTTGAGAGGCTGAGATGGGCAGATCACAAGGTCAGAAGATCGAGACCATCCTGGCTAACAGGGTGAAACTCCATCTCTACTAAAAATACAAACAATTAGCCAGGCATGGTGGCACGTGCCTGTAGTCTCAGCTACTTGGGAGGCGGAGGCAGGAGAATCCCTTGAACCCAGGAGGTGGAGATTGCAGTGAGCCGAAGTCACACCACTGCACTCCAGCCTGGGCAACAGAGCAAGACTCCGTCTCAAAAAAAAAAAAAAAAAGAAAAAAGGCACAACTTATTTTGGAAACTTGTAGCCAGAAAAAATAGAATTTAATTTAAACTGTTTAAAACAATAAAAATTGAAAAACATTAGGCAACATTAGAATTTAACAACAGGTGTGCTATAGTTTTGGAAACATAGTTTTCTCTCTCCAATTTCCCATTTTTATTAAAAGACAAGTTATGGTAGGACTTACTTTTTTATACTTGGTGTAATTATTTGCATACAGCACAGCAAGAATAATTATTTGTTACATAGGCCTTTTAAACCACTTTGATGGAACTTTGTTCCATAGAAGGAATCTGAGATAAGAACTTTTTAAAGCCAACCCTAGCCATGGATTTGTACCATCAAATACCTATGAGTTGGGTGAATTTCTCTCCTCTTGAGCTTCCAAGATAACTTGGGGTTCCCAGCCTGCTAGAAAGTGACGTTCTTTACTTACCGCAGGTCAGAAACCCTGTACAGGGATTGTGTACACAAAACATGAGGCCAGTTTTCCAAGGGCTTTATTGGCTCCATAAGTCAAGTTTGATTCCTTAAAGGAAAGCACACCATTCCAGTCAAAGCCTTGGTAAAATAACCAGTTTTTCCAATTGTGTTCTGTTACAAAAAAAAAAAAAATGTATTGCACTTATGCAAACAACTGTATTGTCATAACATAAGAATACACTCAGATAGTTTCCAAATTCTGGAGAAAATCAGGTAGAGAGGAACAAGTATGCTCCAAATTTTGTTTATGGGAGTATACTAAATTGTTAAAAGCTGTCGATAGCTCAGAAGAAAAGTTTCTTTGACTTTGAAAGGCAAAACAAAGAATTAGCAATATTTTAAGCAAAATGTCAAAAAGATCACTCCACCCTCTTATTAGTTCAGTTCATGCAGTTACTTACTGTCTGGCTTGATATTAATGAACACTTTAGCTCTTCAAGAGTCCTGAACATTTTTCCTCTATTCTGATGTCACAATCTCCAAAGTTATCAGAAACTTACATTCAAAAACACCTGTTAGAGCTTTATAGCTGATTATAAAACCACCTTCTAAAGAGGACTAAAACAACAGTTGTTTATGGATGGCCAAAAGTTTTAGAGTAGCCATAGTTAAAGACACAATTGACAAGCAAATCTGCTACCTGGGTGGCACACAATAATTTTAACATAAAATTATAATCACTACTAACAATGTACACTAAGATATATCAAAATTACAGGAGTCTCCCATAACTTTGGAACATATACCAACAACGTATTTATACGAATATAGCCCAAATAAAGACAAACACCATTTTGTATTTGACAATGCTTTCTGTGTGATTTTATACCAAATAAACCAAATTTTATCTTTATATTAGTGTGCTATTAATGTTAAACTCTATTTTTAATAAAACTTTGTAGACACATTTACCCAATTTTAATGTTTGACCATAGGTAAGATTTTTATACACCCCGTTTAACTATCTATAATTTTTGTTAAAAAGCAGGTTAGTGCTTTAAGAAAAACCCTTTGTGCTTGTATTTTAGTGTTCAATTTACAGAAAAAATGGATGATATCCTTTCAACTTTAGCTGATATATTTACACACAGAATTTCCTTTACAATTAATCTTTTGAAACTTGCTTAAACCTTCATTTTTATTTTATTCAATTTAAAACAATTCTTTAACCTTTTAATCCGGGTAAAAATCCCACATTCTTATGCCTCCTTATAAACTTTTTACCAAAAGTATATTTAAATTATTTTTTAATAGTCTTAAACACATGTTACACTGTAAACTTTTAGCAACCTTTATTTTTGTTGGTAAGTTTGGGATTTTAATTCTGTACTAGGTGTAGAGCCTAAGACCTAGACAGACGTGCAAAGAAAGTCTGACTTATTTCAGCATTTACTCCATGTGTCCTAGGTCTTACCTAGCTGCAAAGCCCACAAGTTGTATAGCTAAGAGTTATAATTGCATTTTATATTGTATGACATTTAAATTGTATACCTACATTATATTGTATGACTTATACATTATATTGCATGACTTTTAAATTGCACGACATTTCTTGCATAAATTCCCTTTTATAAAATTTTTCATGACTTTCACAATCTCTGACATGCCTCAACTTTCTGACTTGTTTTAAACATCCCTCCTTTTAAACAACCAGTTAACTTACTTTAGGACAAGAATTTATCATATAAGATTTTTTATATAAATTCTATTTTCTTTAATATCAAATATGATAACAGTCCTTTACCAAAACAAACTTCCTTCATGACTGTGAATTGGACTGCCTAAGGCCACAAGATTAGAAGTTATGGCGTTTCACTAAATAGTTCAAGATGTAGCTATCTTTTAAAAAAATTAATGTTTCATTCATTTAAAAATTACACAAGCGAAGATTATCCTGTTTGGGCCGAGTTATAGTTTTGTAGTCTCTATGCCAAATTTTAATTCCTTATGGTATTTGGCAGAGACAGGTATGAATTTGCTTATTCAATAAAGGCAAACAAAAATATATGTTAGCAACTTTTAAGACATTTCTAATTTTACTGTACCAGTAAGTTTTAAAGATTAAAGTCACATAAACCGAAAGGTCTGACAGCTTTTACTTTTTCCTTAAAAATATTTGATTTAAGTGCTCATTTTTCTTAGGCCAATTAATTAGGGCACTTTTTAACAGACATTGCACACATAACACATATATAGCCACAACCAGAAGAAGATCCAGTAGTTGTAAGACATTTTGGGTTTTTTGTTTGTTTGTTTGTTTGTTTGTTTTGCTAATTTCCCAATTGGATTGTTGGCCTTTGAGTGAGTGTTGGCCTTTGGGTGAGGCCCTTTAAGAACAGAGTAGAAAAATAATTTCTGGGTCTTAATAAACAAATATAGCTGGAAGACAAAGACAGATTTTGAGAGATACTTGTTCACCTCTAATTTCAGAGGTTCCATAAGGAAAACAGATTTTTCCCAAAATGGGATTTTTGGTGCCTTTTCTGTTTTCCCAAGGAGACCCAGGCCACTAGAAGTCATTTTAGGGTCTTTCGTACACGCACCAAGAATGGCAAGACAGAGTGGAGAAAAGTGATTCAGTTAACTGGGAGAAAACCTTTTCCAGGAAAACAAGGTTTATAAAGAGGAAAACATAAAGGCCTTTGACTATGTTCATAGCTAGGATATTCATTTTAATTAAGCTGAGCATTCTTTTTGATTGGGTTATGTGCAGGAATTTCCTGTGACAATGAGAGGGATTTTTAGAGAACAATCCCAGGGGAGGTTTGACATGGAGAAAGGGATATGAACACAAGCTATGCCTTCAACCCCAGCCACTTCCTGGAGAGGGAGAATGGCAGAGGCAGTGTGACTAGTTGGAGCCGTTTTTGAATGGGTAAAAGGTGTAGAAAGAGGAGGAGTGGGGTTTGAGCCTGAAGACTTAGGGGCAGGAGGGGTCACTGGGGTGGAGTGTTTGGATGGGCAAGGAGAAGATGCAGGGGGATGAGAATATAGAGGGGTTCACCTACAGGGTCAAAAGGGGTTTTGGAGGAAGGGGTTTCAAAGGAAGGAGTTTTGGAGAAAGGAGAGAACCGGGGAAGGTTTTCATTAAAAAGAAGGATTTCATGAGGGTTGCAAGCTTAACATAGGGAGGGCTGGGATCTAAGGTAGAAGTAGAAAAAAGTCTGAATATAGAGAATCTCTTGCCATTTGCCATTCCTGGTTATAAAGCTGTCAAGGTCTCTGAGAATTTGAAAGTTGAAGGTGCCATTTGGGGGCCATTGGCTGTCATTATCCAATTTGTACTGGGACCAGGCCATGTTGCAATAAAATACTAAATGCTTTGGCTTTAGGCTCCCCTGTAAGCCCAGTTTGGTGAGATTATGAAGGAGACAGCACAGTGGGGAGGATGTAGGAATGTGGGACTGTTTGACACCCATGTGAATTGGTAAGAGGAAGCCAAGGGTGTCTGCTTTTGTTCTAGGCATCCCCCACGAAAGACAGAGACCCAGGATCTTCTTTCTAAAGAAGATGATCAAGCTGTGAAGAAACTGGGCATCCCCAAGATTTCCTCTAGCTTAGTCCCACTGAACCTCTGAGGACTGGGACAGCAGATCTGACTTTCCTGGCTACCATGAGAAAGCCAGGGGAAGGCAGATCTTACCAGTCAGCTGGATTAGTGTCCAATATTGGAGGTTCCAGTTGGAATAGGCAAAGGGCCTCTTGGACTGGAGCTGCATGAGGAAGAGAAAGAGAGAGAGAAAGAGAAAGGAGGATGAGAGAGGAGGAGGGGAGAGAGTGAAATACCCATTGCCGGCAGCTGGAGGTGGATTGCTGAGACCTGAGTGTTGGGAGCCAAAAGTCTGAGGGTCATGACCAACTCAGCATTCCACTGGAGGCTGTATAATCAAACAGCAAACTGTTTATCATGAATGCAGGATGTGGGCAAACTGATATCTGCACCTGCCACCAGAAGGTATGCTGAGGGCAATCACTACCTGGCACCATTCTCCTTGAGGTTATCTACTGGAACATCTGGAGCCTACTGTTCTAAGAAAGCAGTCATGCCATCCTGCGCTAAATCAAGCAACTGACCGACTCCCTATCTCCTTTACTCAATAAATATGAAGGGTTATGGAAGCTCAGGGCCCTTGTTCACTAGAAGCAAGAAGCCACATGACCCCTTCTTCCAAACATACTCTTTTGTCTTTATCTTTATTCCCGCATTCATCCTCCTTTGTTTAGTCCACCAGGATGCATGGCAAAGTGGCATCACGAACAGGGACTTCAAGAACGTGAACGACAAAGGTCTGCTGGAGCAGAAGAAGTAAAATTGACCAGATGAGTGGGCACCCCAGGATGAATCTGCTGGCAGAGAATATAAGATCAGTACTCTAAAGAAGTACTGGGGATGAGAACTTTCTGAATCAGGATAACGTGAAGCAGAATTTCTCTGTTGAAGAAAAACATCACGTGCAGTTGCTTAAAGTTCTGTTGAAACAGTGTGGAGCTCAAGTTAATTCACAGACACTAACTAAGCTTCTGCAGGAGATTATTATGCATAACCCATGGTTTCTGCAGGCAGATAGTCTCTACATAGAAAATTGGGACAGAGTAGGAGAGGGATTGAAATGGACTCATCAAAAAGGTTTCAAAGTAGACCCTTCTGTTTTTTCTGCTTGAGGTTTGGTTTGCATGGTCCTACTGCCATTGTCTCCTTCTTATTCTGTCGGACAACAGGAGTCAGGTTCTGAGTCTTAAGAATTAAAAAAAACTGTTTGTTCCTCTGACAGCACTTATTGAAAATAATGAGCAGGAGAAAGGGGAGGAGAATTGGCTGCTTGCTAAGCAGGAAAAAGGATAGGAGAATTGGCCTCTGCCACTCCCTCCAATAACAGAAGTAGAAACCTCCATACAAAAAATTTTGTGCACTGCTGCTATGGCTGGGGAACCTTTAGGACATTGTGCTTTTCCTATTACTATAAGGCCTAATCCAAATGATCCACAACATCTTTTACATGAACACACTCCTGTAGAGTTTAAATTACTAAAAAAATTAAAAGCTAGTGTGGTTAACTATGGAGTGCAAAGCTCATTTACTATGGAGCTGTTAGAATTGGTGTTCGGAGCCATGTACCTCCCACCCTTTGATATAAAACACTTGGCTCACACTTGCTTATCTGCCAATGCATATCTGACAAGGAGTTTAAATTGCCAAGAAATGTTTGCAGACCAGGCTAGGCTGAATCATGCCACTGGTCGAGGAAACATTACAGAGGAAATGTTGACAGGAAGTGGCCGCTTTTTCAGATCTGGTACAACAATTAACACTCCCAGAGGCTGCTTACTACCAGTCTGCTTTAGCCATGAAGCATGCTTGGAGCAGAATTCCTGAAGAAGGAGTTCCAGTGTAGTCTTTTCTACATGTCAGGCAGGGATCACGGGGACCTTATGCACAATTTATTGCACAGCTGCAAGAGGCAGTACAGCGTCAGGTCCCTCATGCCTCTGCTGCAGAAATGCTTACCATAACTCTAGCCTATAAAAACACGAATGCAGATTGCAAGCGTGCAATGGCTCCTGTGAGAGCCACAAAGAGTTTGGAGGAATTACCTTAAAACCTGTCAGGATGTAGGAACTGAATTTTATAGTTCTACGATGTTAGCTCAAGCAATGGCTAGTTTAGTAGTTGACAAATCTGAAAGGAGCCAAGGGTCAAACCCTAAAGTGGGAAAATGTTATAATTGTGGAAAAACTGGACATTTTAAAAAAGGAATGCCATCAGATCTCAGAACAGAAAGGACCTTACAATGTGGTGCCTCCTGCTCCACCACCCCTAGTGGAAAAAATGCCAGGACTCTGTCCTTGCTGTAACAAAGGAAATCATTGGGCTAATCAATGCCACTCAAAACTTCATCAGAATGACACCCCCATGTCGGGAAATGAGAAGGGACCTGGGCCCCCCAAACAAAGAGGGCATTCCCAGTTCAAACCACAACTCCACGTCAGGGGTGGGTCTCAGGAGGAACATTGATTCCCTCTCCCCAGGAACACCAGGAAGCACAGGATTAGATCTCCTCACCAGAGAAAAAATTACATTAGTTGGAGGAGACAAATCTACCAAAGTTCCCACTGGCATTTGGGGACCCTTACCAGCAGGATACATGGGACTAATTTTAGGCAAAAGCCACCTTAACTTGCAAGGCATCACTGTAGTCCCCAGAGTAATTGACTCCAATTATGAAGGAGAAATTCATGTAGTTTTAATGTCACAAGACCTTTGGATTTTTGAACCAGGGGAATATATAGTGCAATTATTGCTTATCTCCTGCAGATTATACCCTTCATCACGAAAGGAGAAAAGAGGAAACAAAGGGTTTGGGAGCACAACTACCTGAGAAATCTATCACAACCCATAGTCTCTACTAGAGCCACCTGTGTAGTACAAATTGAAGGAAAGAAATTTTATGGGCTTATGGACACAGGAGTTGATGTGTCAGTGATATCCAGTAAGGATTGGTCCCCATCCTGGCCCCTCACACTAACTCCACATCCCTAGTGGGAGTAGGTGCAGGTCGAAACATTCAACAGAGTGCTGAGATTTTACCTGCCTTGGTCCGGATGCACAATCATGTACTTTCCAGCCTTATGTTGCAAATATAGCTATCAATTTATGGAGTTGAGACTTACTGACAGCATAGGATATGAGACTTACAAATGAAAACTTTGATAACCCAGGATTTAAAATGTTGAAGGACATGGGATATCTGAGTGGGAAAGGTTTAGGAAAATTCCTACAAGGAAAGCCTAACCCAATATCAATAACTGGAAAGACAGACAGAAAGCATTGGGACATCAGGATTTATGATTGGAGTCTTCGATACCTCTCCTCCACCCACTGCCTTACCATTAGATGGCTCAGTGACAAACCTGTGTGGGTCGATCAATGGCCCCCAGCACAGGAGAAGCTAGCTCAACTTCATCTGTTGGTGAAAGAACAATTGGATGCAGGACATATAGAGGAGACAGTTAGTCCCTGGAATTCACCAGTGTTTGTTATCCCAAAAAAGTCCAAAAGATGGTGACTGCTGCATGATTTGAGAGCTATTAATGCACAAATTAAGCCAATGGGTGCATTACAGCAGGGCTTGCCATTCCCAGAAGCCATTCCTACAGACTGGCCTCTTGTAGCAACGGATTTTAAAGATAGTTTCTTTTCTGTACCATTACATGAGGAGGATAAGCCTCAATTCGCCTTCTCCATGCCTTTTATTAATCAAAGAGAACCTGTTTCTCACTATCAATGGAGAGATTTACCTCAAGGCATTAATAACAGTCCCACATTATGTCAGCATTTTGTGGGAAAAGCATTAAAAGAGCCTCAAAATACGTTTCCCACTGCACATATCATTCATTACACAGATGACATTCTTTTGGCCACTCCTACAGACCAAATATTGTATCAATATTCAGAGAAGTAAAGTGAGTTCTTGTTAAATGGAATCTCAAAATTGCTCCAGAGAAAGTGCAAACAACTTCCCATACCATTACTTAGGAACTGTTGTTACAGAGAGGAGTGTATGGCCTCCAGACAGTAGTTCTCTGTAAAGATAGGTTACAGACTTTAAATGATTTCCAACGGTTATTAGGGGATATTAACTGGCCACACCCAATGCTAGGTATTGCTATTTATCAACTTGCACATCTTTATCAAACCCTGCAATGAGATTCTTCTTTAAATTCCCTGTAGCAGCTTATGAAAGAAGCAGAAGCTGAGTTACAACTTGTAAAACAGATGCTTCGGCAGAGACATGCCTCCCAGCTACAGCCACAAAAACCTTTGCTTTTGTTTATTCTTCCTATCCCCCATTCTCCAACAGGACTCCTGGGCCTATGTTTAGACAAATCTGTAAGAGTGATAGAATGGCTCTTTTTAACTAATCAAACAGTAAAATCTTTGCAAGTCTATCTTTCCTTAATTACACAAATTGTGACTATGGGCAGGCATATGTCAAAAATGCTTATAGGATATGACCCTGATAAAATTATTGTTCACTTAGACTCCCAGCAACTGGCTGCAGCATGGGAAATGTCGACTACATGGCAAATTGCTTTCATAGATTTTGTAGGCGCAATAGATAATCATTATCCCTCAGACAAAGTTGTGCAGTTTTACAAAGTCCATTCTTTCATTCTTCCTGTGATTACTCATCACAAGCCTATTCCAGGTGGCCAGACCTATTTTACTGACAGCTTTTCCAAAGGTTGCACAGCTATTTATGTACCTAAACATATTCAGACAATAAGGACTTCTGGGGTTTCAGCTCAACTCTTAGAGTTAATTGCAGTATTCTAGTTTTAGAGCTCACAGCTTCAACTCCTATAAATATTGTCTGTGAGTCAGCTTATGTTGTAAATGTTGCCAGTCACATAGAAACTGCTACAATTAAAAGTATACTAGAGCCAGAACTGCTTAACTTGTTTCTAAGACTTCAACAAGCTGTTTGATCTCATACTGCTCCTTTTTATATTTCTCATATCCGTTCTCACACTCCACTCCCTGAACCATTATCTTTAGGCAGACAAACTGATCAGTTCTGTATTTCAACAAGCTCAAGCTTCTCATGCATTACTACATCAAAACACTTCTGCCCTTACTTGTATGTCTCATCTGCCTCGCAGCCAGGCTTGAGCTATTGTACAAGCCTGTCCCACTTGTTAGCATGTCCCTGGTGTTGCATCTGTAGAAAGCTGTAATCCACAAGATTTGGCTCCAAATGAAACCTGGCAAATGGATGTTACACATATACCAGCCTTTGGCAAGCTTAGCTATGTTCAAGTGACTATAGACACTTATTCTCATATGCTGCATGCTACATACCAAACAGGTGAGACAGCTGGTCATGTACAGTGACATTGTCTGTTGTCATTTGCTCATATGGAGGTCCCTAAACAATTAAAAACTGACAATGGACCTGTTTATACTAGTCATGCTTTTCAAAATTTCCTACAACTTTGGGCTATTACTCACCAAACAGGAATCCCTTACAACCCTAGAAGACAAGGAATTATAGAGCGGGCACATCAAACATTATAATGAATGTTGAAAAAACAGAAAGGGGGAATAGGAGACCAGCTGCCACCTCAAACAAAACTACATTTAGCCCTATTTACTTTAAATTGTTTGACTTCTGGTATGGATGGTAAGACTCCAGCAGAAAGACATTGGCAAGTGTTGGAGGAAAAGAGGAAACGTTATCCGAAAGTGCTATGGAAATCCCCAGGAGAAGGACAGTGGAAAGGTCTGGTGGATTTACTAATGTGGGGACAAGGGTATTCTTGTGTTTTTACAGGAGATGGACAAACCATGGGGTGCCCTCAAGGTGCATGCGACCATGGAACGAGAGACTGGGGGGACCCATGGTGACCAACCATGGGCCTGGTCCCTCCAGTATGGGCCATGAGCCAGCTGATTCTGAGTGTGAAGACTGAGAGAAAGCCAGCTGGAGTCATGACTACATCAAGCCCCATAACCTGGGGGCAACTCAAGAAAACCATGCAGGAAGCTGAGAAACTGCTGGAGTGTCAGGGCCAGGCAAAACCCCCTGATTCCATGTTCTTGGCCATATTAGCCATAATGTCATGTATGCTATGTTTTCCCTGTGCAGAGGCAAAAACACTGGGCATATGCCCCTAATCCCCCACTAGTATGACCTGTATTTTGGAGTGACACTCCGCCTGACATCTCTCATGATCAGGAAGTGTGGGCTCCAGGACCCCTAACTCCCCCTGATATAGAACAGCTAGACTCTCAGAACAATGTCATCAATTATACCACCTCACTGGAAGGACTCCCCTTGTGTTTCACTACAAAGACCTCACTAAACCATAGTTGTCTTACAATTTAAGCTTAAGCATGGTTGAGTTGCCATGGAAAAGTCATGTACTTATTAGTTATTAGGTCTTAGTTCTACTAATGTAACTAGTGTGCTAACCAACCATTCCCGGCCCAATCACCCCAGTTGTGTTGACTATATGGAATGGATTCCCTTCAATAGTTCCTACCTGCCTCCATGGACCCAGTGTCTTGGCCCGTTGGCTAGAAAACAATCTGTATTAACTGGAGACATTGTGAATTGGGGGCTTAAAGTTCAACTAGATGGAAAAGATGAAAATCAGACATCATGGCACAAACTTTGTTGGCATTGGTGGTAGGCTTTTAATGTTTCTTCTTTATGCCACACTGGGATCCAATCCCAGTATGTCACCCAGATTGCTTGGCATGGAGCAGGCTTTAGCCTGCCTCTTCCTCAGTAACAATATCTAGGGAGGAAAGGTCCAATTCAAGAAAAAATATGGAAAGCTGCACTCCCATTCACAAATGGTAGTATCTGGGTAGGGGTACTCTCTAATACTAGTACTGCTACTCGACATAGTTTTGATGTTACATTTGTAAAGAGTATCACCACTCAATTTACAGTTTGTGTTTTTAATCCTTATGTCTTTTTGGCAGCTAAGAATGACCAGCTCAGGTAAACGGTATCCAACTGACCTGTAAATCTTGTCAGTTATATCACTGCATTAATCATAGCATATTGCAAACACATAATATCTCTACTTTGATAATTTTGGGTCACATCCCTGGGCTATGGATTACCATTAATCTTTCCAGCCTTGGACCACACCCCTGCTTTGCACTTCATGAAACTTCTTTTAACTCAACTTACTCATGGTGCCCGTAGAGCCTTAGGCATGATAATTTTTGCTATTGTTTCCTTGGTCACACTAATAACTTCTGTTGTAATGTCCCCTGTAGCTTTGCATAGTTCTGTTCAAACGACTCAGTATGTGGATAACTGGATGCATACAACCAACCAAGTGGGGCTACCTCAGAGTAAAATTAACACTGAGTTACAAATTGAAGCAGCAATGTTGAAATCCACAGTTCTATCATTAGGGGAACAAGTACAAAGCTTACAATTGCAACAGCAATTGTGCTGTCATTTTAATAACACTCATATTTGTGTAACCAACTTAGAATATAACCAAAGTGAGTATCCACAGGACCTTGTGAAAGCTCATTTGCAGGGAGCTTTCACATCCAACATCACCTTTGACATTGGTGAATTACAAAACAAAATTCTTGATTTAAATAAGCAAACTCAAGAGTCTCAGCCTTCTTTAGAAGCCTGGACTGAATTCCAGCAAGGTCTGGAGAGCCTCAATCCTTGGACCTATCTAAATGACATATTAACATCTCATCTATAGTTCTGGAAATATTGCTGTTCTGTCTCTTGTTTTCTGTTCATAAACTGTAAAATCAGGTGGACTGCCAATTGGAAAATGAGAGCTGCCCAACCTGGTGTTACATTCATTCAATTAATGAAAAAACAGAAAGGGAGAGCTGTTGGGAGCCAAAAGCCTGAGGGTCATGACCAACTCAGCATTCCACTGGAGGATATATTATCAAACAGCAAACTGTTTATAATGAATGCAGGATGTAGGCAAATTCACATCTGCACCTGCCTCCAGAAGGTATGCTGAGGGCAGTCACTCCCTGGTGCCATGCTCCTGGGTGCCATGCTCCTTGAAGTTTTCTATTGGAACATCTGGAGCCTCCTGTTCTAAAATAGCAGTAATGCAGGCCTGCACTAAATCAAGCAGCTGACCGACAACCGCCCCCGCTCCCTATCTCCTTTACTTAACAAATATGAAGGGCTCTAGAAGCTCAGGGCCCTTGTTCACCAGAAGCAAGGAGCCCCTTGACACCTTCTTCCAAACATGCTCTTTTGTCTTTGTCTTTATTCCTGCATTTGTCCTCCTTTGTTCAGTCCACCAGGGTATGCGGCACCTGAGGGTTTTGAGGGCTCACTGCAGGGTAGCCCCACCCTGAGCCTCACAGTCCCCTTCAGATTAATTGTCCTCCTCACACAAATCACTCAAAAAGTGAAGTGAAAGACAAGATGGGGTGGGTGCATTGGGATGAGTGGCTGCTGTCCACTGCTTCCTGGGTTGCAAGACAGCCTCTACCCCCAACACCCATCCCAGGTTTCAGCACCAAATGTTAAAGAGTTAAAGAAAGAGAAAAGAAACAGTCAAAGACAGGTTTATTTTGGAGAATAAACCTGAGAGGGGCTTCTGGCTGATTTCAGTCATGAGCACTCTCTCTTACAGACTAAGAGTATTTATTGGTTTTAGGGTGAGAGAACTTATCACAGGCTTGGAATGCTTATGTGTCAAGGAGAAGTCTATTGTGGGATTGGAATATCTGTGGTTGGAGAGAAGGTTATCTTCAGGCTGACATCTCTCCAGCCAGAGCGGAGGTTATCTCAGGGCTGGCATGTCTCTGGTCGGGGAGGGGTTTATCTTATGGTTGGAATGTTTCTGGTCAGAGATGTCATTTGTGCTTTATGGTCATGCTGACCTTAGCCATTAGGCTGATGCCCTTTGGATTTAGGCAGTTTTTAATCAAGGTGAACTTTAGACTGGTGGTGCTTGTCCAAGATGTGATTCTCCTGCTCTGTCAACCATCACAACTGTTTCAGTACTGACTGAGTGGTTAAATATTAAAAGTTAAAAAGCCAGTGCCCTTATATAAAGGCTGGAAAGTAGCAAAAGTCCAACAAAAATTTTGCCCAGGCCTTTCCTGGGCCTTAAAGCATTATAAAATAACAAAGAAATTCTTAGCAGGACCCATTTAGGATTAAACAAGTTTTATTAGGGGTCTGAAGAAACTCCCCAGGCTTCCACAATCAAGTTTATTGGAGATCTGAAGGAACTTGCCAAACTTCCGTGATATAGCAAGAGACAAGATAAGGGTAATCACCCCAGCACCCAGACCCATTTAGATTAAGTAAATTTAATGAGGCTGTAGAAGAAGGTCTTCAGGACTCAGACCTTAGTTATAGATTAAAAGAAGTCAACTACTTATGTCTTTAGATGAATGCACACTTAACACTTAAACATAGACATATAGCTTAGAAGGTATATAAGCTCTGAGAAACTTTGTAATTTTGAGGTGGTCTGGTGAAAATTTCTGGGCCTTCTCCCCGTAACGGGTTGCAGAAAATAAAGCTCTCTTCTTCCCGAGTTCATCTGCGTCTCATTATTGGCAGCAGGAAATAGCAGCCCAACCCTCAGTTTGGTCCAGGAACACTACTGCCTCAGCCTCCCAAGTAGCTGGGATTACAGGCATGGGCCCAGCTCACTGCTACACTCCCACTAGTGCCATGACAGTTTACATTTGTACACTTGTACATTGTAGCAGTGAGGACAACCAGAGGTCACTCTCATTGCCATCTTGGTTTTGGTGGGATTTAGCCAGCTTCTTTACTGCAAGTTTTATTAGCAAGATCTTTATGAGCTGAATCTTTGTGCTAGCCTCCTATCTTATCCTGTCTTAGAATGCCTATCTGGGAATGCAACCTATAGGTTTTAGCCTTATTTTACCCAGCTGCTACTCAAGATGGAGTTGCTCTGATTCAAATGCTCCTAACAAACTCAAGCATTTCTTTATGCTGAATTCAACTCTTAAGGCAGAGCTTAACTCTTTCAACCAACTGCCAATCAGAGAATCTTTGAATCCACCTATGACCATGAATCTCCACCCACTTTGCTTCAAGATGTCTCATCTTTCTGGGTCAAACCAACATATACCCTATGTATATTGATTTATGTCTTTGCCTGTAACTTCTGGCTCCCTAAAATATATAAAACCAAGCTGTAATTCAACTACCTTAGGCACATGTTTTTAGGACTTCCTGAGGCTGTGCATAGGCCAAGATCTTTAATCTTGGCCAAATAAACCTCTAAATTGATTGAGCCCTGTCTCAGATACTTTTTTGGTTTACAAGGGTTATTGTGGTGGATTAGACTGTTGCTCCCAATTCTTTGCTCCTTCCCTGTAACAATTACACAACCATGATACAAGTAGAGGTTTAAATAGGTTTGCTTGGTTTGGTTTGTCTCTCCCACTACATCCATCAGCCATGAAAAGAACATGCCACAGGTAGCCACAGATCCCAGCATGAAAAGACACATGGAACATAGTGAAACCAACCTTCAATGAGAGCCTCACCAATCCAATCCCAGTGGAACCTAGTGGAGCCCAGCCAAACCACCAACTAGTGAATGAGAAAAAAGATATGTTTGTCTTTGCAAACTGCTGAGTACAGCCTGAGGATAAGCTTTACTCACCTCCAAGTACAGGGGGGTAAGTACACAGCACTATCAAAAAAAAAAAAAAAAATTCCAAAACCTGTGATAATTGTGGGGTTTTAACTCCACTAAATGCAAAAAAGGATATAAGCATTTGGATTTAACTTAGCAATTTTTTCCTCTGTTTGTGGGTAAAGATTTAACAAAACCCTGCCTTTCTGCAAGAGGCACTGACCTTCTGTTTACTTTCTAGCTTGATTCCTCTGGAAATCTGATAACTATGGAAAGTCTTGTGTTACTAGGTAGCAATGCTTAGGTAAAAGAGACCCCTGAGTGGCTGATTGCTTGTGGATGT
This sequence comes from Macaca mulatta, assembly GCF_049350105.2. Lineage (NCBI taxonomy): Eukaryota > Metazoa > Chordata > Mammalia > Primates > Cercopithecidae > Macaca > Macaca mulatta. Next base: position 58,307,534 of record NC_133414.1, read on the forward strand.
GAGGAACTATTGACAACAGATAAGCCATAATTTGAGACTTCTCTTCCACTAGAAGTCACCTACATTAGTTTCCTAGAGCTGTCATTAAAAATTGTAATACTGGTGACTTAAAACAACAGAAATTTATTCTGCCATAGTTCTGGATTCTAGAAGTGTAAAATCAGGTGTCAGCAGGGCCATGCTCACTCTCTCTCTGAACACTCTAGGGAACTGTCCTCTCTTGCCTTTTATGGCTAGTGGTGGTTTCTGGCAATCCCTGTTGTTTTGTGGCTTATGAAAGCATCGCTCCAATCTCTTCCTCTGTCTTCACATGGATTTCTGCTTTGTGTGTCTCTATGTCTGGCCAGTTTGGGGGTGCGTATGTTGGAATTGCATCAGTGGGAAGTTGATTTGAGTGGGAACTAAAGTCACTTAGATAAACCAAAATCTGTTTACATATCAGTAAAAATCAACTCAAATGCTATGCTTTTCTCAAGAGCGGCCACATGTTCAAATGTAAGAAAAAGATGCAACTACAAATTGGCCTTACTTTATTTCCCTTCTTGGGTTCTGTTAGGACATAATGTATCCTCTGTGGGAAAAAGAAAATAAAGATGTAATTCGCATAGTAGACTGATTTACACACACACACACACACACACACACACACACACACACACACACAAAGGGAGAGAGATGTCATCAGTTCTGAGAGCATTATTTATTCATCTACATTTGAGAGGTCCAAGAGTCTCCACCATGTAAAAGCCTCAAGAGATTATCAGTAAGAGACTGGGCTCTACTGACATCAAGAGAAATTAATATGATTAATTAATGGGGCCCCTTTCATTGCTGATAAATTGTAGGTATAAGCATTTGTAATTGTTTTTAGGGATATGATGTTTTTCAATTGAGTAAGTGAAGAACACAGGTAGAATATATCCCTCCCAATACCCATTGTATAAAACTGTTGGTGATGGTCATTTTTCCATGATTTTAGTCCAGATCAACCACTCTTGAGTTCTTTCCATTGGGTGTATGAGCCACACTCACTCTCACCAGACACTCTTGCCAGGAGCCTATAATACTCTCTCCATCCCCACTTCAACACTAAGTTATCCTGTCTGTCTGCTACTTATCCTTAGGAGCACAGCCTAAATGGCATGTGTCACTGGAGGCCTTCTTTAACCCCCACAAGCATTTCCCTTGTTATGGGGATTTTATTGTCATTGTTTATTATATTGCCTTCAAAACTAGAAGCTCAGGCAATGTTTACCAATCTTGCTCACTGCTGTATCCTCAGCAAGTATTACAGGGCTTGATGAGGGCAGAATAAGGACTTATTATAAGAGGAAGGAAATAATGAAAGTCTACAATGACATAGTCAGAACTGAGATTATTATGTGATTGATCTTCACCAAACAACCCAACCAGCAGGAAAACAATACTTTCAGGGGTAAATCTAGGCTTTATGACATATATGAATCCAATTAGTAGCCTCTTGCTCTCACTTGGTTTATGCACACTGTATTGTACTCTTGAGTCCTCTAAAAAATTAGCCTTGAGCAATATGAGAATGGTAGCCCTCATCCTTTGACCAAACGACTGACCAAGGCCATTGTCATAGTGACTGGACCCCAAGGTCCAGCCAAGGGAGCTGCTTTGCACATAGGAACCATAGAAACTATGTGATATACAGGAAGGGGTGGAAATGAGTGAATGTCATAGGGAGGACGTTGGGATGGGAGGATGAAGGAGAATGTAAAGCAATGGTTAAGCTTCCAGGCACCAAAATAATCACATGTCTAAAGAAGGAGAGAGAAAATCTGCACCCCCTGCATCCCTAGTGGTAGTGTTACAGGAAAGGGGTTCCAATTCAGAACCCAAGAAAGGGTTCTTGGATTTTGCACAAGAAAGAATTCAGGGCAAGTCCATAGAGTAAAGTGAAAGCAAGTTTATTAGGAAAGTAAAGGAATAAGAGAAAGGCTACTCCATAGACAGAGTAGCCCTGAGGGCTGCTGGTTGCCCATTTTTATGGTTACTTCTTGATGATATGCTAAACCATGGGTGGATTCAAAGAGATTTATCCCTAGCCTAGCCCCACGATGAGGAGCATGTTGACTTCTTTGAAGGGAGGTTCCAGGAAATCTGGAAGAGGAAGTCTGAAAGAACTTTTAACTTTTATAGAAAATACCATCCAAGGGCAAGAGAGGTGTTAACAAACTCAGGATGAGCTCTCCTCGCTCCTGGGATTGAATGAGCTCAGCCCTTTATGGGCACAGATTCAGCTCACTGTTGTGTCCGAGGCAGAAATAGCTGGAGTAGGACCTGGATCTGTCAGAGCCTGAAGAACTCACATGAGAGACCACAGGGAGCAGCACAGGATCACGGAGCCTACAGGCCCCGGAAGGGAGGCCTGCATCAGTTGGCATCTGGATGAAAAAACAGAAACCACACCACTGATTTCACAGAGAGGAACTAATGTAGGGAACTGGCCAGAGACGTTTGGGAAGACTGTAGGGCACAAGGGAAATCGCCGTGCTGCCATGAAAAAATGCTCGTCATCACCGACCACAAGAGAAATGCAAATCAAAACCACAATGAGATGCCATCTCACACCAGTTAGAATGGCAATCATTAAAAAGTCAGGAAACAACAGGTGCTGGAGAGGATGTGGAGAAATAGGAACACTTTTACACTGTTGGTGGGATTGTAAACTGGTTCAACCGTTGTAGAAAACAGTATGGCGATTCCTCAAGGATTTGGAACTAGAAATACCATATGACCCAGCCATCCCATTACTGGGTATATACCCAAAGGATTATAAATCATGCTGCTATAAAGACACATGCACACGTATGTTTATTGCGGCACTATTCACAATAGCAAAGACTTGGAATCAACCCAAATGTCCATCAGTGACAGACTGGATTAAGAAAATGTGGCACATATACACCATGGAATACTATGCAACCATAAAAAAGGATGAGTTTGTGTCCTTTGTAGGGACATGGATGCAGCTGGAAACCATCATTCTCAGCAAACTACAGCAAGAACAGAAAACTAAACACCGCATGTTCTCACTCATAGGTGGGAAGTGAACAATGAGATCACCTGGACTCTGGAAGAAGAACATCACACACCGGAGCCTATTATGGGGACGGGGGAGGGGGGAGGGATGGCATTGGGAGTTATACCTGATGTAAATGATGAGTTGATGGATGCTGACGCGTTGATGGGTGCAGCACACCAACATGGCACAAGTATACATACGTAACAAACCTGCACGTTGTGCACATGTACCCTTGAACTTAAAGTATAATTAAAAAAAAAAACAAAAAGAAAAAGAAATTGCCATGCTGCAAAAACAGCAACTGCAAAAAGCAGCTTTATATCCTGGGACTGGAGGAGCAAAGAGAGTTTGAGGCCATAGTCAGTGAGAAAGCCAGAGAAGGGACTGCACTGAGCTGGACCAGAGACCCCTGAGGAGAGTGGGTTTCCTGGGTGGCCTTGGTCTTCCTGTGGCATAAAGAGATCCCACACGGCTTCAGCCTGAGGACCCATGCTACTCAGTGTGTGCTGCTTCCTTAGCAGCTTGGAGGAGAGCCACCCTGGACAGGGATTGAAACCTCTGAGTAGGCAACACCAGTGACTATGTGCCAGCATCTCTGAGGGGCCAAATGAGGCTGCTCCTGCAAGTGTAAAAGCTGAGACCAGCTGCTGCCCTTGGACCAAATCACTGCTGCAAAGCTAAGGAATCATCCTCAGTCAGGATGATGCTGACAGAAGTTGGAAGCAAATGGGACAGAGCAAGTTCCTGCTGTCTCCCAGCCTTCCAGGATCCCTCTAGGGCCCCCTTTGGGGAGAGACTAACAGAAATCCAGCTGCAAAGGAAAAATAAGATTTACAGCATTCCAGGCTCAGAGTTGCAGAGCTGGGTTTGGAACTGAAAGACAATAGGTTAAGAGTGAGCACAGTTGCTGCCCAAGGAACTCAGGACCCTCAGCTCTGGACCGGTTCAGGCAGCTACCCAAGTGCAGAGAGAAGCAGGAGGATGCTGGTGGTCAGCCAAAGTAGCATCCCAGGGAAGCTGAGTGGAGGTTGGATCATCATTTGGGCTCTGAATTTTTCCACTTATGATATATCTAACAAAGGTGACAATTCCATCTTAGAAATCACACATTTGCAGTGCTATCTAATCACAACTGTTGATTCTAATTCAGAAAAATGAAGCATTCTGAGTCTAATACTCCTGATTTGTCTATTATACGCTGAGGACAAGTGTTTAAGAGGGAAAAGATAGCATATAGGAGCATGCAAACACAGATCAATTCAGCATCAAACTACCAACAAGTTCCGACTCAGATGTATGGTCTGCCAAAGACATGAGGCTCACTCACCCTAAAACCGGACAAAAGCAAGACCCCATCACAACTTGGCTCTCGAATGTGACACGGAGCCAGCATAAGATGTTATCTTCAAGACCCCAGTCCCCTTCCTCATGCCATGCTTGTATAAAGAGTGCAAGGGGCTCTGTCTAGCTGGGCTGCTGAGATGCCAGGACGCAGCTGTGGTGCCTGTCTTATGGGTAGAGCTCTCATTCAAGGAGAGAACTGGGCTCACCTAAGTTGGTGGTGAAGGATGAAAGCCTAGCCCTGCCTCTGGGGTATGTCCCCTCCCAAATGGGGTGAGCCAAATGCCATTCTTGCTTGCCTTTGATAACAACAACTCCTCCTCCACCAGCGTCATTTTCCAAGAGAAAGAGGGTCCTTAGATTAAATTTAAAAGTTGAAATAAGAATCTGCCACATGCAATGGAGATTAAATGTGATGGGCCCTCCCAGTCATATGGAGGTGCCTTTTTCTGGGATAAATGCCTACACCTGCCAAACAGGGCCCTAAGACATCTGTTTCTGGGAAAATGACTCAGGTCTCCTGTCTCTGTTAATTAACTGGCAGAAATCATCGCACCAATTCAGTCGCTCTGACAAAAATTGACAGGATCTAAATCTTGTGTCTTTTCCTGAGGCCAGTTGTTACCTTTCAAGATTGCTCTTAGACTCGCTGGTCTGCTTGGGCAAGAGCTGCAGAGGGCTTGCTGCTTGGTAACAAAGTTCATTGCTGTCCCAACTACAGACAGCCCCAGAGGCTATAATCCATGATGAGCTTTATAATACACTTTGATGAGCTTTATAATACACTTTGTTGGCTATGAGTTTTGTGGACTTTTTATTCAAATTCCCCCCTACCACCCACACATTGAGCGACTTGGACACATTATGCAGCCTCTTATCTTCATAGTGGAAAACTAGGAACAAGTTGTGGTAGTGTTTAACCCCATGCCTGGCATTTAGCAACTCTCATGTTAGCTAGAGGCAGTCATCATAGTGGTGAAGAGGTATAGTAGCAACCAAAAATTGTTTTCAATGTGAGAAAGACCATCTCTGGTTGGCTGTAGGTCAGTGGTTCTCATTCAGGGATCCTCTCTCTTCCCATGCCAGGAGACCTTTGGCAATGTCTGGAGACACTCTGTTGTCACAGGTGGGACAGTGCAACTGGCATCTAACTAGTAGAGGCCAAGGATGCTGCTAAACTCCTATAATTCCCAGGACATCTCCCACAGCAAGTGTCCAGCCCAAAATGTCAATAGTGTCAAGGTTACATCCAAGGTGTAATTGCATCCAATAATCAATTCCTAAACTTAAGAAAACGTCAACATGAAACACAAAAATACAACGACCTTCTTGTCTGGGACCAAGGGATAGAAATGTGACTGAGATTTCAATGCATGAAGTAGCTTCTGCAGAGAGGGAGCTGGATGTACTGCAGTGTCCACCAGGTAGACCAGCAACATATGGTTGCTGGTGCTGGAAAACCAATCAGGTTCACTTCATTTAGAGGAGATCTGCTTCAGTCAGGAAGACTAAAAAGATAAGGGCTTGCGGTTGGAAAATCGCTGAAAGAAAGAATGTATTTTCCTTGACTAATACACATTATGAAAGACAAAAAGCAGAGAAATGGGTAAAATGGAAATTCTGTCACTTCTTCATGACTCTTGAAGACATGATGATGTGAAGTCATAGCCACTCATTGAAGGTACTGCCTGCTGGATGCCTATGGGGTCATAACGTTGTCTTGTTTAATCACAGGACTAATGTTAAGCAATAGCATCATGAGGAAGCAAGAGTTGCTTCCCAGTCTCAGCTAAAGGAGGCAAATTGGCACCGGTTCCTTCAAAAGCATCCACAAAAAGCCTGGACCCAAAGGGTGAGCAGCAGCAAGATTTATTGTAAAGAACGAAAGAACAAACCCCCCATGGTGCGGAAGGAGACCTCACTGGCTTGCCACTGCTGGCTCGGGCAGCCTACTTTTATTCCCTTATCTGACCCCACCCACATCCTGCTGATTGGTCCATTTTACAGAGAACGGATTGGTCTATTTTACAGAGAGCTGATTGGTCCATCTTACAGAGAGTTGATTGGTCCGTTTTGACAGAGTGCTGATTGGTGCATTTACAATCCTGAGCTAATATATTAGCCAAGGCTGGCACTATTATCTACATGAATATGGGGAAGAAGTGCCAGGCACCTGCACTCCGCAGCCCTTGGGTGGTGGATGGGACCAGGCACCACGGAGCAGGGGCGGTGCCCATCAGGGAGGCTTGGGGGGCTGCGTGGGAGCCCATGGAGTAGGGGCGATTGGGGCATGGTGGACTGCAGGTCTTGAACCCTGCCCTGCAAAGAGGCGGCTGAGGCCCTGCGAGAATTCCAGCACTGCGCAGGCTGGCTGGTAGTGTTAGGGGGACCTGGTGCACCCTCCACAGCTGCTGGCCTGGGTGCTAAGCCCCTCACTGACCAGGGCCAGCAGCCCCAGCTAGCCACTCTGAGTGAGGGGCCCACCAAGCCCTGGCCCACCCAGAATTCATGCTGGCCTATGAGTGCCCCAGCAGCCCCAGTTGCCACCTGCACCTCTCACTCCACACCTCCCAGCAAGCAGAGAGATCGGGTCCCAGCCTCAGCCAGCCCAGATAGGGGCTCCCACAGTGCAGCAGCCGTCTGAAAGGCTCCTCAGGTGCAGTCAGAGTGGGCACAGAGGCAGATGAGGTGCCGAGAGTGAGCAGGGCTGTGAGGGTTGCCAGCAGGCTGTCACATCTCACTAGGTGTTGCTCAGAAGAATGTATATTCTTTTGATTTGGAGTGGAGAGTTCTGTAGATGCCTACTAGGTCTGCCTGGTCGGGAGCTGAGTTGAAGTCCTCAATATCCTTGTTAATTTTCTGTCTCATTGATCTGTCTAATATTGATAGTAGCATGTTAAAGTCTCCCACTATTATTGTGTGGGACTCTAAGTCTCTTTGTAGGTCTCTAAGAACTTGTTTTATGAATCTGGGTGCTCCTATATTGGGTGCATATATATTTAGGATAGTTAGCTCTTTTTGTTGCATTGATCTCTTTACCATTACGTAATGCCCTTCTTTGTCTCTTTTGATCTTTGTTGGCTTAAAGTCTGTTTTATCAGAGACTAGGATTGCAACCATGTTTTTTTTTTTCTTTCTATTTGCTTGGTAAATATTCCTCCATCCCTTTATTTTGAGCCTATGTGTGTCTTTGCACATGAGATAGGTCTCCTGAATACAGAACACTGATGGATCTGGACTCTTTATCCAGTTTGCCAGTCTGTGTCTTCTAATTAGGGCATTTAGCCTATATACATTTAAGGTTAACATTGTTATGTTTGAATTTGATCCTGTCATCATGATACTAGCTGGTTATTTTGCACATTAGTTGATGCAGTTTCTTCATAGTGTCATTGGTCTTTATATTTTGGTGTGTTTTTGCAGTGGCTGGTAGCAGTTTTTTGTTTACATATTTAGTGCTTCCTCCAGGAGCTCTTGTAAGGCAGGCCTGATGGTGACAAAATCTCTCAGCCTTTGCTTGTCTGTAAAGGATTTTATTTCTCCTTCTTTTATGAAGCTTAGTTTGGCTGGATATGAAATTCTGAGTTGAAAATCCTTTCCTTTAAGAATGTTGGATATTGGCCCCCACTCTCTTCTGGCTTGTAGGGTTTTTGCAGAGAGATCTGCTATTAGTCTGATTGGCTTCCCTTTGTGGATAACCTGACCTTTCTCTCTGGATGACTTTAACATCTTTTCCTTCATTTCAACCTTGGAGAATCTGATGATTATGTGTCTTGGGATTGCTCTTCTCGAGGAGTATCTTAGTGGTGTTCTCTGTATTTCCTGAATTTGAATGTTGGCTTGTCTTGCTAGGTTGGGGAAGTTCTCCTGGATAATATCCTGAAGTGTGTTTTCCAGCTTGGTTCCATTCTCTCTGTCACTTTCAGTTACCCCAATCAATCTTAGGTTTGGTCTTTGCACATAGTCTCATATTTCATGGAAGGTTTGTTCATTTTCATTCTCTTTTCTCTTGTCTTCACGCCTTATCTCAGTAAGTTGATCTTCAATTTCTGATATCCTTTCTTCTGCTTGACTGATTCAGCTATTGATACTTGTGTATGCTTCACTAAATTATCATGCTGTGTTTTTCAGCTCCATCAGGTCATTTATGTTCTTCTCTAAACTGGTTATTTTAGTTAACAGTTCCTGTAACCTTTTATTAAGGTTCTTAGCTTTCTTGCATTGGGTTAGAACATGCTCCTTTAGCTCAGAGGAGTTTGTTATTACCCACCTTTTGAAGCCTACTGCTGTCAATTCATCACACTTATTCTCCATACAGTTTTGTGCCCTTGCTGGAGAGGAGTTGCGATCATTTGGAAGAGAAGAGGCATTCTGGTTTTTGGAATTTTCATCATATTTGCACTGATTTTTCCTCATCTTTGTGGGTTTATCTACTTAACCTTTGAGGCTGATGACCTTTGGATGGGGGTTTTGTGTCGGGGTCGTTTTAGTTGATATTAATGTTAATGCTGTCTGTTTGTTAGTTTTTCTTCTAACAGGCCCCTCTTCTGCAGGTCTGCTGAAGTTTCCTGAGGGTCCAACAGTGGAGGCTGCAGGACAGCAAAGATTGCTCCATGTTCCTTCCTCTGGAAGCTTCCTCCCAGAGGGGCACTGGCCTGATGCCAGCCAGAGCTCTCCTCTATGAGGTGTCTGTCAACCCGTGTTTGAAAGTCTCTCCCAGTCAGAAGACATGGGGCTCAAGTACCCACTTGAGTAGGCAGTCTGTCCCTTAGCAGAGCTCAAGTACTGTGCTGGGTGAATCCTCCTTGTCAAGGTCCATTGCTCTCTTCATAGCCAGCAAGCAGGAACATTTAAGTCAGCTGGAGCTGCACCTACAGCTGTCCCTTCCCCCAGATGCTCTGTCCCAGTGAAATGGGATTTTTATCTATAAGCCCTGACTGGGGCTGCTGCCTTTCTTTCAGAGATGCCCTGCCCAGTGAGGAGGAATCTAGAGAGGCAGTCTGGCCACAGCGTCTTTGCTGGGCTATGGTAAGTTCTGCCCAGTCCCAACTTCCCAGCCTCCTTAGCACTGTCAGGGGAAAATCACCTGCTCAAGCCTCAGTAATGGCAGACACCCTTCCCCACACCAAAGTCTATCATCCCAGGTTGACTTCAGACTGCTGTGCTGGCAGCAAGAATTGCAAGCCAGTCATTCTTAGTTTGCTGGACTTTGTGAGAGTGGGACCCACTGAGCAAGACCACTTGGCTCCCTGGCTTCAGCACACTTTCCAGGGGAGTGAACGGTTCTGTCTTGCTGGCATTCCAGGTGGCACTGGGGTATAAACATAAAATAAAATTCCTGCAGTTAGCTTAGTGTCTGCCCAAACAGCCACCCAGTTTTATGCTTGAAACTCAAAGCCCTGGTGCTGTAGGCACACGATGGAATCTCCTGGTCAGTGGATTGTAAAAACCATACAAAAAGTGTAGTATCTGGGCTGGATAACACAGTCCCTCAGCTTCCCTTGGCTGCAGGAGAGAGGCCCCTGGCTCCTTGCACTCCCAGGGTGAGGCTGTGCCTCACCCTGCTTCTTTCTGCTAGCCCTCTGTGGGCTGCACCCACTGCCTAAACAGCCCCATGAGATGAACAGGGTATCTCCGTTGGAAATGCAGAAATCACCCACCTTCTATGTTGGTCTCGCTGGAAGCTGCAAACCAGATCTGTTCCTATTCAGCCATCTTGCCAGGTCCTCCAAAATGCAACACTCTTTATGTCTTTCTTTTTATATTCATCATCATGGGTGCAAGTCTGTTTAATTAGATTATCAGCTTTGTAAGAATGTCAATCAAGTCTTGTATTTCTATTTCGCTGAATTACTAATGCTCTCTTAAGCTCTCAATGCATGTCTAAGTCCTTTTTACTTTTCAAATCCATTGTAAAATATATAAAATGTAAAAAATGATAAGAAACTAAGGTGAATAACACTATAAACTCTTTTCATTGCAAGTTGAAAATCTATTAGTAATCATACAGAGTCACTGGTGGTAGTTTTCAAAGCCATGTTTATTGGAAAGTCTCTGAGACCACTGAGGGTTTCAAAATGTGATTTAGGAGTCAGACTTCAGTTAGAAGAGATTAAACTGTCTGTAAGAATCTACATGCCAAAGCCACAGTCAGCCGCAATTCACCAAATACTTGAATCAATGAGCTTCTGATGAATGATAATGAGAATACTGGATGAAGAACCATCCCATCTAAATCAAATATCAAACTCTACTCTCAGCTTCACACACATATCAAATGATATGTTTCTATTCAATTCCAACATACAACTAAACATTCACGTCTTTGTTCTGTCGTCTTTACTGGATCATGTTAAAGATAATGGATTTTCCAGTGCAGTTTTGTAATAGCACAGAGCACAAGCACAAGACCTGTCTTTATTAGATACAGAGGATTCATTCACCCAGTTTTATCTGAAGCAATGGAAAGATAGCAATGCCTTATTACAATGCCATTTAACTTATTAGAGCTGACTCATGGCAGCTGTCCTCGCTCCAGGCCAGTTAGGTGGATCAGACACTCAGGACCTGAGAACAAAGTCAAGGGGTGATGAAATCTCAGGCATTTTTTTAGGTGCTAAAGTTGGAGTTTCTACACTGGAAGCAATGGATGGTCCTAATAATACATTTTGTCTTAAGTATTAGTAAGAAGAAAAGACAAAAGCAGAAACAACAGTTTACATTAAAATCAAACTATTTTTGAAGTCCAAGTGGCTCCAGAGAAAAGAGCTGAGGTAAGATAATGGGGGTAGAAGGTTTCCTAGAGACCACTGGTCACCTTAAAACAATGCTTCACTCTGACAACCCTTCAGGGGCTGTGGGGTCCACAGTCCTGCCTAACTTTTTAGACCCACACACCTGAATTCTAGGTGTGATTTTAGAATTTACACCCTGAGTGTTGTACATACAAAAGGAAAACATTTGATATGGCTATGAGTTGAAAACACAAGGAACACTTTTCTCCTCCTAGGGACCTGTGTTTCTCTGCCAACTCAGCACTGTCACCACCTTGGAGTCAGACCAAGAGATCCCGTGTCTCAGAGGCTGGTGGGTCACACCTACTGCAATCCCCCCATCACCCAGTCTCGGGGCACCAGCACTCCCAGCTTATCCATGCACATGTTCTGCTGGGGTAGAAGAAACAAGTCTATTTACCTCCCAGTCCAGAAACTTGCTCATCAGACTCCACTAAAACTCAGTCTCCAAGGACCAGAACTTCAGAAGACGTAAGTTAATTTCTGAAGAAAGGGAAAAGCTTCCTGAGGGCTGCTTTGACCTCCTTGTTTCTCAGAGTATAGATGAGGGGGTTGAGGGTAGGACTCAGCACAGTGTACAGCAGGCCAGCCAACTTGCTCTTCCCGGCGCTGTAGCCGGAGACCGGGCTTATGTAGGCGTAGAAGACAGCGGTGTAATACATACACACCACGGTGAGGTGGGAAGAGCAGGTGGAGAAGGCTTTCTGCCTCCCCGCTGCAGTCTGCACCTTCAAGACGCTGGAGATGATGAAGCCATAGGACGCGATGGTCATCAGGAAGTTCACTATGCCATAGAAAGCATCCGCCAGGATAATCATGACACTGTTGACGTAGGTGGAGCTGCAGGAGAGAAGCAGCAGCGGAGGCACCTCGCAGAAGAAATGGGTAATGACATTGGGGCCACAGAAATCCAAGCGCAGCATCAGCCCCATGTGGATGGCCGTGTTGACAGCGCAGAGCAGCCACACGCTGCGGCCAGCCCGCTGCAGAACGCCTTGCCCATCATGCTGCTGTAATGCAGCGGGTGGCAGATGGCTGCGTACCGGTCATAGGCCATGACTGTGAGGAGGAGCAGCTCTGAGGATGCAGCCCAAGTGAGGAAATAGAGCTGGGCCATGCAGCCCTCATAAGAGATGATGCTCTCCTCCGACACCAGACCCGCCAGTGCCTTGGGCATGATGGAAGAGGTGCAGATAATGTCCATAGTAGCCAAATTGAACAGGAAAAAGTACATAGGGGTGTGGAGCCCAGGGTTGAAGGTGATGGCCAAGATGATGAGGACATTACCTGTGAGGGCTCCAGAGTAGAGGAAGAGGAAACAGCTGAATAAGAGCACCCGGTATTCTGGGTGCTCTGAAAAGCCCTGCAGGATGAACTCGATTACCAATGTCTGGTTACTCATGGTCCTTGGGCTGGGAGGGGTTTCTGGGACTATCAGGTGAATCTCCATCCACAGCTTCATGTGATTTTAGAGCTAGAGAGATAAACAAGAGGTGTCCTGGGGGGAGCTGCTCCTATGTTTCTTCCACACCTCACATCACGGCATGAATGATAGAGATGCATTAGGACATGTGTATGAAGATAAACACCCCAATATTACAATAGAAAAAAGGCATGAACACTCAGGTTATAAAAAGTAAATACAGTTAACCAGTTAAACTCATGAAGCATCATTCAACCTCAAAGAAATGCAAATTAAATCCATAATCCACTCTTGATCATCCATGATTTGGCAAAGTTAAAAAAGCATGATATTGACTAGTATTAGAATGGCTGCAAAGACGCAGGCCTTTTAAAATATGTATTCCATTTGAGCCAGAACTTTCTCTTCCAGAAATGTATCCTAAGGAAATAATAGAAAGCATCCTGAAGGTGTCAGAGCAGCACTATTATTATAGTGGAAATTTAGAACAATCTATACCCTTAAACGTGAGTATATTACGGTATATTGATATAACATAAATGCTGTGCGATTATAAAAATAATGCTTTGGAAGTGTTTTACTGATGCTTTTAAAAAGAGAATGACATGTTGGGAGGCCAAGGCAGGCAGATTGCTTGAAACCAGGAATTCAAGATCAGCCTGTCCAAAATGGCGAAACCCTTTCTCTACTAAAAATACAAAAACTAACCTGACATGGTGGTGGTGGATGTCTGTAATTCCAGCTACTTGGAAGACTGAGGCAGGAGAATCGCTTGAACCTGGGAGGCAAGAGTTCAGTGAGCTGAGACCACAATGCTGCACTCTAGCCTGGGTGACAGAGTGAGACTCTGTCTCAAAAAAAATTGTTTTAATTAAAAAAGAGAGACAATGAAAAAAATACTAAAATAATGTGTACAATCGGATCTCATTGTTTTAAAAAAAATTTGAAAAGCAGATTTGTTTCCATTGAAATTGAGGATAGTGAAAAATTTTAAATGAAAAAATAAAATAAAATCTAAAAGCACGTTTGTATATGCACCTGTAGGAATACTCTGGTGAGTGCTAGACCAGAGCTTGAACAGTGATTGTTTTCACTTTTTAAATTTTTGCTGGTCTGTATTTTCTACTTTTTCTAAAAATGACCTCTCTAAAAGGCAGATGTGTCACACAGAATCCCCCTTACAACAGTTCTTCCACGGCTTCCCATTGCCAAAAGAATAAATGCTCCCAGCAACTTTTCCTGGATCCACCTCCTCTCCAGCCTTTCTTCCCACTCATCTTAAAGCCAGAACTCCAGCCATGCCCTGCACTCAGAGACTGGCTGACGCACCAAGTCATTCCAGGATTTCTTAACTTTGTTCTTGCCACTCCCTGAGCCAGGAATGCCCTTTTTCTCATGAACCAGGGCCATCATCAGTCCGCTCTTTCTGAGCATCCCTTCCCTGGGGAGAAAGGACCACTCTTTCCTTTGTGTTCCCTCTAATACTGACTTCTATCCTAGTATCCAATACACGTCACTCCTTGATCAGGTTACTCAACTGTGTCCTATATGGTTAACACATATGCCCATTTATCTCTGGACATCCCTTCTTGACACCCAGCCCCCTGCCTATCAGGCAGTGGGTAGACACTCAAATATGTGTGTTTAAATAATGCTAAAGAACAGGCTAGTATGAATAACAGCAGGATGACTTCTATTCTTAAGATACTACATATTCTGTACAGCTCAAGATAAAATCAGCATAGTGTACATTTGGTTTTTCCTTTTTGATTATTTATTCATTAAAAGTTAAGTAAGATGTTCATTTTTAAAATGAGCATTTGGAAGATGCCCATTTTAAATATGTTCATTTTAATTCTGTTTTTGTCAAAATTCAAGAAATGTATTTACCACTAAAATATTAAAAGGTTTATACAAAATGACCAAACATCATCTCCAGCTCAGGTCATATCACCTTTTAGTAAGGTAAAGATGGTTTTTTGAATAGACAAGCATAAAATCTCTATGACTCGGAGCAACAAGGCTATATAAGCATGGGGTATGATCAGAATCAATGGAAATGATGGTGTTTCATCTATGTATCTTCCCAGCAACAAGGTGTCAGAACAACTCAATAATTTGAGTGGAAGTCACAAATACAATATGCTTTAGCTGATTTCATTATTGTTTGGGACAAAAAGAGTGAATAATTACTTTTGCTCAGTATGAATTGTGGATCTGAAGAAATAACTGTAACTTTATTCGCTCTTATGATGGCCCAGTGAGTGACTCCTCTTTAACTCCAGGGACAGAATTGGATTTTCTCCATCAATGTCCCAGTGTGAGGTTTCCGCACTTCCCACTGATGTCTTCCTCCCTAGAATTCTAGCCACCAGATTTCTCCAGCCATCACGAGATCGTGGTGCACTCCACAGTGCACATTGCAAATGCACCAGAGTCAGCACAGCTGCAGCTGTACCTGGGAGATGGCAAACACATCCATCACTGAACACCTACCAAGCAGCAGTGTGCAGGGTCTGTCACATATCCTTCCTAGAACAAGAAAACCTGTTACAAAGGAAACCTTAAACACAATATCTCTCTTAACTCAGCTCCACAGTAAGATTAGAAAAAAAACAACACTGTAGTACAAATGGATGTTTTGAACAGGTGCTGAGCACAAGGAAATTTCAGCAAACATATTCACATTCAGGGAATAAATTAGCCCTCAGGTACTTACCCACTCACTGTGATTTCCAGTACAGGAGGATAGTCTTCTCAACCAGCTGGTCAATAATGAGATCAAAGAATCAGGGCTCCGACCCTCTTTCCGTGAGAATGACCATAAGATTTCTTTAGAGCCTCAGCCAGTCATTTCTTCTGAAAATAACAAAGACCTTGCTCCCCTGAGTTTCATAGGGCATTTGCTTCAATTCTCAGCAAGCATTACAAGATTATTACTAAGGGTATGAGGGAAAATAACACAATTTCAGGTAACAATTGGCAAGTTTAAATGCACACTGTATTCAGACAACAGGATGACATCTCACCAGCAGGCCAACAGGATATTCGAACTGTGGTTATTTTCCACATTTATCAAACCCTTGGGCACTCAAGCTTCTGAAGGGGGAAAAAAAGCATCTTGGATTATATTTATCACTTTAAAGAAATAACGATAATAGTCCTCAAAATCTCTGAAATTAAAAAAGTAATTTCACTGAGTATTTTCTAAAAACAAATTGTATTTTACATAAAATACAATTTACTTGTAGTGACATTATATCTTTGTTCCAATTTATTGTTCATAGTTTCATAAACAGAAATTTTAAAAGATTTAATTAATGATGGAGAACTGGACTCATTTCATTATTTTTATCTCTAAAGCTGTTCAATGATTTTCACAGACACCATATTAATCTAATGTCCTTTTATTATATATGAAGGCAGGCATTTCTATTGCAGACATGCTTCAAGAATAGAAAACTAAAAATCAGAACATGCCAGAATCACATATGTTCAGGGTCAAATCTGAAAGACATTTTGAAGATGACCTTGTCCAACCTATTGATTTGGAAAGTCATAAATGTATCTAAATAACTTACCCTGGTTACACAGAGTATTAGTGACACAGCTAGTATCTAGGCTCAAGGCTGTGAGACTACAGTCCAGAATTAATTGCTGTGTATTTTGTTGGTTGTTTCCATAAATTCAGCCCCACCAAATGTCAAAGAAAAGCCATGAAAAAGAAAAATCAACCAATAATTTACATGATCATATTTAAGGCTGGGGTGTGGAATGCAAACCCTAAACTCTCAGCCACATTTGGCATCCCACTTACCCTGTTGTTTTGTTACTGATCAAATGGCAATAACACACAGGGAGAAATATTCAAATGTTACTGACTCTGGGTCAACTCAACAAAAACCATTAAGTCTTTTATATAAGCAAATTAAGCAGAGTTATGAGTAGAACTTTTCCCATTTTTTAAATGTCACTCAATCACCATCCTCAGAACAATCATAATTACCTTAAAAAATTATTTCACCTTTGTGGAGTGAACAGACTTTATGTGTAGCTGTCCTCTCTCTGCCAAGCACAACTGAGGGTAGAAACATGGTGATGTTGAGGCAGTGTGTAACCTGTGATAAGATCAGTCTGGAGAGGATGAAGGTTTCCTTCCCATATTTAAGATGGCCTTGCCAAGAATTTGTGATTCATCTTTAGCAACATTTGTCACTGCCTGTGGGAGACACTGGGGAGAGTTGTTCACAACTGTTACTGTAAGTGGACCCTGAAGGAGCAATTAAATTAAGTGCTTCTTTACTGGGTACTTGCCTGTCATCTGGGTTCACAGAAAGGCCAATTCAGATTTCTAATCCTAATGTGTAGAAAAGGATGTGGGCCCAAGCGGGGGAGGAAGGACAGCGGGACACATTCTCTGTCCCAGCTCACAGAAACTGGGTCAGGGCAAACCCAGACTCAGGTGCTCAGAACGTGTCCCCACCTGGGGACTGGAGAAAGACTGTCAGGCAAGCAACTAGTTTTTCTGGACTGCTATCCATGGAAGACGAGGCATGCAGCAAATGTTTCCATGCTTCTCTGTATAAACCACCCTTACTAACAGAGCTGGCCTCTCCCTGTCCCTCATGAACAGCTTGGATCTTATCCCAACATGATCTCATTTCATCCAAATCCCACCCAGGTCTAACTCTATCTCCTCTACCAAGCCTTCCCTGACTCCCTGGAAGGAAAGGACCACTCTGTCTGCTGAGTCTCTGTCTCACTCAGGGGTTCTCCACCAGGCTCTGGAGGCAATAACATGGCTTCAGAGTCTTTCCAGACCTGAGGTAAGATCTCTGAAAGTTACTGGTCATGTGCTTCAGAATTTTTGTGGGGACTAAATAAGATGAGGTATACGAATCCATTTTAGAAACCATGTTAGTTGTCATTATAAATGGGTCATCCATAGAAATAATTACTCCAAAAAAATTCTGCATTGGCAGTATTAAGCCCAAGCAGATTACCTTTATTTCAACAAAATAAAAGATCCATAAACAAGAAATTCCTTTCCTATGATGTTAATAATACGTTAACCATTCAGGAATAAACGTGTTAGGTTAAAAGCTAAACTGTTACAATGAAAAGACCCAAATATATAGTGGCTTCATTTTTTCTCTTTTGCTCAACAATCTGAAGACATGCATAAGTTGTAGGGTAGCTTCCAGACTGATGGGGTAGTCTTGCTCCATTAAGTCATTAAAGGATTTAAGTTTCTCTCAATCAATGATTCTTGATCTACGCAATGATTCTCTTTACCATAAAAGTTGCCATAACTTCTACATTTTAGCTTGTGAAAAGAGATAATACAGAAAGCTCAAAAAAAGCAATTTATTTTAAGCAAGTGAGGCAGATATTGTACACATAACTTTTGCTCGTATTTTACAGGCAAAAATTTCATTAAATTGCTTCACCTAGCTGCCAGGAAAGCTGGGAAATGTAGTCAAGCTGGAAATATATATGTATAGGAAAAAGGGAGAATGGACTTTTGGGGAACAACTGATAATTGCCACAAATATGCAAGACAACTAGAGATAAGGGACTTAGGAAAAAAGACTGGAAGTAAGAATGAATTGTATATGTTACTCCCAAGAACTGAGATTCAAGGAAGAAAAAAAGGATGATTGTATACTTATACAAGAAAGAGGCAGGAAGTGAAACGAAGAGGGTGAAAGAGATAAACAGGCAATGACCAGTATTGAAAGTTAAAAGAGAAAATCAAGGACATGAATTTAAGAGTTCTAATATCCTTATGAGATTTCCAGAAAGAGTCACAAAGTGGTGGAACCCTGAAAAATTATGCAGAACCCCAAAAGTTCCCATTTGATAGAGAAGAATGCTTTGCAGAGTTGTGGAATGACTGACTGAAAGAAAGTGGGATCTGTGCTGTGAGATGGCTTGCTGACCAAGGTAACACTTACAAACTTGAAAAAACTTAGGAATCTAGAGAATGTCATGAGGAGTCCTGCCTAGGCAAAACCACTGTTCAATTTTCCCAGGCCTATCCCCTAACCTCAGCTAGGACCAGCTATTAAAGCAATCCTTTTAATACTTTTTAGTTATTTCTATCACCCAGCCATAGCCTTGGGTACATTTCATATTTCTCAAGACATTCCCCTTCAACTTTTCCAACATATTCTCTTGGGGTTGCCTCCTATGTGCTTAAAAAGAGAAATACCATCCTATCAGAGCTCCTCAACTTCATTACTTGCCATCTCAATCTTTCTACATCTTTAACTTCAGTCTTGGTTGAGCCCCACCCTCTGTGCTTGTTCTTGAGAAACAAGCAAAAGAGCTAAGAAAGGCTTAGAGCAAACTGGTAAATATTGTTCTTTTCTTTTAGGTATCCATATTGCCACAGTATTGATATAATATCCATACTAGGCATAATTTGCATACCAGATATTCAAATAAGTAGGAGAATATGGCTATAGTGGGAAAAATAAAATCAACTCAGAAATGACAAAAATAAGATAACTAATGGATACATATTTGCCATACAAACAGAGGAACAATAAACACTGGGGCCTACTTGAAGGTGGAAGTTGGAGGAGGGAGAGGAACAGAAAAACAACTATTGGGTACTAGGCTTAGTACCTAAGTGATGAAATAAGATGTAACAAACTCCTGTGACACGAGTTTACCTCCATAACAAACCTGCACATGTACCTCTAAACCTAAAGTAAAAGTTGTAATAAAATAAAATAGTTGTCTTAACTATATTTCAAGTGCTCAAGAAGCTAGAGAAAAGACTTAGCATATCAAATAGAGACAAAGAAGATACAAAAAGACCAACAGAATTTCTAGAGATGCAAACTACAATGGCTGAAATTAATAATACATTGGATGAGATTAACAGTGGATTAGATATTGAAAAAAAAATAGCAAATTAGGAAAAAGTGTAATAAACCTACCCAAATGAAATAGAAATGGAAAAAGAATAAGAACTGTGAGTGAGCTATAAGACAACTTCAAATAGCCTATTATACATATAATTAGACTTCATAAGGGCATGAGAAACGGGAGAAGAATAGAAAAAATATTTGAATGAATAATGGCTACAGTTTTTCCAAATGTGATGAAAAATATAAACCTACAGACTTAATAAGCTCAATGAACCCCAAGCACAATAAATACAAAGAAACTCACACCAAGCCACATGACTAAAATCAATAATAAAAATAAAATCTTAAAAACAGAGTTAAAAAAGCACATTAAGTACAAAGAGACAAAGATAAGAATTACAGAAGACTTTCTATATAATCAATACAAGCAAGAAACAGTAGAGAAACACTAAACGGTACAGACAGAAAAAAAACTGTCAATGTAGAATTATACGCTCACTAAAAATACCTTTTGAAAATGAAGAAAAAATATTTCACAAATATAAAAGTTAAAGGAATTCATCATCAGAAGATATGAACAACAACAAAAAAAAATGTTAAAGAAAACCCAGAGACCCACAATGAGACACACTATAACCAAACTGTCAAAAGTCAAAGACAAAGAGACAATCTTGAAAGCAGCAAAAGAAAGTAACTTGTCATGTAAAAGGAAGACTGTAAAATTATCAGTGGATTTATCAGCAAAAACCTTTCAGGCCAGAAGGCAGGGGGATAATATATTCAAAGAGCTGAAAGAAAAAAAAATTCAACCAAAAATACTATATCCAGCAAAACTATCCTTCAAACATAAAGGAAAAATCAGACTTCCAAGATGAACAAAAACTGGGGGAGTTCATTACCGCTGGACCTGCTGTAGTGTCTTTCAGGTTGAAACAAAAGGATGCTAAATGGTAACATGAAGTCTTAAGAAAATATAAAGCTCTCCAGTAAAGATAAATATATGGACATATATAGAGACTCTACTATGCAATTTTGGTACATAAATGCAGTTTTAATTCTTGTGTAGAATTTACAAGACAAAGGCTTAAAAATGACTATAAATCTGTGTTAACGAACATATTATAAATGAAAATGTAACTTGTGACATAAGTAACCTAAGGTGAGGGGAGGAGCTTTGAAGAAATAGTTTTTGTATACAATCGAAGTTATTCTGTTAACAATTTAAAACAGCTTGTCAAACCTTTTAAGATATTTTTATAATCCCTATGGTAACCATAAAATATCTATAGAATACAAACAAAAGGAAACAAGAAGGGAATCAAAATGTCACCACAAAAAAAATTCAACAAATCCAAAAGAGGTCAGTAAGAGAAGGAATAAAGAACAAAATTTACAAAATATACAGGAAACAACAAAATGGCAAGAGTAGATCCTTCCCTATCAGTAATTACTTTAAATGTAAATGGATTCATCTCCTGGATCAAAAGATATAGACTGGAAAATGGATTTGTAAAAAGGATCCAACTTTATCCTGTCTACAAGTGACAAGATAAAGGACCCAACTTTATCCTGTCATTTAGATCTCAGAAACACATATGCTTAAAATGAAAAAAAAAAAAAAGGAAAAGTAAATGCCATGCAAATGGTAAATAAAAGCAAGCAGAAGTGACTATACTAATATCAGACAAAATAGACTTAAAGTCAAAAATAGCCACAAGACAAAAAAGTCAATTCAGCAGAAAGATATAACAATTACAAATATATATACCGCTAATACCAGAGTTCCTGCATATCTTAAGCAAACACTGAGAGATCAGAGAGGAAACATAAACAACACAATAATGGTAGGAGACTTCAATTTCTCACTTACAATAATGGCTAGAACAACAAGGCAGAAGATCAATAAGGAAATGGAGTACTTGAACAACACTATAAATAGTGCTAACAAACATGTACAGAACAGTCCACCCAATAAGACCAGAATACATATTTTTCTCAGGTGTATATGGGACATTCCCAAAGATAAATCACATGTTATACCACAAAAAGTTTTAACAAATTTTAAAAGATTGAAATTATACAAAGTATCTATTTTGATGAAAATGACATAAAACTAGACATCAATAGCAGAAGGAAAATGAAAAATTCACAAATATGTGAAAATTAAACAACACAGTTTTCAACAAACAATGAGTCAAAGAAGAAATCACAACGGAAGTTAGAAAATATCTTGAGATAAAGGAAAATAAAAATACAGTGTACCAAAATGTATAAGATGAAGCAGAAGCAGTGCTAACAGAGAATTTTGTAGCTATAAATATGCACATTATAAAAGGAAGGAAGTGGCTAGGCATGGTGAGTCATGCCTGCAACCCCAACACTTTGGCAGGCTGAGGCAGGAGAACTTCTGGAGGCCAGGAATTTGAGACCAGCCTGGGCAACAAAGCAAGATCCCATCTCTACAACTTAAAAAAAAAAACAAAGAAGAAGAAGGAGAAGGAGAAGGAAAGAGAAGAAGAAGAAAGAAGAAGAAGAAGAAGAAAAGTTTTCAAATCAACAACCTAACTTTATACCTCAGGAAACTAGGAGAGAAAAAAACTACACCCAAAGTTAGCAGAAGGAAGAAAATCCTAAAGATTAGATTAAATCAGAGATAAATGAAATATAGAATATAAAAACAATAGAAAAAAATCAACAAAACTAAGAGGTGGTTTTTGAAAACATCAACAAAATTAACAAATGCTTAGTTAGATTAACTAAGGAAAAAAGATTCAACTAATAAATCAGAAATTAAAAAGAGAACATTAAAACCTATGCCACAGAAATCAAAAGGATTATAAGAAAATACTATCAACAGTTAATTTTAAGTCAACAAATTGGATAACTTAGAAGTGGATAAATGTCTAGGAATATACAGCTCAATATATAAACCAATGGAACAGAACAGAGTCCTCAGAAATAATACCACACACCTACAGCCATCTGATCTTTGACAAACCTGACAAAAACAAGAAATGGGGAAAGGATTCCCTATTTTAGAAATGGTGCTGGGAAAATTGGCTAGCCATAAGTAGAAAGCTGAAACTGGATCCTTTCCTTACTCCTTATATGAAAATTAATTCAAGATGGATTAGAGACTTAAATGTTAGACCTAAAACCATAAAAACTCTAGAAGAAAACCTAGGTAATACCATTCAGGACATAGGCATGGGCAAGGACTTCATGTCTAAAACACCAAAAGCAACAGCAACAAAAGCCAAAATTGACAAATGGGATCTAATTAAACTAAAGAGCTTTTGCATAGCAAAAGAAACTACCATCAGAGTGAACAGGCAACCTACAGAATGGGAGAAAATTTTTACTATCTATTCATCTGACAAAGGGTTAATATCCAGAACCTATAAAGAACTCAATCAAATTCACAGAAAAAAACAAACAACCCCATCAAAAAGTGAACAAAGGATGTGAACAGACACTTCTCAAAAGAAGACATTCATACAGCCAACAGACACATGAAAAAATGCTCATCATCACTCGCCAACAGAGAAATGCAAATCAAAACCACAATGAGATACCATCTCACACTAGTAAGAATGGTAATCATTAAAAAATCAGGAAACAACAGGTGCTGGAGAGGATGTGGAGAAATAGGAACACTTTTACACTGTTGGTGGGACTGTAAACTAGTTCAACCATTGTGGAAAACAGTGTGGCAATTCCTCAAGGATCTAGAACTAGAAATACCATTCAACCCAGTCATCCCATTACTGGAGATATACCCAAAGGATTACAAGTCATGCTGCTATAAAGACACATGCACATGTGTGTTTATTGTGGCACCATTCACAATAGCAATGACTTGGAATCAATCCAAATGTCCATCACTGACAGACTGGATTAAGAAAATGTGGCACATATACACCATGGAATACTATGCAGTCATAAAAAAGGATGAGTTTGTGTCCTTTGTAGGGACATGGATGCAGCTGGAAACCATCATTCTCAGCAAACTATCACAAGAACAGAAAACCAAACACTGCATGCTCTCGCTCATAGATGGGAATTGAACAATGAGATCACTTGGATACAGGAAGGGGAACATCACACACTGGGTCCCATTTTGGGGGGGGGGGAGGGGGGAGGGATAGCATTAGGAGATATACCTAATGTAAATGATGAGTTAATGGGTGCAGCACACCAATATGGCTCATGTATACATATGTAACAAACCTGCACATTGTGCACATGTACCCTAGAATTTAAAGTATAATAAATAAAAAAATAAAAATAAAAAAAGATGTCCAAAATATCAGATGTATTCCCCAGATGTATACAACTATATATATTAATTTGAAAAGTTGCTAGAACCCAAAGTAGTCTACAAATTATACATAATCCCTATCAAAATCTAAACTGCATTTTTTGAAGAAATAGAAAAATTTATCTAAATACTCATACATTCTGACTAGACAATCTTGAAAAATAACTGAATTGAAGATCTCACACTCCCTGATTTCAAAACATGTTACAAAGCTACAGTAATTAAAACAGCATGACACTGGCATAAAGAGAGACATATAGACCAATGGAATAGAATAAAGAACCCATTAAAAGAGAACTCCACATATAAAGTCAAATAATGTTTACAGCATTCCAGATCCACTCAATGAGGGAAGAACATTCTCTTCAACAAACAGTGTTGGGAAACTTGGATATTCACATACAAAAGAATGAAGCTGAACCCGGATATCCACATACAAAAGAATGAAGCTGAACCCTTGTCTTACACCATATACAAGAATTAACACAAAATGGATTCAAGACTTAAGTGGAAGACCTAAAACTATAAAACTCTTAAAATAAAGCATAGGGGAAAATCTTCATAACATTGGATTTGGCAATTATTTTTTAATATGACACCGAAAGTACAGACAACAAAAGAAAAAGTAGGCAAGTGGGACTACATCAAACTTTTTAACTTTTATGCATTAAAGGACATAACAATGATTTTTTAAAAAATTGTGTGGAAGAAAATATTAGTAAAGTATATATCTGATAAAGAGTTAATATCCAGAATATATAAATAACCTCTACAACACAATATTTAAAAATAATGTAATTTTAAAATGGCAAAAAGATTTGAATAGACATTTCTTTTAAAATTATATATGAATGGGCAACAAACATAAGAAAAAATGCTCAACATCCAAACTGGAAAGGAAATCATTAGAGAAATGTAAATCAAAACCACAGTGTAATATCTCCTCACAAAAACTGAGATGTTTACTATTTAAAAAAAAGAAATATTAGAGAGGATGCAATTGATAGCAAACAGCTTAAAAGCAAAATGACCCAGATACTAACTCAAAGCCACATGAAAAAACAAAAAGCTCTGGCAAAGATATTTATTTATGTTTTCATTAATTTATTTATTGAGGGTTATGCTGTTTTGTTGTTGTTGTTTTTGCTGTTTTGTTTTTGCTTTTTCAACTTTTATTTTAGATTCAGAGGGCACTTATGCAAGTTTGTTACCTGAGTATATTGCATGATGCTGAGGTTTGGGGTATGAATGATCCCATTACCCAGATACTGAGAATAGTACTCAACAGTTTTTCAACACTTTCTCCCTTCCCTCCCTCACCACCCCAATAGTCCCCAGTGTCTATTGTTGCCATCTTTATGTACATGAGTACCCGGTGTTTATCTCCCACTTATGAGTGAGAATATGTGGTATTTGATTTTTCTGTTCCTGTATTAATTTGCCTAGGATAATGGCCTCTAGCCAAATCTATGTTGCTGCAAATGACATGATTTTCTTCATTTTTATGACTGCATAGAATTCCATGGTGTATATGTACCACATTTTCTTTATTCAATTCACTGTTGGTGGGCACCTAGGTCGATTCCATGACTTTGCTGTTGTGAATAGTACTGCAATGAACATGTGAGTGCATGTGTCTTTTTGGTAGAATAAATTGTTCTGTTTTGGACATCTACCCAGTAATGGGGTTGCTGGGCCAAATGGCAGTTCTGTTTTAAGTTCTTTGAGAAGTCTCCAAACTGCTTTCTACAGAGGTTGAACTAATTGACATTTCCACCGTCATGCATAAGCATTCCCTTTTCTCCTCAGCCCCACCAACATCTATTGCTTTCTGACTTTTTAATAATAGCCATTCTGATGTGTGAGATGGTAGTCCATTGGGGTTTCCTTTCTCTTTTTAGACAGTCTCACTCTGTCACCCAGGCTGTGGCACAATGTTGGCTCACTGCAATCTCCACCTCCTGAGTTCAAGTGATTCTCCTACCTCAGCCTCCTGAGTAGCTGGGATTACAGGCACCTGCCAACACACCCAGTTAATTTTGGTATTTTTAGTAGAGACAGGGTTTGGCCATGTTGGCGAGGCTGGTCTCTAACTCCTGACATCAGGTGATCCACCTGCCTCGGCTTCCCAAAGTGCTGGGATTGCAGGCATTAGCCACCATGGCTGGCCTCACTGGCTTTTTGACTTGCATTTCTCTGATGATTAGTAATGATGATCCTTTTTTCATATGTTTGTTGGCCACTTGTATGCCTTCTTTTGAGACGTGTCTGTTTATATCTGTTGCCCATTTTTCAATAGGATTATTTGTTTTTTCCTTGTCTAGCTGTTTAAGTTCCTTATAGAGTCTGGATATTAGTACTTTGTTTGGTGCATAATTTGTGAATATTTTATCTCATTCTGTAGGTTGTCTATTTAATCTGTTGATAGTGTTTTTTCTTGTACAGAAGTTGTTCAGTTTAATTAGGTCTCACTTGTCAATTTCTGTTTTTGTTGTAATTGCTTTTGAGGACTTAATCATAAATTCTTTCCCAAGGCCCATGTCCGGAATGGTGGTTTCTGAGGTTTTAGTCTAGGATTCTTTTACTTCAAGATCGTATATTTAAATCTTTAATCCATCGTGAGTTTATTTTGGTATGTAGCAAAAGATAGGTGTCTTGTTTTATTTTTCTGCATATGGCTAGCCAGCTATCCCAGGACCACTCGTTCAACAGGGAGTCCTTTCCCCTTTGCTTGCTTTTGGTAACTTTGTCAAAGATTAGATGGCTGTAGGTGTGCAGATTTACTTCTCAGCTCTCTATTCTGTTCAGTTGGTCTAGGTGTCTGTTTTTGTACCAGCACCATGCTGCTTTGGTTACTGTAGCCTTATTAGTATAGTTTGAAGCCAGGTAATTTGATGCCTCTGGGTTTCTTTTTGCTTAGGATTGCTTCTTGGGCTGTTTGTTGTTGTTGTTCCACATGAATTTTAGAATAGTTTTTTCCTATTCTATAAAAACATGACATTAGTAGTTTGTAAGAATAGCATTGAATCTGTAGATAGATTGCTTTGGGCAGTATGGCCATTTTAATGATATTGATTCTTCCAATCCCTGAGCATGGAATGTTTTTCCATTTATTTGTGTCCTCTCTGATTTCTTTTAGCAGCGTTTTATAGTTCTCCCTGTAGAGATCTTTCACCTCCTTGGTGAGCTGTATTCCTAGGTATTTTAATTTTTTGTGGCTATTGTAAATGGGATTGCAGTCTTGATTTGGTTCTCAGCCTGAATGTTATTGGTTTATAGAAATACTACTAATTTTGCACATTCATTTTGTATCCTGAAACTTCACTGAAGTCATTTATTTATTCCAGGAGGCTTTGTCAGAGTCTTTAGGCTTTTCTATGCATAGAATCATATTATCCACAAAGAGAGAGAGTTTTGTTTCTTCTTTTTCTATCTGGATGCCTTTTATTTATTTCTCTTGCCTGATCGCTCTGGATAGCACTTCCAGTACTATGTCGAAGAGGAATGGGAAGAGAGGGCACCCTTGTCTTATTCCTGTTCTGAAAGGGAATGCTTCCAGTTTTTGTGTGTTCAGTATGATGTAATTATTTGTCTGTATTTAGATAGTAGAAATGCATTTTTCTTTTTTCTTAACTCATTTTAAAAACAATTATATAAAATAACATGTATACAATATACTACTGGCCCTATAATATATACAATTCTATAATACATATATGCAATATATATAATTTTAATATATGGGTGGTATGTTTGCTAATAATAGCACCAATAATAATTTAAACAGTGTATGTCTTTGTAACATTAATTGATATAATATAAATAACATAACCACAAAAGAATGAGAGAATTAAGTTCTACATGAGTAACATTTCTGCATATTACTGGAAATAAAATAAATTACTGGAAATAAATAACATTTCTGCATATTACTGTGAATCTGAAACTCATACTGATAAGATATATACAGAAAATCCTAGAGAAACCACTAAAAATAAAAAATACAGTGATAAAATTATTAATAAAATTTAAATACTATATTAGAAAATATTAACTCAATGAAACAGAAAGAAGTAAAGACAAAACAGGAACAACAAAGACATGATACACATAAAAAGCAAAAAGGCCGGGTGCAGCGGCTAAGGCCTGTAATCCCAGCGCTTTGGGAGGCCGAGGCGGGCAGATCACGAAGTCAGGAGATCGAGACCATCCTGGCTAACAGGGTGAAACTCCATCTCCACTAAAAATACAAAAATTAGCTGGGCGTGGTGGCGGCTGCCTGTAGTCCCAGCTACTTGGGAGGCTCAGGCAGGAGAATGGCGTGAACTCAGGAGACGGAGCTTGCAGTGAACTGAGACCACGCCACTGCAATCCAGCCTAGGGGAGAGAGTGAGACTCTGTCTCAAAAACAAAAACAAAAACAAACTAAAATGACAGACATAAATCTAACTAAATAATAATATGCAGTGTGAATGGAATAAACAGTACAATCAAAAGGCAAAGGTGTTATATTGGATAAGAAAACATGAAGTATATATTATCTAGAGAAAACACAATTTTGATTCAAAGACACAGCCTGAAAGTAAAAGAATAGGAAAAAGTGTTATTATGCAAACAGCAACCACAAAAACACGGGAGTCAGTACACTGATATCAGATAAATAGACTTTAAAACAAAAATTGTTACTAGAGATAGAGGGGCCTTTTGTAATTACAAAGGAATCCATCCATTAGGAAGATACAACAGTTATCAACATATATGCACCTATATATATGAAGCACCAAAATAAATGAAGCAAAAACTGACCTGAGAAAAGAAAGAAATAGACAAGTCAACCAAGTCAACAGAAATAGTAGAGGACTTCAATACCACACGTTCAAAAATGAATAGAATAACAGGACAGATCAACAAGGAAAAAGAGGACTTGAGCAATACTACAAACCAAATAGACCTCAAGGAGTATGGAACATTCTACTCAACAACAACAACAAAGTATGCATTCATGTCAAATGAGCATGAACATTCTAGACGACAGACCACATATTAGGCCATAAAACACACCTCAGTAAATTTGAAGGAGAGAAATAATGCAAAGTATGTTCTTAACCACAATGGAATAAAATTCAAAATCAACAACAGGGGAAATTTGGGAAACTTACAAATATTTGGAAATTTAAAACTAAATTTCCACTCTAAAACACTTCATGAGTCAAAGAAAAAATCAAGACAGGAATTAGATAATATTTTTAGATGAATAATAACGAAGACAACATATTAAAACATATGTGACACAGCTAAAAAAGTAATTAGAGTAATATCAACAGCTGTAAACACTTGTATTAAGAAAGTTCTTAAATTGATAACTTAAAATTCTACCTTAAGACATTTACAAAAAAATCAAACTAGATTTAAACAAGCAGAAGGAAGGAAATAATAACAGCACAAATAAATGAAATAATTTGATCCTTTGAAAAAAATAAATAAAACTGACAAAACTTTAGTTTCATCAGGGAAAGAGGAGAGAAGACTCAAACTATAGAATCAGAAATAAAAGAAGAGACATTACTACTGACATTAAAGAAATAAAAAGGATTATAAAGGAATATCAAAAATAATTGTACATTAACAAATAAGATAATTTAAGTGAAATGAAAAAATGTCGAGAAAGACACAACTACCAAGACTGACTCAAGAAGAAATGGACAATCTGAATAGACCTAAAACAAATTAAGAGAATGAATTAGTAATCAAAAACTACCCACAAAGAAAAGCAAATGGCTTCACTGGTGAATTCTACTAAACATTCGATAATACCAATTTTTCACACTCTTCCAACAGAAAGATGAGGAGGGTACACTTCTTGAATCATTTTATGAAGCCACTATTTCCCTGACACAAAAACCAAATAAAGACATCACAGGAAAAGAAAACCATAGATCAATACATCTTATCTTATGGGCACAAAAGTTCCCAACAAAATACTAGCAAACCAAATCCAGCAATACATAGACAGAATTATACACCATGATTAAGTGGGATTTATCCCAAGGACACAAGGTTGGTTAACATCCAAAAATCAGCTACCATAATACACCATTTCAATAGAAAAAAGATGACTAAACTCTCAACAGACACAGAAAAAAGTATTTGATAAAATTAAATGCCCTTTCATGATTTTAAAAATCAGTAAACTAAAATAAAAGGGAACTTTCTTAGCATGATAAAAGGCATATAGGAAAATCTCACAACTAAAATCATACTCAGTAGTAGAAAAACCATAAACTTTACTCCTAAAATCAAGAACAACACAAGGATGCCCATTTTCAACACTGACACTGAACATTGTACTAGAAGTCCTAGCCAGAGAAGAGAACATAGCCAAGAAAAATACATAAGAGGCATACATGTTTAAAAAGAAGCAGATAAATTACTTATATTTGCAGAAGGCATGATTCTGTTAATAGAAAATCCCAAAGGATCTATGAAAAAACTACTAGACTTAGTAAATTCAGTAAGGTTGCAGGGTACAATATCAGCACAAAAAAATCAGTTGTGTTTCTAAACACTAGCAATGATGGGTATGGTAATCATTACTTGGGTGTAGTAATCACTTCATTGTGTATATGTATATCAAAAGAAGTATATCAAACATCATGTTGTATACCTTAACACAAACAATTTTAAAAATTGTAAACCCTAAGTTATAGTAAATTGCAGCTATTTAGAGATGACTCAAAATGAAGAAGCTGTGGTTTTAAAAAAAAACAAAAAAACAAAAAAAAACAAAACATACTGGCCGGGTGTGGTGGCTCACGCCTGTAATCACAACACTTTGGGAGGCCCGGGCTGGCAGATCATGAGGTCAAGAGATCGAGACCATCTTGGCCAACATGGTGAAACTCCGTCTCTACTAAAAATACAAAAATTAGCTGGGTGTGATGGCACGCACCTGTAGTCCTAGCTACTCGGGAGGCTGAGGCAGGAGAATCACTTGAACCCGGGAGATGGTGGTTGCAGTGAGCCAAGATCATGGCACTGCACTCCAGTCTGGTGACAGAACAAGACTCCGTCTCAAAAAAAAAAAAAAAAAAATACTGACAGTAAGCATTCCATTTAAATATAGAACCATCACTAGGCAGCTGTGGAATTTATGGTTACAGGACAGAATAAACATAGTAATATAAGATAAATGTCTAGAACTGAAATTACTGTGGCAAGGGATTTTCATAGATATTGCCTGTCAAACAAGGAAGTATGTTCCACACCTATACCCATCTGTTTTGGTATTTCATGTCTGCTAAGTGAAAAATGATATGCTCTGTCTTATGTTTTACTTCTTTAATTAACGGGAAAGGCTGAACAGCTTCTCACATATATTAAATTTATATGATTATTCTTTTTCTTAATCATTTGTGTGGGTTCTTGCTATGTTAAGAAATTATTTCATCATCTAACACAAGTTGTAAATAGCTTTTCTTTAGTGTGTATGTGTCTGTGTTTTCAGAAATTTTGAATATTTTATGTGATCAAATTAACAACGCTTTTCTAATGTGGGTTTCAGCTTTTCTGTCTTGCTAAGAAACACCTTCTTTACTCTAGAATGTTAAAAATACTTAGTGTTTTTACATAATACCTTTAAGGTCTAATATTGTATACATAAAACTATGAATCAGCAGCTCCTCAAAAATTTAACAGAGAATTACCATACTTATTCAGCAATTTCACTTCTGGGTGTTACCCAAAGAGTTGAATACAGGAACTCAACATGTTGATGGCAGCATTATTCATGATAGCTAAAATGTGGAAACAACCCAAGTTTCTATTGTGGATAAATGGATAAATAAAAGGTAATATATCCATACAATGCAATATTATTCAGCTTTAAAAAGGAAGGAAATTCTGACACATGCCACCATGTAAATGAAACTTAAAGACATTATGCTTAGTGAAATAAGTCAGTCACATATTTTTCTTCCCTCCCACCTCCTCTAAACCATTGAACAAGTATAGACAGCACTATACTGCTCACAAAGGTGGCTTAACAATTCAATTTCCAAAAGACAGTATTTCCTATGAATTTTATCAAAAAGATATTTACAAAGTGGTATTTTATTGCCTTTACATTTAACATACATCAGGCACTTCTAAACATCTAGATAGACTAGATGCTTCAAGTAAGGAGTTAATTTGTCCACTATATACACAGCAGCCTCGAATAAACTGCATACATGTAACTATAGTTATCATTTGAAAGAAGCTTCCAAATAAGAACATCCTAGTCTAGAATCTCTCCCATCTCCATCAACCCAGTGTGCAAGAATGCTCAAAGATAGGAAAACAATCTTTCCTAGGAATTTTAAAACAAAATATACAAAATATATTAGTTTACTAACTCTACTTTTGTCATACAAAGAGGTTTGGCAACCTCTTTGACATCTAAAAAGACTAGATGTTGTAAATTAGGATCTTCAATCTCTGATATCCTTTCTTCTGCTTGATCGATTCAGCTATTGATACTTGTGTATGCTTCACTAAGTTCTCATGCTGTGTTTTTCAGCTCCATCAGGTCATTTATGTTCTTCTCTAAACTGGTTATTCTAGTTAGCAATTCATCTAATCTTTTTTCAAAGTTCTTAACTTCCTTGCATTGGGTTAGAACATTCTCCTTTATCTGAAAGGAGTTTTTTATTACCCACCTTTGAAGCCTACTTCTGTCAATTCATCGAACTCATTTTCCATGCAATTTTGTTCCTCAATGGTAAGAAGTTGTGATTTCTTTGGAGGAGAAAAGGCATTCTTGTTTTTGGAATTTTCAGCCTTTTTGCACTGGTTTCTCCCCATCTTTGTGAATTTACCTACCTTTTGTGTTTGATGTTGGTGACCTTCGGGTGGGGTTTCTGAGTGGACGTCATTTTTGTTGATGTTGATGCTATTCCTTTCTGTTTGTTAGTTTTTCTTCTAACAGTCAGGCCTCTCTGCTGCAGGTCTGCTGGAGTTTGTTGGACATCCACTCCAGACCCTATATGCCTGGGTATCACCAGTGGAGGCTGCAGAACAGCAAAGATTGCTTCCTGATCCTTCCTCTGGAATCTTTGTCCCAGAGGAGTATCTGTCAGTTGCCAGCTGGAGCTTTCCTGTATGAGGTGTCTTTTGGCTCCTCCTGGAAGGTGTCTCCCAGTCAGGAGGCCCAGGGTTCAGGGACCCACTTGAGGAGGCAGTCTGACCCTTAGCAGAACTTGAACGCTGTGCTGGGAGATCTGCTGCTCTCTTAAGAGCTGGCAGGCAGGGATGTTAAAGTCTGCTGAAGCTGCCCCCACAGCTGCCCCTTCCTCCAGGTGCTCTGTCCCAGAGAGATGGCAGTTTTATCTATAAGTCCCTGACTGGGGCTGCTGCCTTTTTTCAGAGATGCCTTGCCCAAACAGAAGGAATCTAGAGAGGCAGGCTGGCTACAGCGGACTTGCAGTGCTGTGTTGTGCTCTGACCAGTTGTAACTTCCTTGCAGCTTTGTTTACACTGTGAGAGGAAAACCTCCTACTCGAGCCTCAGTAATGGCAGACACCACCCCCCGACACACACTAAGTTCCAGCATCGCAGGTCGACTTTAGACTGCTGTGCTGGCAGCAAGAATTTCAAGCCAGTGGATCTTAGCTTGCTCCACAGGGGTGGGATCCGCTGAGCTAGACCACCTGGCTCCCTGACTTCAGTCTCTTTTCCAGAAGATTGAACAGTTCTGTCTTGCTGACATTCCAGGCGTCACTGGGATATGAAGGAAAGACTCCTGCAGCTAGCTCGGTGTCTACCCAAATGGCCGCCCAGTTTTGTGCTTGAAACCCAGGACCCCGGTGGCATAAGCACTGGAGGGAACCTCCTGGTATGTGGGTTGCAAAAACCATGGGAAAAGCATAGTATCTGGGACGGAATGCACTATTCCTCATAGCACAGTCCCTCACAGCACAGTCCCTCACAGCTTCCCTTGGCTAAGGGAGGGAGTTTTCTGACCCCTTGCTCTTCCTGAGTGAGGCAACACCCCACCCTGCCTCAGCTCGCCCTCCATGGGCTGCGCCCACTGTCTAACCAGTCCAAATGAGATGAGCCAGGTACTTCCATTGGAAATGCAGAAATCACCCATCTTCTGCATTGATCTTACTGTGAGCTGCACACCAGAGCTGTTCCTATTCAGCCATCTTGTCAGCGTCCCCACAGATATTATCTTTTAAAAGGTTGGGAGTGAGTTGAGAATAGTTTTTTCATAATATACACACAGGCTTCTAGAAGCAGACAGTAAATCTTCCCAAAGTGTGGTGGGCACTTCCCATGGGCCAAATGTGAGGTCCTTCAAGGTCTGGCAGAAGGAAGACCAACAACCCAATGGCTGCTGACTGTTCCACACTGTCCTACTCTGGGCCTCTGCTCACCTTCCAGGCCTGTTAAGTCCATTGTTTGTTGTCCTCAGAACTAGGTAGGTCTCATCCAGCTGGGACAGAGTGGTCACCAGGACCTGGATCTGGCAGTGCTATGGCCTAAAGAGGTGGCTGAGCCTGTGTCCTGCATCCCAAGAGCACCTTCCCAACCCCCACACCCAGACAGCCACCAAGCTGCCCCCACCATTCCCACCACCACCCAAAGGCGCTGCATCCAAGGCTCGGTGGGGACTTCATCTATACCCAGCAGGTTCCAGCCTGGGAGAGGCCGCCACCACCCTCAGTCTCTGAGGTGTGCTGAGAAGGGGGGCTTGCTGCAGCTTCAAGGCCCAGGCACCCACCACAAGGGTCCTGGTGGCAGCCACCACAAGGGTCCTGGTGTCGCTGGGCAGAGGTTGCAGCCTATCCTGGTTCCAGCTCCCCCACTGGCCAGGGTGGGGGCTCAGAAGGCCCAGGGAGCTGGTCCCGCACCATCTCACTGCACTCTCTGCTGGATCGGAACTCTTTTTATTATTATTATTTTCTTGAGACAGAATCTTGCTCTGTTGTCCAGGCTGGAGTGCTCTGTTGCCCAGGCTGGAGTGCAGTGGTGTGACCTCGGCTCACTGCAACCTTCACCTCCCAGGTTTAAGTGATTCTCCCACTTCAACCTCCTGAGTAGCTGGGATTACAGGCAGGCACCTGTAATCCCAGCTGATTTTTTGTATTTTTAGTAGAGACAGGGTTTCACCATGTTGGCCAAGCTGGTCTCAAACTCCTGACCTCAGGTGATCCAACCGCCTTGGCCTCCCAAAGTGCTGGGATTACAGGCATGAGTCACCATGCCCAGCCAGGACCAGAACTCTTAATTGTATTTTTGTACCCATGTACCAATCTCTCTTCGTCCACCTCTCCCAGCTGTCCTTCTCAGACTGTAGAAAGCATCCTTCTACTCACTGTTTCCATGAGATATTTCATGGAGAGCAAGTAATCACATGAAAAGGTGTTCAAAATTATTAGCTTTTAGGGAAATGCAAATTGAAACAAAAATAAGCTATCACTACTCATCTATCAGAATGGCTAAAATTAAAAATCATGACAACACCAAATGCTGGTAAGGATGTGTAGAAACCGGATCACTCATACATTGCTGATAGAAACATAAAATAGTTCATCCACTCTAGGAAATTTTGGGAGTTTCTCAGAGAAAAACACGCAGCTATCATATGACCCAGCAATTGCACTCCCACGCATTCATCCCAGAAAAATAAAAACTTCACACAAAAAACTGTCAAACCAATGTTTATAGCAACTTTATTTATAATATTAATAGCTAAGAACTAGATTCAACCCAGATGTTTTTCAATAGGTGAATGGATAAACAAACTTGTAAATCCGTAGCATGGAATACTACTTAGCAATGTAAAGGAATGGATTCTTGATGTATGAAACAACTTGGATGGATTGCCAGGAAATGATGCTGAGCAAAAAACATCAATCCCGAAAGGTTACATAAATGTGATCCTACTTATATAACATTTTTAAAGTAACAAAATTTTAGAAGTAGAGGACTGATGACTATCCACTGTATGAATACTTGGTGTTCCTGAAAAGGGAACCAAGAAGTGCAATCAGACAAATTTAAAGAGAGCATTAAAGAAAACTTCCATGGACCAAAGAACACCCAAGTCTTTAGCCTAAAACATTCATCATGTCCAAAGCTGGTGGTAGGCATCACTTCAGTAACAGTAGATACTAGGAGATAATGAAGCAAGAACCGTAAAATTTTAAAGCAGTAGAGATTTGACCCAGAAATGTACTACACAGCCAAGTTATGGATCAAATATAAAGGCAACATAAAAAAGTCTCCATTATCCAAAAACTAAAAATGGCATTCAATTACCCATCCTCAAATGCAGACTTGTATATATAGACTAAATTTTAAAAATAAACTTTTAAATGTCGTGAGTGTGGAAATCATCATGTAAAACAGTTGACTATGGACAAGAATATTTAGAAATGGACCATATTTAAAAAATAACAATTCAAAATGCAATTGTAACAATTCTTGAATATTATTTAAAACATTATAATAAGCTGGCTCAAATCCAATAATATGTCCATAAAAACCAAGCCACGGGTAGTGGAGTGCGTGAGGAAACAGTGTGATAATTGTGCTAACGTCTGCATCTTTTATATGGTGGTATTAATAGATAATGCTTCTGTGGTGGTTAATACTGAGTGTCAACTTGATTGGATTGAAGGATCCAAAGTATTGATCCTGGGTGTGGCTGTGAAGATGTTGCCAAAGGAGATTAACATTTGAGTCAGTGGGCTGGGAAAGGAAGACCCACCCTTAACCTGGTTGGGCACCATCTAATCAGCTGCCAGCACAGCTAGAATATAAAAAGCTGGCAGAAAAACATGAAAAGACTAAATTGGCCTAGCTTCCCAGCCTACATCTTTCTCTGGTACTGGATGCTCCCTGCCCTTGAACATCAGACTCCAAGTTCTTCATTTTGGGACTTGGATTGGCTCTCCTTGTTCCTCAGCTTGCAGATAGCCTATTGTGGGACCTTGTGATAATGTGAGTTAATACTTAATCAACTCCCCTTCTTATATATCTCTTTCCTCTTAGTTCTGTCCCTCTAGAGAACCCTGACTAACACAGATTTTGGTACCAGGAGTGGTTCCAGAGGAACAGAATATTAAAGATGGAGTTCTTTCATTGGTTTTAGGGTTTCTGGAGTTGGCTGTTTGATATGATTAGACTCAAAAATGCTAAGGACTCTACTTCTATAGCATGGAGAACACTGATTCAGCGTCCTTTGGTGTGACTGTTTAGAGAGTTATGCAAAATAAATGCATTTGACATTCCTGGTTCATGGCCCATGAGAGGCAAGGAGTTTAGTGACTCTATAAATAATACCTTTGACCATATGTGGAGAACCAAGAAACATAATGAAACTCGTTGGTTGCTCCTAAGTTCACTGGACAAAGCAATGAAAGAAAATGAACTTAGGGATTCTAACTCCTGGCTTCAGAAGCAGATACTGAACCTCAAATCTGCTGAGATTGCCCTGAGTGAAAGTCTTATCTCCTGCAAAGAAAGAGCTGAAATTGTGGAAAAACAGACACAAGCTCTTATCGTGCGAGTGGCTGACCTGCAATGAAGGGTGCATGCACAGCCTTGCCAGGTATCTCCTATTAAAGTGAGGGCATTGATTGGAAAAGAGTGGGACCCTGCAACTTGGAATGGGGACATGTGGGAGGACCCTGATGAAGCTGGGGACACTGAGTTTGTAAACTCTGATGAACCTTTTTTGCCAGAAAAAACAGCTTCCCCATCCACAGTAGTGCTGACATCCTCTCCTTGACCCATGCAGCCATCAGCCTTTCCACCTTGGTCTGGGGAGATAAACCCTGTGTTGCCTAAGGCAACAGTGATGGACTCTCCTGAGGCAGTTGCCAGACAAAATAATGTTGATTCTCCTCAGGAGCTACCCCCAACACCCCTGTTTGCTTCTAGACCTATAACTAGACTAAAGTCCTGATAGGCCTGAGAGGTGAGGTTGACAGTGAGACCCATAAGGAGGTTAACTACACTTGAAAAGAACTGCTTGAGTTTTCTAATTTATATAAACAGAAATCTGGAGAACAGGCATGGGAATGTATATTAAGGGTGTGGGATAATGGTGGAAGGAACACAGAGTTGGATCAGGCTGAATTTATTGATTTGGGCCCACTAAGTAGAGACTCTGCATTTAATATTGCAGCTCAGGGAGTTAAAAAAAAAAAAAAGGATCTAATAGTTTATTTGCATGGTTAGCTGAAATACAGATTGAAAGATGGTCCACTGTGAGGGAGCTGGAAATGTTTGATCTCCCTTGGTTTAATGTAGAGGAAGGGATCCAGACCTACTTATCCCAGATGGAAGGGCCCAGAAGATACACCCTTGACCAATACCTTGCAAAATAGATCTGTGAGGGCCACATTTGCATCTTTGAAGAGTCCTGTAATTCTCTGTATGTCAGATCTAACAGTGGGAAACACAGTCGCTCAACTACAAAATGTAAATACAATGGGAATAATTGGATCCCAAGGTGGTGGAGGCCAAGTGGCGGCGCTCAACCATCAAAGGCAAGGTGGGCATAGATACCGTAACAGACAGCAGTGCAAAGCACCAATCAGAATAGTCTGACTCATGTAGAGTTCTGGCAATGGCTGATTAATAACATTGTTCCTAGAAGTGAAATTGATAGGATGCCTACTGCATTCCTACTCAATTTTTTTAAATTATACTTTAAGTTCTAGGGAGATGTGCACAAGGTGCAGGTCTGTTACATATGTATACATGTGCCATGTTGGTGTGCACCCATTAACTCATCATTTACATTAGGTATATCTCCTAATGCTATCCCTTCCCCCTCCCCCCTCCCCACAATAGACCCCACCCAGTGTGTGATGTTCCCCTTCCTGTGTCCAAGTGATCTCATTGTTCAATTCCCACCTATGAGTGAGAACATGCGGTGTTTGGTTTTCCATTCCTGCAATAGTTTGCTGAGAATGATGGTTTCCAGCTGCATCCATATCCCTACAAAGGACACGAACTCATCCTTTTTATGGCTGCATAGTATTCCATGGTGTATATGTGCCACATTTTCTTAATCCAGACTGTCACTGATGGACATTTGGATTGATTCCAAGTCTTTGCTATTGTGAATAGTGCTGCAATAAACATACGTGTGTATGTGTCTTCATAGCAGCATGATTTATAATCCTTTGGATATATACCCAGTAATGGGATGGCTGGGTCATATGGTACTTCTAGCTCTAGATCCTTGAGGAATTGCCACACTGTTTTCCACAATGATTGAACTAGTTTACAGTCCCACCAACAGTGTAGGAGTGTTCTTATTTCTCCACATCCTGTCCAGCACCTGTTGTTTCCTGACTTTTTAATGATTGCCATTCTAACTGGTGTGAGATGGTATCTCATTGTGGTTTCGATTTGCATTTCTCTGATGGCAAGTGATGATAAGCATTTTTTCATGTGTCTGTTGGCTGTATGAATGTCTTCTTTTGAGAAGTGTCTGTTCATATCCTTTGTCCACTTTTTGATGGGGTTCTTTGTTTGTTTCTTGTAAATTTGTTTGAGTTCTTTGTAGATTCTGGATATTAGCCCTTTGTCAGATGAGTAGATTGCAAAAATTTTCTCCCATTCTGTAGGTTGCCTGTTCACTCTGATGGTAGTTTCTTTTGCTGTGCAGAAGCTCTTTAGTTTAATTAGATTCTATTTGTCAATTTTGGCTTTTGTTGCCTTTGCTTTTGGTGTTTTAGACGTGAAGCCCTTGCCCATGACTATGTCCTGAATGGTATTGCCTAGGTTTCTTTCTAGAGTTTTTATGGTTTTAGGTCAAACATTTAAGTCTCTAATCCCTCTTGAATTAATTTTCATATAAGGAGTAAGGAAAGGATCCAGTTTCAGCTTTCTACTTATGGCTAGCCAATTTTCCCAGCACCATTTATTAAATAGAGAATCCTTTCCCCATTTCTTGTTTTTGTCAGGTTTGTCAAAGATCAGATGGCCGTAGATATGTGTGGTATTATTTCTGATGGCTCTGTTGTGTTCCATTGGTCTATATCTCTGTTTTGGTACCAGTACCATGTTGTTTTGGTTACTGTAGCCTTGTAGTATTGTTTGAAGTCAGGTAGTGTGATGCCTCCAGCTTTGTTCTTTTGGCTTAGGATTGTCTTGGCAATGTGGGCTCTTTTTCGGTTCCATATGAACTTTTAAGCAGTTTTTTCCAATTCTGTGAAGAAAGTCATTAGTAGCTTAATGGGGATAGCATTGAATCTATAAATTACCTTGGAAAGTATGACCATTTTCACGATATTGATTCTTCCTATCCATGAGCATGGTATGTTCTTCCATTTTTTTGTGTCCTCTTTTATTTCACTGAGCAAAGGTTTGTAGTTCTCCTTGAAGAGGTCCTTTACATCCCTTGTAAGTTGGATTCCTAGGTATTTTATTCTCTTTGAAGCTATTGTGAATGGGAGTTCATTCATGATTTGGCTCTCTGTTTGTCTGTTACTGGTGTATAAGAATGCTTGTGATTTTTGCACATTGATTTTGTATCCTGAGACTTTGTTGAAGTTGCTTATCAGCTTAAGGAGATTTTGGGCTGAGACAATGGGGTTTTCTAAATATACAATCATGTCATCTGCAAACAGGGACAATTTGACTTCTTCTTTTCCTATCTGAACACCCTTTATTTCTTTCTCTTGCCTGATTGTCCTAGTCAGAACTTCCAACACTATGTTGAATCAGAGTGGTGAGAGAGGACATCCCTGTCTTGTGCCAGTTTTCAAAAGGAATGCTTCCAGTTTTTGCCCATTCAGTATGATATTGGCTGTGGGTTTGTCATAAATAGCTCTTATTATTTTGAGATACATTCCATCAATACCGAATTTATTGAGAGTTTTTAGCATGAAGGGCTGTTGAATTTTGTCAAAGGCCTTTTCTGCATCTATTGAGATAATCATGTGGTTTTTGTCTTTGGTTCTGTTTATATGCTGGATTATGTTTATTGATTTGTGTATGTTGAACCAACCTTGCATCCCAGGGATGAAGCCCTCTTGATTATGGTAGATAAGCTTTTTGATGTGCTGCTGGATTCGGTTTGTCAGTATTTTATTGAGGATTTTTGCATTGATGTTCATCAGGGATATTGGCCTAAAATTCTCTTTTTTTGTTGTGTTTCTGCCAGGCTTTGGTATCAGGATGATGTTGGCCTCATAAAATGAGTTAGGGAGGATTTCCTCTTTTTCTATTGATTGGAATAGTTTCAGAAGGAATGGTACCAGCTCCTCCTTGTACCTCTGGTAGAATTTGGCTGTGAATCCATCTGGTCCCGGATGTTTTTTGGTTGGTAGGCTATTAATTACTGCCTCAATTTCAGAGCCTGCTATTAGTCTATTCATGGATTCAAATTCTTCCTGGTCTAGTCTTGGGAGGGTGTATGTGTCCAGGAATTTATCCATTTCTTCTAGATTTTCTAGTTTATTTGTGTAGAGGTGTTTATAGTATTCTCTGATGGTAGTTTGTATATCTGTGGGGTCAGTGATGATATCCCCTTTATCACTTTTTATCGATTCTATTTGATTCTTCTCTCTTTTTTTCTTTATTAGTCTTGCTGGCCTTCTATCAATTTTGTTGATCTTTTCAAAAAAACAGCTCCTGGATTCATTGATTGTTTGAAGGGTTTTTTGTGTTTCTATCTCCTTCAGTTCTGTTCTGATCTTAGTTATTTCTTGCCTTCTGCTAGCTTTTGAATGTGTTTGCTCTTGCTTCTCTAGTTCTTTTAATTGTGATGTTAGGGTGTCAATTTTAGATCTTTCCTGCTTTCCCTTGTGGGCATTTAATGCTATAAATTTCCCTCTACACACTGCTTTAAATGTGTCCCAGAGATTCTGGTAGGTTGTATCTTTGTTCTCACTGGTTTCAAAGAACATCTTTATTTCTGCCTTCATTTCATTATGTACCCAGTAGTCATTCAGGAGCAGGTTGCTCAGTTTCCATGTAGTTGAGTGGTTTTGATTGAGTTTCTTAGTCCTGAGTTCTACTTTGATTGCACTGTGTTCTGAGAGACAGTTTGTTACAATTTCTGTTCTTGTACATTTGCTGAGGAGTGCTTTACTTCCAACTATGTGGTCAATTTTGGAATAAGTGCAATGTGGTGCTGAGAAGAATGTATATTCTGTTGATTTGGGGTGCAGAGTTCTGTAGATGTCTATTAGGTCTGCTTGGTGCAGAGTTGAGTTCAATTCTTGGATATCCTTGTTAACTTTCTGCCTTGTTGATCTGTCCAGTGTTGACAGTGGGGTGTTAAAATCTCCCATTATTATCGTATGGGAGTCTAAGTCTCTTTGTAAGTCTCTAAGGACTTGCTTTATGAATCTGGGTGCTCCTGTATTGGGTGCATATATATTTAGGATAGTTAACTCTTCCTGATGAATTGATCCCTTTACCAGTATGTAATGGCCTTCTTTGTCTCTTTTGATCTTTGATGGTTTAAAATCTGTTTTATCAGAGACTAGGATTGCAACTCCTGATTGTTTTTGTTTTCCATTTGCTTGGTAGATCTTCCTCTATCCCTTTATTTTGAGCCTATGTGTGTCTCTGCACGTGAGATGGGTCTCCTGAGTACAACATACTGATGGGTCTTGACTCAATTTGCCAGTCTGTGTCTTTTAATTGGACCATTTAGTCCATTTACATTTAAGGTTAATATTGTTATGTGTGAACTTGATCCTGTCATTATGATATTAACTGGTTATTTTGCCTGTTAATTGTTGCAGTATCTTCCTAGCATCAATGGTCTTTACATTTTGGCATGTTTTTGCAATGGCTGGTACTGGTTGTTTCTTTCCATGTTTAGTGCTTCCTTCAGGATCTC
This sequence comes from Macaca mulatta, assembly GCF_049350105.2. Classification (NCBI taxonomy): domain Eukaryota; kingdom Metazoa; phylum Chordata; class Mammalia; order Primates; family Cercopithecidae; genus Macaca; species Macaca mulatta. The sequence continues at coordinate 58,350,205 of NC_133414.1, forward strand.
TTGTAGGGCAGGCCTGGTGGTGACAAAATCTCTAAGCATTTGCTTGTCTGTAAAGGATTTTATTTCTCCTTCACTTATGAAACTTAGTTTGGCTGGATATGAAATTCTGGATTGAAAATTCTTTTCTTTAAGAATGTTGAATATTGGCCCTCACTCTCTTCTGGTTTGTAGAGTTTCTGCCAAGAGATATGCTGCTAGTCTGATGGGCTTCCCTTTGTGGGTAACGCGACCTTTCTCTCTTCATTTCAGCTTTGGTGAATCTGACTATTACGTGTCTTGGAGTTGCTGTTCTTGAAGAGTATCTTTGTGCCATTCTCTGTATTTCCTGAATTTGAATGTTGGCCTGCCTTGCTAGGTTGGGGAAGTTCTCCTGGATATCCTGCAGCGTGTTTTCCAGCTTGGTTCCATTTTCCCCTTCACTTTCAGGCACACCAATCAGATGTAGATTTGGTCTTTTCACATAATCCCATATTTCTTGGAGGCTTTGTTCATTTCTTTTTACTATTTTTTCTCTAGATTTCTCTTCTCACTTCATTTCATTCATTTGATCTTCAACCACTGATACTCTTTCTTCCAGTTGATCGAGACGGTTACTGAAGTTTGTGTATTTGTCACTTAGTTCTTGTGTCATGGTTTTCACCTCTATCAATTCGTTTAAGGTCTTCTCTGCATTGATTATTCTAGTTTTTGATTCTTCCATTCTTTTTTCAAGGATTTTAGTTTCTTTGTGCTGGGTACATAGTTCCTCCTTTAGCTCTGAGAAGTTTGATCGACTGAAGCCTTCTTCTCTCAACTTGTCAAAGTCATTCTCCGTCCAGCTTTGTTCCATTGCTAGCAATGCACTGCTTTCCTTTGGAGGGGGAGATGCGCTCTGATTTTTTGAATTTTCAGCTTTTCTGCACTGCTTTTTCCCCATCTTTGTGGTTTTATCTGCCTTCGGTCTTTGATGATGGTGATGTACTGATGGGGTTTTGGTGTGGGTGTCCTTTCTGTTTGTTAGTTTTCCTACTAACAGTCAGGACCCTCAGCTGCAGGTCTGTTGGAGTTTGCTTGAAGTCCACTCCAGACCCTGTTTGCCTGAGTATCAGCAGCAGAGGGTGCAAAAGATAGAATATTGCTGAACAGCAAGTGTTGCTGTCTGATTCTTGCTCTAGAAGCTTCGTCTCAGAGGTGTACCCAGTCGTGTGAGGTGTGAGGTGTTGGTCTGCACCTGGTGGGGGATGTCTCCCAGTTAGGCTACTCAGGGGTCAGGGACCCACTTGAGCAGGCAGTCCATCCGTTCTCAGATCTCAACCTCCATGCTAAGAGAACCACTGCTCTCTTCAAAGCTGTCAGACAGGGACTTTTACATCTGCAGAGGTTTCTGCTGCTTTTTGTTTAGCTATGCCCTGTCCTCAGAGGTGGAGTCTACAGAGAAAGGCAGGCTTCCTTGAGCTGTGGTGGGCTCCACCCAATTCGAGCTTCCCTGCGGCTTTGTTTACCTACTTAAGCCTCAGCAATGGCAGGCGCCCCTCCCACAGCCTTGCTGCCACCTTGCAGTTAGATCTCAGACTGCTGTGCTAGCAATGAGGGGAGGTTCCATGGGCATGGGACCCTCTGGGCCAGGTGTGGGATCTAATCTGCTGGTGTGCTATTCACTAAGACCCTTGGTAAAGCACAGTATTAGGGTGGGAGTTACCCATTTTTCCAGGTGTTGTGTGTGTTGGTTTCCCTTGGCTAGGAAAAGGAATTCCCTTCCCCTTTGCGCTTCCCAGGTGAGGCGATGCCTCACCCTGCTTCAACTCTCACTGGTTGGGCTGCACCCACTGACCAGCACAGACTGTCCAACACGCCCCAGTGAAATGAATCTGGTACCTCAGTTGAAAATGCAGAAATCACCTGTCTTCTGTGTCGCTCACACTGGGAGCTAGAGGCTGGAGCTGTTCCTATTCCGCCATCTTGGGTGCTCCCCCTCCTACTTAATTTATATAAGCAGAAAACTTCCAGGTCAAATGAACAAAACACTACTCTGAATTATAAAAACAGAATCATGGCCCCTCAATCAATTTCCTGACTTGGGCCAGTTTACAGACACAGAACCCCTTGAATAAAGGGGAGGTTGGGTCCCCTAAAGGAAGGACCCCACTACACTACCAACAATTTATGCTGTTAGTCTTTCTCCCATTTTTCCCCAAGGAGACCTCCAGCCTTTTATCAAGGTAACTGTGCATTGGGAAAAGGGAAATGATCAGTCATTTTGGGGATTACTCGATACTAGTTCTGAGCTGACATTAATTCCAAGGGACCCAAAACGTCATTGTGGTCCTCCAGTTAAAGAAGGGGCTTATGGAGGTGAGGTAATTAATGGAGTTTTAGCTCAGGTCTGACTTACCATGGATCCAGTGGGTCCCCAGACTCATCCTGTGTTCATTTCTCCAGTGCCAGAATGCATAATTGGCATAGACATTCTTAGCAGCTGGAAGAACCCCCACATTGACTCCCTGACTGGTAGGGTGAGGCCTATTATGGTGGAAAAGGCCAAATAGAAGGCATTAGAGCTTCCTCTACCTAGAAAAATGGTAAATCAAAAACAATACCCCATCCTGGCTAACACAGTGAAACCCCATCTTTACTAAAAAGTACAAAAAAAACTAGCCGGGCACAGTGGCGGGCACCTGTAGTCCCAGCTACTTGGGAGGCTGAGGCAGGAGAATGGCGTAAACCCAGGAGGCAGAGCTTGCAGTGAGCTGAGATCCGGCCACTGCACTCCAGCCTGGGCGACAGAGCGAGACTCCCTCTCAAAAAAAAAAAAAAAAAAAAAAACACAACAATACCACATTCCTGGAGGGACTGAAGAGATTAGTGCCATGATCAATGACTTGAAAGAAGCAAGGGTGGTGATTTTCACCACAGCCCCATTCAGCTCTCCCATTTGTCCTGTGCAAGACAGACGGATTTTGGAGAACGACAGTGGATTATCATAAGCTTAACTAAGTGGTGACTCCAATTGCAGCTGCTGTACCAGATATGCTTTCTTTTCTGGGCAAATTAACAAATTTCCTGGTACCTGGTATGCAGCCATTGACTTGGCAAATGCCTTTTTTTTCCATTCCTATTCATAAGGCCCACTAGAAGCAATTTGCGTTCATCTGGCAAGGCCAGAAATATACCTTCACTGTCCTACCTCAAGGGTATATAAACTCTGGCTTTGCATCATAATCTCATTTGGAGAGATCTTGATCACTTTTTGCTTCTGTAAGATATCACACTGGTCCATTACACTGATGACATTATGCTGATTGGATCCAGTGAGCAAGATGTAGCAAACACACTGAACTTATTTGTGAGACATTTGTGTGCCAGAGAATGGGAAATAAATTAGACTAAAGTTCAGGGACCTTCTACTTCAGTAACATTTCTAGGGGTCCAGTGGTGTGGGGCCTGTCAAGATATTCCTTCTAAGATGAAAGATAAGTTGCTGCATTTGGCCTCTCCTACAACTAAGAAAAGGCACAAGGCTTAGTGGGTCCACTTGGATTTTGGGGGCAACATTTTCCTCATTTGGATATGTTATTCAGGCCCATTTATCGAGTGACTCAAAAAGCTGCCAGTTGTGAGTGGGATCCAGAACAGGATAAGGCTCTGCAACAGGTCCAGGCTGCTGTCCAAGCTGCTCTGCTACTTGGGCCATATGACCCAGCAGATCCAATGGTGCTTGAGGCATCAGTGACAGATAGGGATGCTGTTTGGAGGCTTTGGCAGGCCCCCACAGGTGAATCACAGCGGATGCCTCTAGGATTTTGGAGCAAGGCCCTGCCATGTTCTGCATATAACCACTGTCCTTTTGAGAGACAGCTCTTGGCCTGTTACTGAGCTTTGATGGAAACTGAATATTTGATTATGAGTCACCAAGTCACCATGTGAACTGAACTGTCTATCACGAACTGGGTGCTTTCTGACCCATGTAGCCATAAAGTGAGTCATGAACAGCAGTATTCCATCACCCAATGGAAGTGGTATATATGTGATCAGGCTTGAGCAGGTCCTGAAGGCACAAGTGAGTTACATGAGAAAGTGGCTCAAATGCCCATGGCCTCCACTCCTGCCACCCTGCTTTCTCTCCCTCAGCCTGCACCGATGGCCTCATGGGGAGTTCCCTATGATTAGTTGACAGAGTGAGAGAAGACTAGAGCCTGGTTCACAGATGATTCTGCACCATATGCAGGCACCACCCAAAAGTGGACAGCTGTAGCACTACAACCCCTTTCTAGGACATCCCTGAAGGACAGTGGTGAAGGAAAATCTTCCCAGTGGGCAGAACTTCAAACAGTGCACCTGGTTGTGCACTTTGCATGGAGGGAGAAATGGCCAGATGTGCGATTATATACTGATTCGTGGGCTGTAACGAATGGTTTGGCCGGATGGTCAGGGACTTGGAAGAAGCATGATTGGAAAATTGGTGACAAAGAAATTTAGGGAAGAGGTATGTGGATGGACCTCTCTGAGTGGTCAAAACCTGTGAAGATATTTGTATCCCATGTGAGCACTCACTAACGGGTGACCTCAGCAGAGGAGGATTTTAATAATCAAGTGGATAGGATGACCTGTTCTGTGGACAACACTCAGCCTCTTTCCCCAGCCACCCCTCTTATCGCCCAATGGGCCCATAAACAAAGCGGCCATGGTGGCAGGGATGGAGGTTATGCATGGGCTCAGCAACAAGGACTTCTACTCACCAAAACTGACCTGGCTACGGCTACTGCTGAGAGCCCAATGTGACAGCAGCAGAGACCAACACTGAGCTCTCAATGTGGCACCATTCCTCGGGGTGATCAGCCAGTTACCTGGTGGCAGGTTGGTTATATTGGACCTCTTCCATCATGAAAAGGGCAGAGGTTTATCCTCACTGAAATAGACACTTACTCTGGATGTGGATTTGCCTATCCTGCACACAATGTTCTGCCAAGACTACCATCCATGGACTCACAGGATACCTTATCCACTGTCATGGTATTCCACACAGCATTGCCTCTGACCAAGGCACTCATTTTATGGCTAAAGAAGTGCAGCAGTGGGCTCATATTCATTGAATTCATTGGTTTTACCATGTTCCCCATCATCCTGAAGCAGCTGGATTGATAGAACGGCAAAATGGCCTTTTGAAATCATGATTACAACCCCAACTAGGTGACAATACTTTTCAGGGCTAGGGCAAAGTTCTCCACAAGACAGTGTATGTGCTGAATCAGTGTCCAATATATGATACTGTTTCTTCCATAGACAGGATTCATGGGTCCAGGAATCAAGGTGTGGAAGTGAATGTGGCACCACTCACCATCACCCTTAGTGATCCACTAGCAAAATTTTTGCTTCCTGCTCCCACAACATTACATTCTGCTGGCCTAGAGGTCTTAGTTTCAAAGGGAGGAACACTTCCACCAGGAGACACAACAACAATTTCCTTAAACTGGAAGATAAGATTGCCACCTGGACCGTCAGGGCTCCTCCTACCTTTAAATCAACAAGCTAAGAAGGGAGTTACAGTGTTGCCCGGGGTGATTGACTTGGACTATCAAGATGAGATCAGTCTACTACTCCACAATGGAGGTAAGGAAGAGCATGCATGGAATACAGGAAATCCATTAGGGTGTCTCTTAGTATTACTATGCCCTGTGATTACAGTCAATGAGAAACTAAAACAGCCCAATCCGTCAGGACTACAAATGGCCCAGATCTCTCAGGAACGAAGATTTGGGTCACTTCACCAGGAAAAAAAAAAAAAAAAAACACACAACCTGCTGAAGTGCTTGCTGAAGGCAAAGGGAGTATAGAATGAGTAGTAGAAGAAGGTATGTGACCAGCTGCAGAAATGAGGACTGTAATTGTAATAAGTATTTCCTCCTTCTTTTGTTAAAAACATGTTTGTGCATGTATACACTTGTATAAGAAAGTATCTTCATTTTATTTCCTTTTTCCTTTTTCATGTGACATAAGATTTATTGACTTCACATTAACATTTAAGTATTGTTAAGTTTATGTAATAGTATCTAGGTTGGGTATTGGGGCATTTCCAGTTGCATGAAGTATAGTTGTATTATGTTAGGCCTAATTATGACCTCATTATTGTCATTATTTGAAGATTATGTATGATCTCAGGAGATATGTATAGGTTCATATTGACAAGCGGTGGCCTTGTGATGGTTAATACTGAGTGTCAACTTGATTGGATTGAAGGATGCAAAGTATTGATCCTGGATGTGTCTGTGAGGGTGCTGCCAAAGGAGATTAACACTTGAGTCACTGGGCTAGGAAAGGCAGACCCACCCTTAATCTGGATGGGCACCATCTAATCAGCTGACAGCATGGCTAGAATATAAAGCAGGCAGAAAAACATGAAAAGATGACATTGGCCTAGGTTTCCAGTCTACATCTTTCTCCAGTTCTGGATGCTTCCTGGCCTCCAGCATTAGACTCCAAGTTCTTCAGTTTGGGACTCAGACTGGTTCTCTTTGCTCCTCAGCTTGCAGATGACCTATTGTGGGACCTTATGATCATGTGAGTTAATACTTAATAAACTCCCCTTCGAATATGTATCCATCCTATTAGTTTTGTCCCTCTAGAGAATGCTGACTAATATAGCTTCTGACATTGATATAATGAAAATTACAGGAAGTGATGTTTAGATTGAGACCTAAAAGATGAATCAGAGGTAATAGGATACAGTCATGATGTTGTGGGCATAGAGAATGCTCTGAATTAGGAGGCAGAATGATAACTTGGGGGACCAAAAACTGTGTGACCAGAACATAGAACATTGAAGAGAGTGACGTCAAATGATGCTGGATAAACAGACAGAAAGATCACTGAGTGTCTGTGAAGATAGTTTAAGGATTTGGAAAATTATACTGAAAGAACGACGGATACTTTGAAGTATTTTAAGCAGACAGCATTGGTGGTGGTAAATATGAGGTAATATAATAACAATCTCATTTCTAGAAGACTAATCTGGATGCATTTGAAAGAATGGATGGGAAGGGGCCAAGAATGGAAGCAGAGTGGTCATGTTAAAAATGGTGGAGCTGCAGCAGTAGGGATATAGAGACATGGGTGATTTTAAGCAATATTAGGAAGTGGAATGAACTGGCACTGATGACTGACTGCAGTAGGTGAGGTGGGACAGAAGTTACTCATATAATTCTGGCTTGAGCAGTTTCACAATTGTTGGTGACTTTTATGGAGAATGGGGGAATGGAGGAAGACTTGGCTTAGGGGCAAAGACCATGAATCTAGTTTGAACATGTTGAATTTGAGGTGCCTGAGAGACATCCAGGTAAAAATGACAAAGATGTTATGTAAACACACACACACCCACACACCACAGAGAAAACACACTAATGAATGTAAATCCAAAACCTCAATAAAAATTAGTGACTAAAAGTGAGTTTTGTTATAGGATTGCACATACTCTTTAAAACAAAGAAACCTATTAATAAAATTTATATTAATCAACTAAAGGAAAATATATAATTTCAGCAAATTTACAAGTTATTTAGTAACGTTTAATATGTAGTCCTGATTTAAACACTTACTAAAATGAAAGTATATACATATTTCTTTAATATATGCAAGATATGGCAATGACAAACATTACAAAAATACGTAACTTATATTTGACGATATCTGGTTTCTGCCATCACTTTTTCCCTTTTCCACAAGCACATCAAAGCCCCAGATAAGGATGCTCCTTTAACTTACATTCCAAAGCAAAAATAATGTAGAGCAGAACTAAGCCCAGTCATTTGCCAACATGTAAAATGAGTGAGACAAAATCCTTTGTTATTACACAACATTGAAGTTTGATGCTTGCTTGTTACTGCTGCATAACAAACAAAAGCCTAGAAATGGAATGCTGATTTAACAAAAACAAGAGCAACGACAATAAGCCATTAAAACATAAGGGATAGACTAAAGGGGTGAGCAGCTAGGAAGCAGTTGCTGGAGACTGGAATGATGGTAACCCCTGTTACATAGTGATGAAGCCACCTGTGACAATATGGAAGGCAAATAATGTACTCATTATTTGTGCTTTCAAGTGAATAACTGGAAAAACAGACTATTAAAAATGTATTTAGTAAAATACTTACTTACTAAGTACTGCATGAAAGAAATGAGCCCAGGAAGTAACTAACCAGAAGGAATAAAGGGAATCCAAAAATTCCAGGACTTGCAGCATTGAAAGTTGCAACAATCTCTCATCTGGAATGAGCAAAATGCGAAACTTGGAAGAGCTCTGAGTAACAAAATCTTGTTAAAATCCAATCTCATGTGAAGTGTCATGTTAAGGCTGGCTGTATTAAGGAGTCACCAAACACATCCTTTAGTTGGACAAAATGGCTCAGAAAAAGAAGCCATGGGGAGACAACATGTTTAACTCAAGATACTCATAATTAATTATAAGTTTAGATGGAAGGCGTGTGTCGAAAATTATGGCTGTGGCTATAGGTATGAGTCTGGCATATCAAATAAAATCAAAATTTTTGAGAGACTCATACTTCATATCTTTTTTCCAGTTTTTGGCCAGTAAAAATAAAGCTCCTGTGAATACTTATGTACGACCTTTGCACTGACAAGTGTTTTCGTTTCTCTTGAGTAAATACTTAGGAGTAGAATGGGTCTAGTTAAGAACAGCGGCCGGGCGCGGTGGCTCAAGCCTGTAATCCCAGCACTTTGGGAGGCCGAGACGGGCGGATCACGAGGTCAGGAGATCGAGACCATCCTGGCTGACACAGTGAAACCCCGTCTCTACTAAAAAAATACAAAAAACTAGCCGGGCGAGGTGGCGGGCGCCTGTAGTCCCAGCTACTCGGGAGGCTGAGGCAGGAGAATGGCACAAACCCGGGAGGCGGAGCTTGCAGTGAGCTGAGATCCAGCCACTGCACTCCAGCCCGGGCGACAGAGCGAGACTCCGTCTCAAAAAAAAAAAAAAAAAAAAAAAAAAAAAGAACAGCAGGCAAGTTGTCTTACAAAGTGGTTGCCTAATTTTACCTTCCCACCAGAAGCATATGAGAGTTCCAGTTGCTTCACATCCTTGTCAACACTTGGTATGGTCAATCTTTTTTATATCAGCCATTCCAAAATGTCAGCAGTGGTATCTCATTGTAGTTTTAACATGCATTTCCCCAATGACTTATAACCTTGAACATCTTTTCATGTGTTTATTTGTCATCTGTACCGCTTCTGGTCAAGTGTTCAAGTTTTGTCCTATTTAAAAATCGGGTTGTTTATTAATTTGTTAATTAATTATATATTCTGTATACAAGTTTGTTTTTTTTTGTTTGTTTTTGTTTTTCGAGACAGGGTCTCACTTTGTCATCCAGGCTGGAGTGCAGTAGCATGATCTTGGCTCACTGCAGCCTCAACCTCCCAGGGTTCAAGCCATCATCCCATCTCAGCCCCCCAGGTAGATGGGGTTACAGGCATGCTCCATCTTTTGTATTTTCGTAAAGACAGGGTTTCACCATGTTGCCCAGGTAGGCCTCAAACTCCTGAACGCGAGCTCAAGCCACTCACCTCAGCCTCCCACAGTGCTGGGATTACAGGCATGAGCCATCGCACCTGGCCAACAAGTCTTTTTTTGATATGATTTGCAAATACGGTCTTCCTGTCTGGGGCTTGTCTTTTCATTGTCTTAACAATTTCTCAATGTCTGTGAAAAACAGACATTTTTTATTTTGATGAAATCCAATATTTATTCTTTTTCATTCAATATTTATTATTTTTCTTTCATGGATTGCACTTTTAATTTCATATATAAAAATCTTTTTCTAACCTTTGGGTTCACCAAAGTTTTCTTCTGTTTTTGATTTCACAAGAAGAGACTGTGTAGCTCTATTTATTACAGATTTGGCATGGCTAGTCAGTGAGAAAAAAGATTTATTACTCATATTGTGTTGAGACAGTTGGCATCAATCTGTATGGAAATGAAATTCAGTCCCCTACTTCATACCATATATAAAAATAAATTGCAATTTTAAATTTTAAACGATGAAAATTATAACTTTTTATAACATAATATAGGAGAATATCTTTAAGTCCCTGGGGTAGGGGAAGTCACCTTGAGACCAAAATAAGTCAAAACCAGAGAGGAAAATATTGGAGAATCTGACTACATTAAAATTGAGAAAATATCCTTATCAAAAAATAAAGTGTCAGAGCATAAAAATATAAAGCCTCAAACAAGAGGAAGCTCTTAAAACACATATTGCCAACAAAATATTCATATCTAGAATGTATCTGATAATCGTTAAAATTAGTTTTTAAAAAAAGACAGTAGAAAGACAGGCATAAGAGTTGAAAGAGGAGATCTAAACAACCATTAAATGAATGAAGTTTCTCAATTACATCACTAATTATCAAAAGATAAATTAATGCCAAACTGTGATGTCATTTTACTCCCACCAGATTTGGGTAGAGGACATCAAATCTGACAATCTGATATTGTTGAAAATGTGGAGAAATCAGACTCTTATATGCTGCTGTTGTGAGCATAAATCTATTAGCATCATCTAATAATGTTAACGATATGCATGCTCTTTGACCCTGCAATTCACTTCTAGATGTACACCTTCAGAATCTCTTGTACACATGTGCTAAGAGACTTGAACAAGAATATTCACAGCAGTATTGATCAACATAGCAAATAAAAAAATCAACTGGGGAAGGGATATTATGCTAGTATACATTCATTTTTTAGAATATTATGAGACTGAAAATACTGTCACAAACTTAGAAAAGGACTGTTTTTCTATAGCCTTGGTAACAAATAGCCACCAAAACCAGTTTTAAATCTGTTCAATTGATCAGCGTCCCAGTGAACACCTTTTGTAAGTCTATCATTCAGTGTCAGTCCTGCCCTCCTGGATGCCAGCCAGTCAAGGATGGACTTACCAGTAAACACACCTCTGAGTGCCAACCAATCAATATCAGGCTCACCTATCTGCAGATGGCATCACCTGCAACTGCCTCTGAAAGTCCACCAATCACTGAGCTCTATGCTTCCCACAAATCCCACAGAAGTTTCATCAGCTGTCTGCTCTGCTCTGGCTACTGTGTCTAACAAGCATAGCTCTATCTTACAATAAGAAGCAATAAATTCAGCTTTGTCGTGTTATAACAGGTATTGAATGGTGGTCTCATCATCACTGGCCAATTGTAGAGTTGATTATACAGAAAAAGAAGTATAGTTTACAAGCCTGAACATGAACAGACATCAGGATTTACGTTAAGGAAGGAAAGTTACAGGAAAAAACATAGTATGAGTCCATTTAAGAAAAAGTAAAAATCATATAAAACATTAATCAGGAACCCATATGAGATAACACTACAAAGAAAATCAAGGGAATGATTGATACAAAGTTCAATATCATGGTTACTTAAGGAAAGGAAAGGTGATGGACCAGGAGGGGACCAGAGGCCTTCAAAGGTATTGTTAATGTTGTATTCCTAATCTGGCTGTTGAATATAGTTATTCATTCTATTGTTACATTCATGCTGTACACATATTTTATAAAAATTATATCTATGCAATATTTAATGACATAAAACAAGCATTTCTTAAGAGTTTGCAGTGTGCAGGCTCTGTAACATGTACTCTGCATGCACCTTCTCCTTATAACAAGCCTACAACATAGAAATTATCCCCATTTTACAGATGAAGAAAACAAGGCTTGCAGTGGTTAAACAACTTTCCCAAGGCCACAGGCTAGGGTGCCTAGGATTTGAATCCAAGTGATGGCTGATGCCAGAGCCCAAAGTCTTACTTGAACAATCTCCATACACAAGTCAGTAAAAAGCCATGGGTCTTGATGAAGTCTATGAGCTAGTTTTGTGAGTGCATATGGCTTTAAAGGTCTAATTAATTAGGAGCAATGAGTGAAAGCTTCAGAGGGACATATTTGGGGTCACTATAAAAAAAGGCTTCCAAATACTCAGATCAAATCAGAGAGGTGATGGGTCACCTATGGATGGTAAACTTCCCATCCCAAGCAGTGTTCAAGTATGTTCTAGGCAGAACCCTACTGGAGATTTTATAGGAGAGATTAACATACCAGACAGTGAGACTGAGCTATCCTCACAGTTCCTTCTGTCCTAGGACCTCAAATTCCTGTGCTCCTTGTGGTCCTAGGAAGAGTTCTGGACTAGCACTGAGTCTCTAAGCATCTATGTTTTATTTTAGAGCACTGTAAAAACTGGTGATAATTTGCTTTATTTTATTTCCCTTTATTCACCTGTGTTCAGAGTTGCTTTAGCAATCTCCAAATGTGACCAACAAGCTTTTTAAAAAATTTTGTATCATTATGAACACATGAGGTTTAATGTATTCCATATGTTTTTACTCATTTTAGTTATTATTCTTTGGATGCCCAAATTGACCCTGTAGGAGCCTCTTGCAGTTGGCCTACGAGTCTTTGATACAATCCCAATAGCCAGACAGCTTCCTTTCTTTCTGATTCCATGTGAAGTTCCAGACTCATCTTGAAGATTTCCTGCCCCAGACCTGAAAACAACCATTTCTCCAAGGAGCCCTGGGTCCTTTCAATGAGAAATGGTGTCCTTCAGCATTAAGATCTGGATTCATATGATTATTTAATATATGCATTCATTGTATACTGATTACCACAATCAAACTGATGAGCACATCCATTACCACCCAGAGTTATCACTTGTGTGTGTGTATGTGTGTGTGTATGCATGTGTGTGTGTGTGTGTTAAGGACACTTGAAATCCTATCAAATTTCAAGTAAACACTACAGTGATCAGTATACAGTGTATATGTATACCAAATCATCACATTGTACACATTAAATATATATAATTTTATTTGTCAATTAAGTATTTTAAAAAGAAAATGAAATTTAAAAGGAAGTCTGGAGGCAGATAGCTCATGCATGGAGGATGCCTTGAACATCCGTGAACTGAGTCACAAGGCTGATACAGAGACTTAGCTGTCCTGTTGTCAGCTAACTACTCCACAAGTAAAATACTTGAGTTTATTAGACAAGATTAAATGAGAGGGAACAAAACGCAAAATAATCAAAGGACAAAAAGGCTTGCCTGATTACAAAAATCAGGATTTAAGCAAGAAATAAATTCATCAAGTCAACATTTATTAATCACCTACTATGTGCAAATCCAGTTCTAAGCGCTGAGTGGTTAGAAATAAAGTCAGCTTCTTCTCAAAACGCAGGAAGCTTCAGAGACATTTCTGACACCTCTGGCAGCCGTCTGGGGTATCGAGGAGACCTCCAGCCACATGATAAAGGTGGCCTCATTCTAGAGTCACCCTCCATTTTGCTACATTTGGGAGCCCACTGTTGAGATGAAAATCAGGAGGACCAGTCTCTGGATTGTGCTCCTCCCTCCACTCCACCACTCTTACTAGGAGTAGCTTTTAACTTTGCCACCAGCTCAGAAACTCAGGGCTATGGCCACACCAGCCTAATGAGACCAAAGATGTAAACTGCTGTCCCCAAGACTGGGTGAAGAGGAGCAAGGCTCAACCTTGCCACCCACTTTTTGACCTCAGGCCTCCCTCTTCCTCCTCCCTAAGAAGAACCTTTAGTTCCAGACATGAAAAACTGGCATTCTGGCACTTATCCAGGGCTATAGGCTGTGTGAAATTCCACCACCCTACAGTCCTGGATAAGTGAGCCTCATGGAATAGACTCACTGTGGAATACACTTATTATGTAAATATTGGTCACTTTAACTTTCTGAGCTTCTCTTTCCCAACTGTCAATTGAGAAAAGCAATGAACACTGACTTCTCCTATTTCTCAAAGTCATCTCAAAGCCACATGAGGATTACCACAAACTTGCAGGTGAGAAAATGCTTGGCAATGTAAGAAGTGTCATGCAAATTAGTTGATGCTATTATAATTTGTCTCACGGATCAAAAATGCTTGAACCCTAAATCTAACATTTGAAAGGAAAGCATTCTTTTTCATTCATTTTACAAGTTTCACCTCCCCTTTTCCCCACATCTTTGTTTAGAATCTGGGCCCTGAAGTTAGAGGACCAAGATTCAAATCCCAGCTTCATCAGTACTAGCTATGTGACATTGGGAATGTTACTTGATCCCTGTTTATCTTGGTTTCTCCATTTGTTAAATGGGGATGAGAATAATATCTACCCAAATAAGGTGCCCAATGCAGTGCCCAACAGCATGAAGCCCAATAAAGGTTAGTTAACATCACATCCACAATTGACATCTTTAGGTATTAGATTTTCATCATCCCGGAGTATTTTCCTTCTTTAAGCCTTTTTCTTTCTAAGTGACACTTTCTTGGCTACTGATTGCACTCCTCACAGACTTGAAACATTCAAACGCACAAGGTGCTATTTAGGAGATGTTGGAAGTTGGGTTTCCTTCTCTATAAAACTGAGTAATGATAGTCACCTCGCAGGGCTGTTGTAAGAATGAACGAGCTACAGTATGTAAAATGTCTTAGCACAGAGCGCTTAAGAAATTATTAGCTCCCAGCCAGGTGCGGTGGCTCATGCCTGTAATTCCAGCACTTAGGGAGGCCAAGGCAGGCGGATCATCTGAGGTCAGGAGTTCAAGATCACCTGGTCAACATGGTGAAACCCCGTCTCTACTAAAAATACAAAAATTAGCCAGGTGTGGTGGTGTAATCCCAGCTACTCAGTAGGCTGAGACAGGAGAATCACTTGAACCTGGGAGGTGGGGGTTGCAGTGAGCCTAGATTGCTCCATTGCACTCCAGCCTGGGCAACAAGAGTGAAACTCTGTCAAAAAAAAGAAAGAGAGAGAGAGAGCGAGGGAAGGAAGGAAGGAAGGAAGGAAGGAAGGAAGGAAGGAAGGAAGGAAGGAAGGAAGGAGGAAGGAAGGAAGGAAGGAAGGAAGGAAGGAAGGAAGGAAGGAAGGAAGGAAGGAGGAAGGAGGAAGGAAGGAAGGAAGGAAGGAAGGAAGGAAGGAAGGAAGGAAGGAAGGAAGGAAGGAAGGAAGGAAATTATTATTTCCCTTTTTCCCACCCACACCTCACCACAAACCTTGTTGTGGGGATAACATGTAAAAGTGAACAAAACTGAGAAGATCACATCACACATCGCTCAGCCCCTAGTGGGAGACACAGGCAACAAACTGGAAAAGACAAAAACAGTGCTAGGTAGTGGTGAGTGCAATGAAGAAACTCCCAGAGCATGAAGGTAGGAGAATAACCACTGGCTCTTTCATGCAGGGAGTTAGGGTGGGTAGTTAGACCCAGGTAGTTAGACCTCTGGGGAGAGACCCACACTCAGACTTGGATGGAATTATTTCTCTTATGCGTGTTCAGTTAGGGCTTGTAGAGATGAGATGCTCTGTCGTGATTATCTAATCTTGGGAGGAACAATGTCAGATGGGTTTCAAGATGAGTATGAGAATTGGTCTCCCTTTTGAAAAAACAGGAATTGAGTTCACACTAATCACAAAATACAACAAGCCTATTTGAGTCTTGTGTGCATCATGGATTGAAGTGTATCTTTGCACTTAGTCAAGAAGTTCCAGTGAGAAGAATGCTCCTTAACATTCTAAGTGCAATAGAGTAGTTGAAATGAGCCATGGATGATAAATCTACTTAGGAAAGCACACACCATGGAAAAGTAGCGTTGGTTGCCCTGCCTACTTCTGATGACATAGCCTTGCAAAGAGGGAAAGGAGCCAATGGGTAAAAGCCTGGTCTTGCTCTGAAAGGTACAAGGGGGAGGAGGATGGGGGAAAACTCACCCAAAAATGACTCAGCTCTGACCTCAGACTCAAGAAGCTGCAATAAGCAACATGAATGGAACTTGAGGGAAATAAACCAGGCATAGAAACACAACTGTTGCATATTCTTACTCAGGTGGGAACTAAAAATGTGCACTTCATGGAGAATAGAATGATGGTTATCAGAGACTGGGAACAGTTGTGGGATGGGGGTGTTGAGACAGGTTGCTTAATGTGTACAAACATACAGTTAGACAGAAGGTATAAGTTCTAATGTTTGACAGCAGAGTAGGGAAACCATCGTTAACAGTAATATATTGTATACTCCAAAATAGTTAGACTGGAATATTTGAAATGTTCCCAACACATAGAAATGATAAAACCTTGAGGTAATGGATACCCTAAATACCCTGACTTGATCATTACACATTCTATGCATGTGACAAAATACCACATATACCCCTTAAATATGTACAAATATTATGTATCAATAAAAATAAAAATGTTTTAAAAAGAAGCTGCAATCAACATTTCATCAATATCTTTTCAGCAGGATCCTTACAAAGTTACAGAGACATTTTAAGATGATCCCTCTTCCTCTGATTCTTCCTGGGATAGAATGAATACAAACTAAACAAGGAGTGGCCTGGGAGGAGCTGTCAACATCCATCCTAAGGAGAAGTCTGTCAGAGCTATGAGCTTCCTCTGTCCTAGGGTAGAGCTGGGAAAATAGGGTCTTGACAACTGATTTCTTAACCTTTCTTTCTCTAAATCCCCAATGAATATGTTTTTCTTTGTAGTGCTTAGTGGTAGACAGGGCTTAATTCTGTGTCATTAGGCAAACAGGCCAGAAGAAACTGAAACAGGCTATAAATGTTTGGAGCAGGCCAAAAGAAGATGTAGTCACACAAGATATCCTTGGAGGAAAGTGACAGTCAGGAAAGTCACTTTCCTGACCAGCAAACGGACCAGCACTATTTTGTCCTGCTAAAGAAGTACATATGTCCTGCTGCTGTCATGGGGGCAGTGGCTCCAGGGCTTCCTGTGGACATGCCACAAGTTCCACTCCATGAGTCAGGAGATCATGCGATCAGCTGGGGGGAAGTTAGGGTTGCTCTCTTGAGCTTAGCCTTATGCTGTGTGTTTGCTTTGCCAACCACAAAACCATAGTTTCATAGCAAGTTGCAGGCTCATTGCAAACTTAACCTACCTACCAGGATACATTTACAGCTTCTTTTCTCCTGGCATCAGGCTGGAGATCAAGAAATACATATAATACAGTCCCTGCCCTCAGTTAGCTCAGACCATGGTGGGGGAATGGAGAAAGAAGCAAATACTGGTGGGACGAGTGATGATGGGCCAAAATATGGGTTTAAACAAAGGTTGTGGGAGCTCAGAAAAGGAGCAACTCACTCTGCCTGAAAGAGTCAAGGGGGGTCCCCTGGAAGAAGCAACATTTGTGCAGGAGGAGACTAGGACACAGAGGAGGAGGATAACAGCACTCCAGGTGAAGGGAAGGAAATGTGCCAAGATTTCATGGGAATAAGAAGATGTAAACTGCTCAGGAAAAACCATGATTAAAGCTCCTCACAGTGGCTGAAGCATGGTGTGATTGTCAGTTTTGCTCATCAGCTTAGCCAGGCTATAGTACTCAACTATTCAACCAAGCACTGATCTGGGTATTGCTGTGAAGGTATATTCTAATTGCAATTAACCTCTACAATCAGTTGACTCTATTTAAAGGACATGATTCTGTATTATCTGAGTGGACCTGATCCACTTCATCCCAAAGGTAAATGATTCTCCAGCAGTGTTCTCATCTACATCTAGGGCTTGAAGGATGAGGGTGAAGGAGAACATGGAACAACAACAAGAAAAAAGTCAATCAGTCAGAACTTCCAGCCCTGTGCTGTGTTAGTTCACTTTATGTTCAACTAGTATGTCTCCACTTTTATCTGTTTCCTTGTAAGATTTCATTTGAAAAAGGGAATTCACTCTTCAGGTGTTGGAAATCAAGTATGAGAGAAGCACTTACAGAATGACAACCTGAAGAGCTCTGCAGATACTCTCCAGAGTAAAACAACCATAACTGGTAAAAATTAAAAACAAACAAAATTTTAAAATGTTAGAGTATATGGAAATTGTTCTAAGGGCAGGCAGTGAATGAAGAAAACCAAGAAAGCCTACCAATTTCAGTGAGAGGAGTGAGAGTCTATGGTGTTTAAGCTATGTTCATTTCCTCCCTCTCCTGCAATCAGTTCAATGAAACAGAAACCCTGCTCCAGAGATGTGCAGGAAAAAAGACAGGGTGCCCTTTCCCCTCAGCTCCCAATCTAGGGCAGACTACCAGCACTTCCCAAGCCCATCTCTGGCTCTACGTTGCAGAAATTCTATTCCAAGAAAGTTTGACCGAGAATCTGAGGCTTCCTTCTTCCACTCAGCCTCTACTATTAAGGCATAAGTTCTATCCCCAGTGCCACAGGCCAAGAGTACTGATGCTGAATGTCCTTGCTTCACTACACTCATAGGACAGAGATTCCATGGCAGGAGTGAAGTTTCCATTCCAGAAAAGGCAGAAAAACAGAAATTATTGCCCAATCCAGTGCCCCACCCATAGAGAAGGGAAGACATCTGAGAAAAGCATGACACTGTCCCCAACACTACCTGCAGAGTAGTGGCAGTAGAGGCAGTAGGGGGAGTAGAGGACCTGCCTAGAGGGAGAGGTAGGCCATAATAAGAAAAGTCTCTAGGTCTCTCTAAAGGGACAGACTTTATTTGCAACAGAACATGCGGAAGTTCAAGCCTAAGGGCACTGTCAAAAACAATGAATATTTTGGTGGTAAGAAATTAATAGGTTAATGGCAGCTTAATGAAAGCAACAAACTAAACCATAAACCAGCTAGAAATATACACTAAAAATCAAAGAAAGAGACAGCTAAGAAGGGCCTTCCTGAGGTTAAAGCAAACATCAAAGTCTTGTCTGAAAAACTGCTCCTGCAAAGGAAGTGAAATATATTTGGATCAGACTGTGAAGCAATGTATGTCCCTAAAAAGCTGTCAAAAACAAAAGAGCAATTATCTGGCAATTGCTGGAGGTTAACAGCTGGGCATGATGCCAAAAGAGGAAAACAACTGAACAGATCAGAGAAAGAGAAAGTCAAAGAGAGCACTGCTAAAGGCGCTGTAATTCCAATTTGAGAGAAAATGTGCCCAGTGCTGTGACCCCCTCAGGAACAACATCGGAGGCCACAAATTGTGGAGGAAATTGGCTTCACTATATAGTCTAGTCAGGCCATTAAACAAATAAACAATTAAACAACAGTAACATAGTGAGGGGGGCAGAAATGAGTATTGCAACTGGCTAGAACATATTTTTGAACAAAAAAATTATGAGTTAAGCAGAAATATGGAAAAAACAGAGCCATATGCCAGAAAAAAGGCAAGCAAGAGAAACTGCCTTTGTGAGTGCCAAGATGTCAGACATAGCAGAAAAAAAAACCTTAAAGTAATTATTATCAATATGTTCAAAAACTAAAAGAAAATGTGCTTAAAAAATAAAGGATGGTATGATGATAATTTCTTATCAATTCAAAAATATCAATAATAGATTAAAAATATTTATTTCAAAAGTTAATTAACCAAATGGAAATTCTTGGTTTAAAAGTAAAATAGCAACAATAAGAAATTTTTGCTAGAGGAAATGAACAATAGATTTGCACTAGAAGGAAAAATAATCAAATAAACTGAGGAATTTCATCAACACCAAACCTGTCTTACAAGAAATACTAAAGGAGTTCAATCTGAAAGAAAGAACATTAATGAGCAACAGGAAATCATCTGAAGGTACAAAACTCACTGACAATAGTAAGTCCTCAAAAAACACAGAACATTATAACACCATGATTATGGTGTGTAAACCACTTATATCATAAGTAGAAACAGGAAAAGATGAACTGATTAAAAAAATTACAACAGCTTTTCAAGACTTAGATACTATAATAAGATATATAAATAACAGAAAGCTTGAAAGCATGTAAACAAAGTTAAAATGTAGAGGTTTTTTAAGTTTCATTTTGCTTGATTGTGTATTTGTTTGTTTATGCAATCAGTGTTGTTTTCATTAGCATAAAATAATGAGTTATAAGATAGTATTTGCAAGCCTCATAGTAACCTCAAATGTAAAAACATACAATGGATACATAAATAGTGAAGAGCAAGAAATTAAAACATACCACCAAAAAAATTACTTTCACTAAAAAGGAGACAGGAAGTAAGAAAAGATGGGAGAGAAGATCACAAAACAACCAGAAAATAAATAACAAAATGGCAAGCGTAAGTCCTTATTTGTCAATAATAATATTGAATGTAAATGGACCATACTCTCCAATAAAAAGATATAGAGTGGTTGAATGGATTTTTTAAAAAAAGGACCCAATGATCTGTTACCTACAAGAAACAAACTTCACTTATAACAATACACAGACTGAAAATAAAGACATGGGAAATGATACTTCATGACAATGGAAACCAAAAAAGAACAGGATTAGCTATACCTTTATCAGACTAAATAGATTTCAAGACAAAAATGGTTAAGAACAGACAAAAAAGGTCACTATATAATGATAAAGGGATCAGTTGAGCAAGAAGATATAACAATTGTAAATATACATGCACTCAACACTGGAGCACCCAGATAAATAAAGCAAATATTATTAGAGCTAAAGAAAGATAGACCCCAATACAATAATAGTTGTAGATTTCAACACTCCACTTTCAGCATTGGACAGATCTTCCAGACAGAAAATCAACAAGGAAACATCAGATGTAATCTGCACTATAGACCAAATGGACCTAATAAGTATTTACAGAATATTTCATCCGAAGGTTGCAGAAAACACATTTGTCTCCTCAGCACATACATCATTCTCAAGAAGAGGCCATATGTTAGGTCATGAAACAAATCTCAAAACATTCAAAAAACTGAAATAATATCAAGCACCTTCTCTGACCACAGTGGAATAAAACTAGAAATCAATAACAAGGGGAATTTTGGATATTACACAAAAACATGGAAATTAAACAATATGCTCCTAAATGATAAGTGGGACAATGAAGAAATTAATAAATGAATTAAAAATTTTCTAAAAACAAATGACAATGGAAACATAATGCACCAAAACCTATGGGATACAGCAAAAGCAGTACCAAGAGTGATAGTTCCAGATAAGGGCCTACATCAGAAAGGAAGAAAAACTTCAAGTGAATAACCTGATGATGCATATTAAAGAAGTAAAAAGGCAAGAGTAAACCAAACCCAAAATTAGTAGAAGAAAAGAAATAATAAATATCAGAGTAGAAATAAATAAAATTAGACTTCTCTTCCAAGATGGCCAAATAGGAACAGCTCCGGTCTGTAGCTCCCAGTGTGGCTGACACAGAAGACAGGTGATTTCTGCATTTCCAACTGAGGTACCTGGTTCATCTCATTGGGAATGATTGAACAGTGGATGCAGCCCATGGAGGGTGACATGAAGCAGGGTGGGGTGTCGCCTCACCCAGGAAGCACAAGCAGTCAGGGGATTTCCCTTTCCTAGCCAAGGGAAGCCATGACAGACTGTACCTGGAAAACTAGTTCCCTCACACCCAAATACTATGCTTTTCCCACAGTCTTAGCAACCAGTAGACCAAGAGATTCTCTCCCAAGCCTAGCTCAGGAGGTCCCTGCCCATGGAACCTTGTTCACTGCTAGCGCAGCAATTTGAGATCAACCTGCAAGGCTGCAGCTGGGTGCGGGGAGGGGCGTGCACCATTGCTGAGGCTTGAGTAGGTAAACAAAGTGGTCAGGAAGCTCAAACTGGGCAGAGCCCACTGCAGCTCAGCAAGGCCTACTGCGTCTGTGGGCAGGGCACAATTGAAAAAAGGCAGCAGACAACTGCAGACTTAAACGTCCCTGTCTGACAGCTCTGAAGAGAGCAGTGGTTCTCCTAGCATGGAATTTGAGCTC
This sequence comes from Macaca mulatta, assembly GCF_049350105.2. Lineage (NCBI taxonomy): Eukaryota > Metazoa > Chordata > Mammalia > Primates > Cercopithecidae > Macaca > Macaca mulatta. The sequence continues at coordinate 58,371,952 of NC_133414.1, forward strand.
TGAGAACAGACAGACTGCCTCCTCAAGTGGGTCACTAAACTCCATGTAGCCTAACTGAGAGACACCTCCCAGTAGGGGCTGACAGACACCTCATACAGGTGGGTGCCACTCTGGGACGAAGCTTCCAGAGGAAGGATCAGGAAGCAATATTTACTCTTCTGCAATATTTGCTGTTCTGCAGCCTCTGCTGGTGATACCCAGGCAAACAGGGTCTGGAATGGACCTCTAGCAAACTCCAACAGACCTGCAGCTAAGGGACCTGACTGTTAGAAGGAAAACTGACAGAAAGGAATAGCATCAGCATTGACAAAAAGGACATCCACACCAAAACCTCATCTGTAGTCACCAACATCAAAGACCAAAGGTAGATAAAACCATAAAGATAGGGAGAAACCAGAGCAGAAAAGCTGAAAATTCTAAAAACCGAGCACCACTTCTCCTCCAAAGGATCACAACTCCTTGCCAGCAATGGGACGAAGCTGGATGGAGAATGATTTTGACAAGTTGGCAGAATTAGGCTTCAGAAGGTTGGTAATAACAAACTACTCCGAACTAAAGGAGCATGTTCTAACCCATCACAAGGAAGCTAAAAACCTTGAAAAAAGGTTAGACGATTGGCTAACTAGAATAAACAGCGTAGAGAAGAACTTACGTGACCTGATGGAGCTGAAAACCATGGCACAAGGACTTCGTGATGCATGCACAACCTTCAATACCTGATTAAATCAAGTGGAAGAAAGGATATCAGTGATCAAAGATCAAATTAACAAAATAAAGCAAGAAGACAAGATTAGAGAAAAAAAGAATAAAAAGAAATGAAAAGTGCCTCCAAGAAATATAAGACTATGTGAAAAGACCAAATCTACGTTTGATTGGTGTACCTGAAAGTGATGGAGAGAATGAAATCAAGTTGGAAAACACTCTTCAGAATATTATCCAGGAGAACGTCCCCAAACTAGCAAGGCAAGCCAACATTCGAACTCAAGAAATACAGAGAACACCACAAAGATACTCCTCAAGAAGAGCAACTCCAAGACCAAGACACATAATTGTCAGATTCACCATGGTTGAAATGAAGGAAAAAAATGTTAAGAGCAACCAGAGAGAAATGTCGGGTTACCCACAAAGGGAAACGCATCAGGCTAACAGTGGATCTCTCGAGAGACACCCTATAAGCCAGAAGAGAGTAGGGGCCAATATTCAACATTCTTAAAGAAAATAATTTTCAACCCAGAATTTCATATCCAGCCAAACTAAGTTTCATAAGCCAAGAAGAAATAAAATCCTTCACAGAAAAGCAAATGTGAGAGATTTTGTCACCATCAGGCCTGTCTTAAAAGAGCTCCTGAAGGAAGCACTAAACATGGAAAGGAACAACCAGTACCAGCCACTGCAAAAACATGCCAAATTGTAAAGACCATCGATGCTATGAAGAAACTGCAACAATTAACAGGCAAAATAACCAGCTAATATCATAATGACAGGATCAAGTTCGCACACAACAATATTAACCTTAAATGTAAATGGGCTAAATGCCTCAATTAAAAGACACACATGAGTAAATTGGATGGAGTCAAGACCCATCAGTGTGCCGTATTCAGGAGACCCATCTCACATGCAGAGACACACATAGGCTCAAAATAAAGGGATAGAGGAAGATCCATCAAGCAAATGGAAAGAAAAAAAAAAAAAAAGCAAGGGTTGCAATCCTAGTCTCTGATAAAACAGACTTTAAACCAACAAAGATCAAAAGAGACAAAGAAAGCCATTACATAATGGTAAAGGGATCAATGCAACAAGAAGAACTAACTATCCTAAATATATATGCACCCAATACAGGAGCACCCAGATTCATAAAGCTAGTCCTTAAAGACCTACAAAGAGATGTAGACTCCCACACAATAATAATGGGAGACTTTAACACCCCACTGTCAATATTAGGCAGACCAACGAGACAGAAGGTTAACAAGGATATCCAGTAATTGAACTCAGCTCTGCACCGAGCGGACCTAATAGACAGCTAGAGAACTCTACACCCCAAATCAACAGAATATACATTCTTCTCAGCACCACATTGCACTTATTCCAAAATTGACCACATAGTTGGAAGTAAAACACTCCTCAGCAAATGTGAAAGAACAGAAATCACAACAAACTGTCTCTCAGACCACAGTGCAAACAAATTAGAACCCAGGATTTAAAAACTCACTCAAAACTGCACAACTACATGGAAACTGAACAAAGTGCTCCTGAGTGACTACTGGGTAAATAACAAAATGAAAGCAGATATAAAGATGTTCTTTGAAACCAATGAGAACAAAGACACAACGTACCAGAATCTCTGGGTCACATTTAAAGCAGTGTGTAGAGGGAAATTTATAGCACTAAAAGCCCACAAGAGAAAGCAGGAAAGAACTAAAATTGACACCTAACATCACAACGAAAATAACTAGAGAAGCAAGAGCAACACATTCAAAAGCTAGCAGAAGGCAAGAAATAACTAAGATCAGTGTAGAACTGAAGGATATAGAGACACAAAAACCCTTCAAAAAAATCAATGAATCCAGGAGCTGGTTTTTGAAAAGATCAACAAAATTGATAGACCACTAGCAAGACTAACAAAGAAGAAAAGAGAGAAGAATCAAATAGACACAATAAAAAAAGATAAAGGGGATATCACCATTGATCCCGCAGAAATACTAACTACCATTAGAGAATACTATAAACACGTCTACACAATTCAATAGAAAATCTAGAAGAAATGGGTAAATTCCTGGACACATACACCCTCCCAAGACTAAACAGGAAGAAGTAGAATCTCTAAATAGACCAATAACAGGCTATGAAATTGAGGCAATAATTAATAGCCTACTAACCAAAAAATTCCAGGACCAGATGGATTTACAGCCGAATTCTACCAGAGGTACAAAGAGGAGCTGGTACCATTCCTTCTGAAACTATTCCAATCAATAGCAAAAAAGGGAATCCTCCCTAACTCATTTTATGAGGCCAGCATCATCCTGATACCAAAGCCTGGCAGAGACACAACAAAAAAAGAGAACTTTAGACTAATATCCCTGATGAATATCGATGCAAAAATCCTCAACAAAATACTGGCAAACCCGACCAGGTACAGTGGCTCACGCCTGTAATCCCAGCACTTTGGGAGGCCGAGGTGGGCGGATCACGAGGTCAGGAGATCGAGATCATCCTGGCTAACACGGTGAAACCCCGTCTCTATTAAAAACACAAAAAATTAGCCAGGCGTGGTGGCGGGCGCCTGTAGTCCCAGCTACTTGGGAGGCTGAGGTAGGAGAATGGCGTGAACCCAGGAGGCAGAGCTTGCAGTGAGCCAAGATTGTGCCACTGCACTCCAGCCTGGGGAACAGAGTGAGACTCCGTCTCAAAAAAAAAAAAAAAAAAAAAAGAGAAAAAGAAAAAAATACTGGCAAACCGAATCCAGTAGCACATCAAAAAACTTATCCACCACAATCCAGTAGGCTTCATCCCTGGGATGCAAGGCTGGTTCAACACACACAAATCAATAAATGTAATCCATCACATAAACAGAACCGATGACAAAAACTACATGATTATCTCAATAGATGCAGAAAAGACCTTTGACAAAATCCAAGAGCCCTTCATGCTAAAAACTCTCAATAAACTATGTATTGATGGGACATATCTCAAAATAATAAGAACTATTTGTGAGAAACCCACAGCCAATATCATGCTGAATGGGCAAAAATTGGAAGCATTCCCTTTGAAAACTGGCATAAGACAAGGATGCCCTCTCTCACCACTCCTATTCAACATAGTATTGGAAGAGCTGGCCAGGGCAATCAGACAACAGAAAGAAATAAAGGGTATTCAATTAGGAAAAGAAGAAGTCAAATTGTCTCTGTTTGCAGATGACATGATTGTGTATTCAGAAAACCCCATCGTCTCAGCCCAAAATCTCCTTAAGCTGATAAAGAACTTCAGCAAAGTCTCAAGATACAAAATCAATGTTCAAGCATCACAAGTATTCCTATACACCAATAACAGACAAACAGAGAGCCAGATCATGAGTGACCACCCATTCACAGTTGCTGCAAAGAGAATAAAATACCTAGGAATCCAACTTACAAGGGATGTGAAGGAACTCTTCAAGGACAACTACAAACAACTGTTCAATGAAATAAAAGAGGACACAAACAAATGGAAGAACATTCCATGCTAATGGATAGGAAGAATCAATATCATGAAAATGGCCATACTGCCCAAGGTAATTTATAGATTCAATGGCAGCCCCATCAAGTTACCAATGACTTTCTTCACAGAATTGGGAAAAACTACTTTAAAGTTCATATGGAACCAAAAAAGAGCCCGCATAACCAAGACAATTCTAAGCAAAAAGAACAAAGTTGGAGGCATCACACTACTTGACTTCAAACTATACTACCAGGCTACAGTAAGAAAAACAGCATGGTACTGGTACCGAAACAGATATATGGACCAATGGAAAAGAACAGAGGCCTCAGAAATAACACCACACATCTAAAACAATCTGACCTTTGACAAACCTGACAAAAACAAGAAATGGGGAAAGGATTCCCTATTTAATAAATGGTGCTGGGAAAACAGGTTAACCATATGTAGAAAGCTGAAACTGGATCCCTTCCTTACATCTTATACAAAAATTAGTTCAAGAAGGATTAAAGACTTAAATGTAAGACCATTTAACCATAAAACCCTAGAAGAAAACCTAGGCAATACCATTCAGGACATAGGCATGGGCAAAGACTTCATGACTAAAACACCAAAAGCAATGGCAACAAAAGCCAACATTGACAAACAGGATCTAATTAAACTAAAGAGCTTCTGCACAGCAAAAGAAACTACCATCAGAGTGAACAGGCAACATACAGAATGGGAAAAAATTTTTGCAATCTACCCATCTGACAAAGGGCTAATATCCAGAATCTACAAAGAGCCTAAACAAATTTACAAGAAAAAAACAATCCTATCAAAAAGTGGGCAAAGTATAAGAACAGACACTTCTCAAAAGAAGACATTTATGCAGCCAACAGACACATGAAAAAATGTTCATCATCACTGGTCATCAGAGAAATGCAAATCAAAACGACAATGAGATACCATCTCATGACAGTTAGAATAGTGATCATTAAAAAGTCAGGAAACAACAGATGCTGGAGAGGACGTGGAGAAATAGGAATGCTTTTCCACTGTTGGTGGGAGTGTAAATTAGTTCAATCATTGTGGAAGACAGTGTGCCGATTCCTCAAGGATCTAGAATTAGAAATACCATTTGACCCAGCCATCCCATTATGGGGTGTATACCAAAAGGATTATAAATGGTGCAACTATAAAGACATATGCACACATATGTTTGTTGTGGCACTATTCACAATAGCAAAGACTTCTAACAAACCCAGATGTCCATCAATGATAGATTGGATTAAGAAAATGTGGCACATATACACCATGGAATACTATGCATCCACAAAAAAGGATGAGTTCATGTCCTTTGCAGGGACATAGATGAAGCTGGAAACCATCATTCTCAGCAAACTATGACAAGAACAGAAAAACAAACACCACATGTTCTCACTCATAGGTGGGAACTGAATAATGAGAACACTTGGACACAGGGCAGGGAACATCACACACCAGGGCCTGTCGGTGGGTGGTGGGCTGGGGGAGGGATAGCATTAGGAGAAACACCTAATGTAAATGACGAGTTGATGGATGCAACAAACCAACATGGCACATGTATACCTATGTAAGAAACCTGCACGTTGTGCACAAGTACCCTAGAACTTAAAGTATAATAAAAATAAAAAATTAAAAAAAGAAAATGTTACTAGCAAATTGTAGATGAGTATAACTAATATAACTCTGCATGTGCACATATGTGTCTGGATACACATGGAAAGTATTCAGGTGTATACACCAAATTGTTAAAATAAATCCCCTTCCAACATTAGGAGTGGCTGGGAAGCAGATGGCTTTCAATTTTGCACTTTCCATGGTGCCAGGGTAACACCAGATCACAATAGTAAATAGCAAAAATAGCAACCTTAAGTTTAGATTTTCTTATCTAAATTTCAATTCTGTGAAAAAGTTTCCATTTCCCTTTTTCACATCGGGATAGTAGAATGCAGTTTAGAAACAGTGAGATCACTTGTTAGACTGTACAATTTTTAAGCATCAGTGACGTATACCATTAAACTTCTCTACCAATCCATTCTCTAAACTTCCCAACCCCCAAAAAAGAAATACATAAAATTGAAATGAAGAAAACAATACAAAAGATCAACAAAAATGAAACATTGGTTTTTAAAAAGATAAACAAAAGTGACAAACATTTAGCCAGACTAAGAAAAAGAAAAGATCCAAATAAATAAAAACAGAGATGAAAAAGCAGACATTATAACTGATACTGCAGAAATTCAAAGGATCATTAGTGGCTACTGTGAGCAACTATATACCAAAAATTGGAAAATCTTGAAGAAATGGATAAGTTCCTAGACACACACAACCTACCAAGATTCAACCATGAAGAAATTCAAAATCTGAACAGACCAAAAACAAGTAACAAGATCAAAGCCATAATAAAAATTCTCCCAACAAAGAAAAGCCTGAGACCCAATGGCTTCACTGCTGAATTCTATCAAACACTTAAAGAAGAACTAATCCCAATCCTACTCAAACTATTCCAAAAAATAGAAGAGGAGGGAATATTTCCAAACTTATTCTATTAGGCTGTTACTGCTCCAATATCAAAACCAAAGGCACATCAAAAAAAGAAAACTATAGGCCAATATCTCACATGAATATTCATGCAGAAATCCTCAAAAAATGCTAGCAAACTGAATCCAACAACACATTAAAAATCATTCATTACGACCAAATTGGATTTATCCCAGGGATGCAAGTATGGTTCAACATATACAAATCAATCAATGTAACATATCATATCAACAGAATGAAGAAGAAAAACCATATGGTCATGTTAATTGATGCTGTAAAAGTACTTGAGAGAATTCAACATCTCTTCATGACAAAAACCCTCAAAAAAACTGGAGATAGAAGGAACATACCTCAACATAATAAACAGACATATATGACAGACTTACAGCTAGAATCATACTAAATGGGGAGAAACCGAAAGCCTTTCCTCTAAGATCTGGAACAAGACAAGTATGCTGATTTTCATCAGTGTTAGTGGAACATAGTACTGAAAGTCCTAGCTAGAACAGACAAGAGACAGAAATAAAGGGCATCCAAACTGGGAAGAGAAAAGTTGGATTACCCTTGTTCGCAGATAGTATGATTTGTTTGGAAAAAACCTAAAGACTCCATTAAAAAAAGACTAGAACTGATAAATTCAGTAAAGTTTCACGATACAAAGTTAACATACAAAATCCATAGCATTTCTATATGCCAATAGCAAACAATCTGAAAAGGAAATCAAGGAAGTAATCCCATTTCCCATTTGCAATAGCTATAAATAAAATTAATAATAATCTCATCTCTTCAATAAGTGGTGTTGGGAAAACTGCATGTCCACATACAAAAGAATAAAATTAGACCCTTTTAATATACAAAACTGGACCCAAGTTAATATACAGAAATTAACTTGAAATGAATTAAAGACTTAAATGTAAGATCTGAAACCAAAAACTCCTAGAGGGAAACATAGGGGAAAAGCTCCTTGACATTGGCCTTGACGATAATTTTTTGGGATATTACACCAAAAGCACAGACTTTTGAAAAAATAAACAAGTAGGACTACATCAAACTAAAAAGCTTCTGCATGGCAAAAGAAAGTCAACAACATGAAAAGGCAACCTACAGAATGGAGGGAAATATTTGCAAACCATATACCTGATAAGAAGTTAATATCAAAATATGCAAAGTATGTAAGGAACTCACATATCTTAATAGCAAAAAAGTAATAACCTGTTTTATAATGGACAAAGGGCCTGAATAGACATTTTTTCAAAGAAGACACACAGATGGCCAACGAGTGTAGGAGAAGACGTTCAACATCACTAATCATCAGAGAAATGCAAATCAAAACCACAATGAGATATCACCCCACACCTGTTAGGAAAGCTATTATGAAAAATGCAAGAGACAATGAATATTGGCAAGGGCATGGAGAAAAAAGAACCCTTGTACACTGTTGGTAGAAATGTAAATTGCAACGCCATTATGGAAAATAGAATGGAGGTTCCTCAAAAAATAAAAATAGAACTACCATACAATCTAGCAATTCCACTTATGAATGCACATCTAAAGGAATCAAATCACTATGTCAAAGAGATATCTGTACTTCCATGTTTACTGCAGCTTTATTCCCAGTAGCTATGATAATGAAAAAATCTAAATGTCCACCAATGGATAAAGAAAATGTGGTTGGTGTGTGTGGGTGTGTGTGTGCATTTATACATACGCAATGGACTATTTTTCAGCCATAACAAAGAAGGAAACCCTGCCATTTGTGACAATATGAATGAACCCAGAGGACATTATGCTAAGTGAAATAAGCCAGAAACAGAAAGACAAATATTGTATGATCTCACTTACATGTGGAATCTAAAAATTTCAAACTTGAAGACCTATAAAGTAGAACAGTATTTATCAGGAGGTAGGGGATGTGGGGAACAAAAAAAATGTTGGGCAAAGAGTATAAACTTTCAGTTATAAGATGAAGGCCAGGTGAAATGGCTCATGTTGGTAATTCCAACACTTTGGAAGGCTGCGGCGGAGGGATTGCTTGAGACCAGCCTAGGCAAGAAAGTGAGACCTCCTCTCTACAAAAAATAAAAGAATTAGCTGGGAGTGGTGGCACATACTGTAGTCCCAGCTATTCAGGTGGCTGAGGTGGGAGGATCATTTGAAACTAGAAAGTCAAGGCTGCAGTCAGCCAAAATTGTGCCACTGCATTGCAGCCTGGGTGACAGAGTGAAACCCTGTCTCAAAAAAAAAAAGATGAATAAGTTCCGGGGATCAAATGTACAGCATAGTGACTATAGTTTATAACTGTGTTATTACTTTAAATTGGATAAGAGCAGATTTTAAGCATCCCCAGCACCCCCTACAAAAACACACTCACAAACGGTAACTATAGATGGTGATGGATATGTTAATTTGACTGTCACAATCAGCATTCAATATATAAATATATCAAATCATCACATTTTACACCTTGAAATAGAAATTTTTATTTGTCAATCAAATATTTTTAAATAAAAATAATCATAATATTAATATAGCATAAAGGAAAAATTGCATATCTCAACTGATACAGGAAACTATTTTGATAAGAGTCAGTATCCTTTCATGATAAAAACACTTTAAAACAAAAGGAATAAAAGAGAACTCCCGCAACCTGATAGATGACACCTGTGAAAACCCCCAGCCGGCATCAGACTTAATAGTGAAAGGCTGGGCGTTCACCTCTTGAACCAGGAACAAGACAAAGATGCCTACTTTTGCCACTTCCATTTTACCTTGTACTGAGGTTCTGGCTAGGGCAATTATCCATGAAAAAGAAATAAAAGGCTTCCAGATAAAAGAAGAAGTAAAACTATCTCTACTCGCTCATGACATGATCTTGCATATAGAAAATATGCACATGTGCATACGCACAAACCATTAGAACTAATAAACAAGTTCAGCAAGTTTGCAGAATATAAAATGAATGTACAAAAATCAAGTGTTTTTCTATACACTAGCAATTAACAATCCCAAAATGAATTAAAATTCTCTTTACAATAGTATCAAAAATAAATTATTTAGAAATAAAAAAGTGCACTGAAAACTACAAAATATTTTGAAATAAATCAGAAAAGATTTAAGTAAATTGATCACTTGAACCCGGGAAGCAGAGGTTGTAGTGAGCCGAGATTGCACCATTGCACTTCAGCCTGGGCAACAGAGGGAGACTCCATCTCGGAAAAAAAAAAAAAAGGAAAGAAAGAGAAGGGAAGGGAACAGAAGGGAAGGGAAGGGGAGCGGAGGGGAGGGAAAGGGAGGGGAGAGAAAGGGAGGGGAAGGGAGGGGAGGGAAAGATAATATTTAAATAAACTGAAACATATTCTTTGGATCAGAAGACTTAATATTGTTAAAGTGACAATATTCCCCAAATTGATCTGTAGCTTCACCTCAACCCCTATCGATATCCCAGCTTGCTTTTTGGCTGAAATTGACGAGCTGATTCTATAATTTATAAGGAATCTCAAAGGATCCAGAATAACCAAAACAATATTGAAAAATAAAGAACAGCGTTGGTGGATTAACATTTTCCAATTTCAAAACTTACTATAACACTGAGGTAATCAAGTAGTGTCGCACTGTATAGCATGTACATTACAGATCAATGGACTAGAATCGAATGTCCAGAAATAAACCGTTATGTTTATAATGAATTACTTTTTAATAAGGTGTCAAGACAACGCAATGGGAAAAGAATAATGAATTCAACAAATGATGCATGGACAACCGGACATGCACATGCAACACAATGAATTTGAATTCCTCTATCACAGCATGCATAACAACTAACTTAAAACGGATCACGAATGTAAATGAAAAGCTAAAATTATAATAATCCTAGAGGAAAACGTACGAGTAAATCTTTAAGATCTTATTGTAGGCAGTGGTTTCTTAGATATGACCCCAACATCACAAAAGAAATTGGACTTAAATATTTTTGTGCTTCAAATATCATCAAGAAAGTGAAAACACAACCCGCAGAAGCAATAAAAATGCCTGTAAGTCATATATCCGATCAGAGACTTCTATCTAGGATACATAAATAATGCAATTCAATGGTAAAAAAAAAAAAAAAAAAGATAAATAGCCTAATTTTCCAAAGACTCAAGTATCTTAATATACATCTCTCCAAAGATATAGCCAATAAGCATCTGAAAATATGTTCAACGCCATTTGCCAGGTGCACAAAACCAAGATAGCATGAGGAGACGCTACAGGGACTCTGCTGCTTCACAGACATGAAGCGTTGGTGAGAGCGTAGGCAGCCGCCTTTGGGAATTTCACATCCCGGCCGCCCCACGCATGGTGCGCTGGTGTTTAAACTTAGCCGAGATCGTTACACGCGATTGAGTGTGTGCCCGTCAGACCCTGCGCTGCCGACTGGGATGGGGAAGGCGGGAGCCGGGAGTGGGCGGGGACCTGGGGGTCAGGCCCCAGGCGCGGGAAGCAGCCCAGGGGCGCGCAAAACCTTCTCCATATTCTACACCCCTTCCAAGCATTTGCCTGCCGCGATTTAGAGAGCCGACCCGTGATCCCTGGCCTCCCCTAGACAGCCTCGGACGTCCAGGTGTGGTGACCCAGTCCAGCTTGCCTCCTGCGAGCAATGACCATCTCCCGGCCTGGGCGCGGTCTCGGCGCCCGCCTGCCCCCCGGCCAGAAGCCGCAGGTCCAGCCAGTGAGGACGCCGGCGCTGAGGGAGCCTCTGTGCTCCAGAATCCAAACTTTGTATCAGCGCTGGGGTGGCCTCCTCCAGGAAGCCCTCCTGATTCCCCCATGGGTCGCTCTTCCCCTACAGACTCTCGGAGCACCCCTGCTCTAAATACCGCGGCGTGGCACTGAGAACTTGCGGAGAGCAGAGGCTGCGGCTAGATTTCTAGGGGATCCCCGCAGCTCCACCCCAGCGCCTACAGGCGAAGCCAAGGCAGGCAGGCAGGACAAAGGGTGGAAGCAATGCAGGAGAGACCGAGTGAACGAATGGATGAGGGATGGCAGCCGAGGTTGCCGCAGTCCCCTGGCTGCAGATACAGACACCTTGCTGAGGAGGAGAGACCCAGGAGCGAGGCCCCCTGCCCAGTCCAAGGCGAGGTCCAGCGCAGTCGGCGCCGTGTGAAGGGTGGGAGGGAAGTACTGTGGGGGCCGGGGCGGGGGCGGCCGGGAGCCGGGGGCCAGGCCGGGGCGGGGCCGGGACCGGGGCCCCGACCAGTGGTGGGAGGAGGCTGCGGCGCCAGATTCGGACGCCTGGACAGCCGAGCCGAGGCTCCCCGCGCTCGCTGCGCCCGCGGCCCGTGCCATGCCCTCCTACACGGTCACCGTGGCCACTGGCAGCCAGTGGTTTGCCGGCACTGACGACTACATCTACCTCAGCCTCCTGGGCTCGGCGGGCTGCAGCGAGAAGCACCTGCTGGACAAGCCCTTCTACAACGACTTCGAGCGCGGCGCGGTGAGCGTGGGCGGGGCGCGGGCTGGGGGGCGTCCGGGACCCGGTTTGGAACGCAGAGGCCTGGGCGGGGGCGCTGAGGGCCCGTCGGGGCGGCCCGGACAGGGGTGGGGGTGTCTAGGACTCCGTCGGGGCGGGCAGAACAGCGGTGGGGCGCGCCCTGGGCTCCCAGCGGCCGGTAGGTACCCCGGTGGGGAAGCGTCCAGGACCCCTGACTGCGGCCGCGACCCGCGTGGGAAACGGGAGACTTCCCGCGTGCCGTCTGCAGGGCGCCGCACGTCTTCCCTGGGAGGAGAAGGCCCAAGGTTTCCTCTCCACTTCAAGATCTGGGTTCGGAGGCTCTGGAGCCGCCTTCACTGGTCCGCATTTCTTGTGCCACCGCTTCCTCAGGCTCCTTCCGCAGGTGGCACTGGGAGGGAGAGGCAGAGGGGTCATGCTCACAGAACTCTGAGGGCACCTCAGAGCAGCATGCTGTGAGCCGTGGGGGAGGGTGCAGGTCAGCGGGTCCAGAGGCCTGAGTTTCGTCCAGACATGACCATCAGCTCACTCTACCTTTAGTCTGGGCCTCAGTTTCCCCAGCTGTAAAGTGGAGGGTTGACTTCAGTCTGGTCCATGAGTCGTGGGTGAGCCCAGGCCCATCTGGTGGCTCAGACAGCACCTGGGCAGCTTACATTCTCAGGACAGGCCCCAGAGAAAATTAAAGGGAAGGAACAGAACCCAGGCGAGGAGAGGCCTTTCTTAAATGGAGGGGCTGCACTCCCTCCCAGCAGAATGTACACCAGGGAACACTTCCACGCTAGGTGTGAGGACTCGGGGGAGCCCTCAGCATTTGGAAGCTAGTTCCTAATGCTGATCTGGACCTGAATTCCAGCCCCAGGACTCTTTTCCATGAGCATGGGCAGGTCGCAGTTCTCACTGAGCCTTTAATGAAATGCCTACGCCTGTAATCCCAGCACTTTGGGAGGCCGAGGCGGGCGGATCACGAGCTCAGAAGATCGAGACCATCCTGGCTAACACGGTGAAACCCCGTCTTTACTAAAAATACAAAAAATTATCCGGGCGTGGTGGTGCATGCCTATAGTCCCAGCTACTTGGGAGGCTGAGGCAGGAGAATGGCGTGAACCCAGGAGGCGGAGCTTGCAGTGAGCCGAAATGGTGCCACTGCACTCCAGCCTGGGCGACAAAGTGAGACTCCGTCTCAAAAAAAAAAAAAAAAAAAAAAAACAAAAACCAGAAATGCCTACTTCAGTACCTGGCAGAGGAAGCGCTCCATAAATGACTGGTAATAGTCCCAGACATACTGCATGTGCACAGGGAATATCAGTTCCCTTCCACCCCCACCCCAGCTCCTAACTGGACCAAAAAGATTTAGACTTTACCAAGCTGCCTTCTCACCATTTAGTTTACTATTTGATCAAACCGTATGAAATTGCTTATAATGGACAAATACAACTGGCAAGTTCATGTTTCAACTGATTATTCTTGGATAAAATTTGCCATCTTTTAGGTGTGCAGAGCCTGAAGTAAGTAAAAATGATTCTTTTTATGGATTCCAACCTCTCCATGAGTTCGATTCCTATCCAGGAGCCTCAGACCCTCGCTGTAGCACGACATGGTCCTCAGCCAAGGTCGTTAGCAACCTGGCTTGAGCTCCCTTCAAGAAGAGTTAGGCGTTGAGTACAAGACCAACCTTCAGTTGCTTAGTTGCCCCAGTCAGGGAACTGGCCCTGAGGACTGCTGTGCCTTGGAGTTAATGTGTCATCCATTTAGGGTGATGGCTCGCTCTGCCATTTCTGATGCACCTTCATTTACTTCCGTTATTTCATGGATTCCCCCACACCTAGGGGAGAAGGACAGGATACAGACTACTTCCCCTTTGTAAGTGCTTTCCCCTCCCCATTCTCCTCCACACATCATAAGGTTCTAGAAGCACAGGCCATCGGTGTGCTCACACTGCGTGGCACGGGCTTTTCCCCCTGGAGGGGACACCCTAACATGGCCATAGCGGGCTCTTCGGACGAAGAGTGAAGGCACTGTTTTGTCTACTATCTCCCTCTCTGGGTCTGTCTTCCCCACCCTGAAAAGTCATTCAAATGACATTATAATTAAACACCTCAGCCGGAATCCCGGGCGCAAATTTCAGGAGAGGTTTGCATGTCACATTTCCATTGGGTTGAGAGAGCTCTAAATCAGGGGGTGGGGGGGATGGGGGTGGGGGCTACCGCAGGGTGGGGAACCAGCTAAGGCTGAAAGTTTCCTTGAAAAATTCAGCTTTTGAGAAAGTTCCTGTTGATGCAAAGTTACTCCACACTTTCTCTTGCCCAGCCCAAAACTACTTCCTCATTCTCCCAGCTTGGTATCTGTAAAGACAATCATCCTTTTTGGGTAAAGGTAAAAGAAAAACCCTAGAGGAGGTACTTGCTGAGAAGACAAGGTTATCCCATTTTACAGGGAAAAGTGTTAAAATCTGTATTGTTAACAGTAGTAATGATAGCAATAACAATAAAGGTATTGCCACACAATTCAATCATTTCCAAGTTATTGGCAGGTCCACATCCTCCTCCTCTAGGGCATAGTTCAGTCGAATAATGAACAGGACTGATTTTTTCCTTGATAAAAGTGAGTCACAAGTCCCTTGTTATTCTCATCAGAGTTCTGCATAGTGGTTCAGTCAGGACTGGGAATCAAGCTCTTTGCAGGTGGGATTATCCTATAAACAGTTGTGTCTTCCTTGGCTCCCCACTGTCTGCTGGAGAAAGCCAGGATCCTACACAGAATGGCCTTATTTCCAGAGGCTAACCCAAGTCTAGGCAAATTTAACAAGTTGATTTGTTTCTTTTTTTTTTTTTTTTTTTTTGAGACGGAGTCTCGCTCTGTCACCCAGGCTGGAGTGCAGTGGCCGGATCTCAGCTCACTGCAAGCTCCGCCTCCCGGGTTTAGGCCATTCTCCTGCCTCAGCCTCCCGAGTAGCTGGGACTACAGGCGCCCGCCACCTCGCCCGGCTAGTTTTTTGTATTTTTTTAGTAGAGACGGGGTTTCACCGTGTTAACCAGGATGGTCTCGATCTCCTGACCTCGTGATCCGCCCGTCTCGGCCTCCCAAAGTGCTGGGATTACAGGCTTGAGCCACCGCGCCCGGCCTGATTTGTTTCTTTAACTCTGTAAATTTAAAGTAATTCAGATCGGATACGATGACTGTAACAGATCTGAAGGTTTCTGAGAAATCTTAGTTGGCCCATTTCATTCCGTGCTAGTACTTTTAAGAAAGCTAAGGGTAATAGGGTGGTGTTTAATATATGATACTTGAATGTGTTCAACAAGTGTAGAAAAGTCTTATAACGATACATGCTTCTTAAATATAGTCAGTGAGTATTCTAACATTCATGAAAAATTAATTCTAGAATACCTCTTTCTTGTGAATGGAAATATATTAGTGGATCATAAATATTTCTTTGTTATGACCCTCAATCCCTCTGTCATCTCCCAGTCTTCCCCTCTGAGCCATCTTTTCCCTACATTCTGCCCCCTCTTCTGCCTCCTCTTCCTTCCCCTGTTCCCAGTCCCCTCAATGCTCCCCATTTCTGCTCTCTGCCTTACAACTCTCCCTTCTCTTCTGCTCTGAATTTTTCTCTACACTGTCTTCCAGCCACCTCTTGGAGGCCCCTTCTCTGCTCCCTCAATCTCTGGCTCTCTGTCCCACATTTTCCCCTTCTCTGCCCCTTGGTCTCCCTATCCACTGTCCCCATCCCTCTCTCCATCCCTTGCTCTCCCCAGCTCTTCCCCATAACCTCCTCCTCTCTCATCCCGAGTCTCTGTTTTATCTGACCCCCAGTCTTCCTCTCTGTTCTACAGCCTCCTCCTTCCACAAGCCCCTCATTGGTCCCCCTCCAATATGGGTAGCCTGGAGCTGGGGCACACATCCTTGCTTCTGCAGAGAGATCCATTTCCCTGTCCCAGCAACAGCAGAAATCTGATGAAAGGCAGATGAAAACTTTCCTAAAATGCTGATAGAAAGCTCACATGAAAACTGACCAACTCACACTTTGCTGAAATATTCAAAAGCTTTAAAACTACATATCCAATAAAAAGTTAAAAGCAATAAGCAAAATCAGCAAAGTGGCCCCTTGTGAAAGGAGGCCGGTGAGTTGCAGGTGTTCCCTTGTCTCTCTCCAGCATCTGCACCACCACGCCACCCACTTCTGTCCCCAGAAACTGTGCCCAGCCTTCCTCCTCCCACGTGTGAATTCCCCTGGGGACCCTGCCCTCCCAGTTCTCCACATCTGAAATGTCCTACCCATGCCCGTCCTCCTGCTAACCTCCCCTCTGAAATCTGATCAGCCCCCAAAAGCTGCCTCAAATACCCTCTCTTATGAAGCTTTTACACTGTCCTTCCACGCCACTCCGCATTGCCCCTTTATACTCCATCCAGTGTACGAACCAGGGCTCAAAGCTAGGCCTTCTAGCTTCTGGTTCAGGGCTTTTCTCAAGATGTGGCCTTGGGGAACTGTGGGAGGAACCTGGGCTTGGCCATCACACAGGTGTAGGTTCTGATCTTGAGGCCACCATTGGTCTCTGAGCCTCAGTTTCTATCTATAAAGCAGGACAGTCACCTGCTCGGCCATTCCCAGGTCCAGTGCTTCCTGAGGGCCTGTTGTGGGGTGTCCACTGTTGATAGTGCCCATCATAATTCAATGTGTCACCTGAGAATTTAATGTGTCACATCTAATAGACAAATACAGCATCAGCCCAGTGTACTTGGCCCACAGAGGAGGGAGGAAGATGGGCACTGTAGTTCCACACACCTTCCAAAGACCTTACTTGGCAGTTTGACACATGTGACCCTGGTATTTTCCTGGAGGGAGGCCTTTCTCTATCTGTCATTCTTCCAGTAGTACCCCCTGGGATGTTGGAACCACAGCCACCAAGCTTTGTATTTTACTTCCTGAGTTGGGTCGAGGCTGGAGCCCTCCGCCCCTTGTTCACCTCTTATCACATTCAGGCCTGAAGCCAGCACCAGGAAAGTGGCTGGGCTGGCCATAGACCGCCAGACTGCAGGCCTGGCCCCCTCCTGATGTGGAAGGCTCCGTCAGATGGCAGATGGAGTCCTCGTAAATCTGCCTAGTGATTTTACTCCAAGTGAAACTCGGGGCTCTCCACCAGGTGCCTGCAGGTGTGGATAGAGCAGGGGGCCAGGAGTGTCCCAGTCCCCTGTGACTGCACCACAGATGTGCTGGAGGGTCACCCCACTGTCCGCTTCTTCAGAGAAGCTGCTCAGTCTCTTCGTGTGGGTCATCACCCCCAGGCAGACAACAGGCTCTCCCTGTGGGACCTGTGCAGTCCTGGAATGCCTCCTCGGCCCATCTCCCTCTCCTCTTAGTCCAAGGTACTGGGCGCCTCCCTCCTATGAGAGTGTCCCCTTCAGCTTCTCCTGCCCCTCCTCCAGCTTTCCTGGCATCTATCCCCCAGGGACACCTTCCTCCCTCTCCAACCCCTCAGAGCCACAGGAAAGCCACTTCCCCTGCAGCAGCCACACTCTGGCCCAGGCCCAGGCCTCTGGTGGCCGCCCCTCAGTCCTCACTGCACATGAACTTGCTCTGCCTGCCCCACCAGCACTCAGAATGCCTCCCACTCTCCCTCTGTCCTCACAGCCCTGTCTCCACCCTTTCAGGAGTTCCTTCTGGGCTTTGAGCAAAGGGGTTTGAGGTCACAGGTTCAGTTTCCTCCTCCCATGTGTGCTCTGGTTACTTGGATTGGCACATGTAGTCACGAAGGGGCTGCAACGCAGGGGCCCGTGCTAGCTCACAGGCAGTGCAGGGCCTGGTGTCCTGCAACCTCCTGGATTCGGGAAGGGGCACCGGTGGTTCTGACACACACAACCAGTGGCCTGTGCCTCTGGAGAAAGGAGGCCACCCAGGACGGTGTCACTTCGTTTTCTCAATGGTCCTGTAAGTGAGGGGTTATCATCCTTGGGTAGATGAAGAAACAGCTTCAGAGAATGAAGCAATGTGCCATCCAGCTAGTTGCCTGAAGCTGGGATGTGAATTCAGAGCTCCAGACCCCACGGCCCACCCAGCCTTCTGCCCCTCACTGCCCTCTTCCCATCATTAGTGGGATCAGGAATCTCTGTCTTGGCTCACAACCTGCAGCTGAGGTCTCTGTAAATCCCTGTGGCGTGCAGGGCCTGGCGTGGGGCAGGCCCAATGCCTATCCAGTCCTGGGCCACTCAGCCCCCACTCTACTCCTCCAGATGAGCCTGAGCCCCTGAGATGCTGAGACTCCTGTCCCATCAGAATCTGCCCGCCCTGCCCATGATGGGCGAGGCCTTGTCTGTGGCCCTGCTCTCCTGAGGATGAGCTGTGGCAGGAAGGCTCTTTCTCAGAGGTGAAAGGTGAGGCTGGTACTCTGCCCGCAGGAGGGGGATTCTCGTGGGGCCGAGGCTGGTCCACATGTGGCTGGATCCAAGACATGTCATCCCAGCACATGGGCCTGGTTCCTCTGCCATCAGAAACTGTTCCTAGGACCTCTGGCCTAAACCACAGAGCACAGGGAGGAAGCTTCCGCTTTCTGACCACAAGCGTCTGGCCTCAGTGTCAGCCACCCCAAACTGCTCACAGCGTTCAGAGCCAAGAGGTTTGCGGAAAACACTTGACTTCCCATTCCTCTTAGGAAGCCCTCCAGGGGTCCTCCTGGCAGCTTGGAGGCAGGGCATGGAATGGGGATGCCTGGGCTCAGACAAAGGATGATACCCCTTGCCCCTTCCACTTTGCCATCGTGCTGAGAAGTCTAGGTTCTGCTGCCTTGGATAAAGCTCAAGGGTTGATTAATCTGACTTAGAAAGTGCCTTGGAGGGGCCAGGCACAGTGGCTCATGACTGTAATCCCAGCACTTTGGGAGGCCGAGGCAGGTGGAACTTGAGGTCAGGAGTTCAAGACCAGCCTGGCCAACATGGTGAAACCCTGTCTCTACTAAAAATGCAAAACTTAGCCAGATGTGGTAGCAGGTGCCTGTAGTCCCAGCTACTTGGGAGTCTGAGGCAGAAGAATCACTTGAACCTTGGAAGTGGAGGTTGCAATGAGCCGCGATCGAGACGCTGTACTCCAGCCTGAGCAACACAGTGAGACTCCACCTCAAAATAAAAAAGAAAATGCCTTGGAGGGCATCAAGTCCAGGGCTTTCCAAACCTGCTGGTCATCAGAACATGTAATGCAATGCCTGAGCCTCTCATCCCACCTTCCTGTTTGCCATCCATTGCTGCAGAGACACAAGCCCTCTAGAAGCTATGGCTGCTGCCTCAGAGCCACCTGTGTCCTGGAAGCAGGAGCCTGGCAGGGAGGAGGCCAAGCAACCTTGTCCCGGAGGCCTGGGCAGCAGCGCTGTACACAGCCTGGGGTGGTGCCTTCTAGTTGCAAGGCCAGTCTCACCCTGCCACCAGTAATACCACAGGTGCAGCCGGAGCCGCTTGATCTCACTGTTCCCTAGGCATCACCATGCGGCTGTGAACTGCAGATGTCCCAGGAGGACTCAAATCCATGCAAGTTCCCTGTATCTAAGCCTCACCATTTTCACTCACTTATTAGCTACACTGATAACTGGAAAGAGAGGAAGTGGCTGTGATGGAAAGGCCTGGGGCGGGGCTCCAGCTCTGCTCTAAGTGGCAGAGGTGGGAGTCACTGAGCCTCGCTGTCTTCATCTGTGGAAGGGGTCATAACTCCCCTGCATTCCCAGCGTCGTTGTGGAGATCCACTTTCAGCAAGCCCATCACCAGTTGTAAAGGCCTCCCACAAGGCTGTCCCATGTGGGGGCAACTGCGGACCCTCACTGGGCACAGCCTCACAGGTGCAGGCATGAGCCTGGGCGTCTCCCTATCCTCCAGCCTGAGCTAAGTGCAGACAGCAGACGTTGCCCTCTGAGCAGCACGGCACTGTCCTGGCTCACTGGATTCTCTCTCCTCAAGAGTAGGGCCCAGGACTTGTCCATTTCTGCCACCTGCCTGGGTCTTAGCACTGAGCCTTGTCAGGGGCAGGCCTTCAGTGAATGTCTTGACTAAATGAATTCAGGAGTTCATTTAAGGTGTTCATGAAGCATCTTGGCTCCATGAACTTTAGTGGAGGCAGAACTCTACCTCTTCGCATTTTGGCTAGGCCTGAGAATCGGCATAAGACAGATTCATGGGCAAAAGCATACAGATTTCTTTAATACAAGTTGTACATGGCATGGGAGCCCTCTTAAAAAGATGAAGACCCCAAGAAGCAGTTAGAGTCAATCCCCCTTAGATACTGCATTGGATGATTAGTTGTGAAAGGTGATAAGGCCAAGGGGCTTGGGCTAGGGCAGGTAATTGGTCAGAGAAGTGACTCGGGAGGTCAGGGCGCGTTGTACAAGATCTGTTTGGATTTATTTTGGCTTCAGCTTCCCAAACTTGATGAAAAGAGTGTTACTTTCCTTTTGGTGTAGGGAGGACATCTTTCACAGGGGACTTTCATCTCATGCTTCTAAGAAACAGCACGAATGTCAGAGTGATCTTGCACCTGCTGTTTTTTTAAGTGCTTTTCATTCAGCATAGTCCCTATGCCAGAGCAGCATACTTTGGGGTGACAAATTCTTAATACCTTCAGAACAAAGGCTCAGGAGACCACACATGGCCTGATTGCCTGTCCTCCTTCCCAGGTGGATTCGTACGACGTGACTGTGGATGAGGAACTGGGCGAGATCCAGCTGGTCAAAATCGAGAAGCGCAAGTACTGGCTGCATGACGACTGGTACCTGAAGTACATCACGCTGAAGACGCCCCAAGGGGACTACATCGAGTTCCCCTGCTACCGCTGGATCACCGGTGATGGCGAGGTAGTCCTGAGGGATGGACGCGGTGAGCAGCTCAGGCCCCTTCTGCCCCGGGCTTCCCGAGAACCGAAAGTTCTTCCTGTCCTCAAAGCACTGTAGTCATAGGAGGAATGACACTGCTGTGCAGGGGCGAGAAGTGGGAGGGCTCTGCCCTGTGTCTCGACACACCTGCAGGAGGCGTGACTTTCTTTGGGATTCATCCAAGCCCCTGAGGGTGGAGCAGGTGGCCCTAGGCTTCACTGCCATCATGTCCTCACTCTGTGCTACAGTTCTAC
Organism: Macaca mulatta; assembly: GCF_049350105.2. NCBI lineage: Eukaryota > Metazoa > Chordata > Mammalia > Primates > Cercopithecidae > Macaca > Macaca mulatta. The sequence goes on from NC_133414.1 coordinate 58,393,293, forward strand.
AGGGGAGGGTTGTGCCTCCCTTTTTGTCAGTGGGTAACTAAGGCCCACTGAGGCAGATAGCTATGGGACATGCCCCTGGAGGGGCACTTCTCCAGTTGCCAGGGTGTGACATCACTTTCTAGGTTCATAGCCTGCCCTCTCTGAGATCACAGTAGGGCTCAGGCAAGCTCGGGGTGCCCTTGTGGGCCTGGGGAGTGAAGGGGTGGACAAGGAGCACCCCAAGTGCCAGCTCCGAGGGGCGATGGACAGGCCTGTAAATCACAGTTACCAGTTCTTCAACCCCAAGTCTCACTTTTTGCTGAAAGAGAGAAGAACCTCAAATCTGCTCCCCTTAGTCAGATCCCAGTCAGGAGGCCATTCTTTGTAAGGAACACACAGCTGACCTGGTAGAGAGCATCAGAGAGAGAAGCAGGCATCAAGGTCAGCCAAGGCCACTCTCCCTGAATGAACTGCCTTGCACACCCAGCCTCCTAGTGTACCCGGCAAAATCCTACCTCACTTCAAGTCATAACCCTTCTGCTTGCTCTCAGTTTAAACCTGGAAAGCTAAGTCTTCAAAGGCCAGGCAGCCACTGTACTAATAAGAGGAAGCCACTGCTTCTGCCATGACAGCTTCAAACTCTTCCTCTTTGACAAGTTTCCTGTAGCTAGTGTGTTTTTCACAGAAGTCTGGTGGGGTAGGTAGGAAGAAATGACTATTATCCCCATTATATAGCTAAGAAAACTGAGACAAAGGATAAAAATGTTATTATGTACCTGCTGTTCTTAAGCTACCAGGCCACATCCCATCGTTTCTGATGTGGAGTTTGACTTAAGAAACCAAATTTCCAGAATATTTCTGAACACGGAGATAAGAGGATTTTTGTCCCCTTACCTAATGACAGGAAAAAAAATCACAAAGTTCATTTATTCTTGTGGTCGTCAGAATGTGGAAAGTTGTGGAGAGGGCACTTCTCCTTTTCTGGTAGTTAGAAAATGCTGGCTCTGAAACTCCCTCCTGCCCATCTACCCAAGGTCTCAGTTATGAAGCCCTTCTTCCTGCAGACCCTTCAGCTCATCTCGGCAAAAAACAGATGGTACACTAGGATGAGGGTTTAAGAAAGGGGCATCACAAAGCTGTGGGCCCATGCACAGAGGGACCATGCAGAGTGCGGGGCCATCAGCACCACTAGTCCTGATGCAGGTGGAGGGAGAAGGTTGTGGGAGTAATCCAGAAGTATCCTGGAGACAGTACCCTTGGAGGAGCTGCGGCCCTCAGTAGAAAGGTGCTGGGGAGTAATTGGCCTCTCCTTGCTCTATATATTCCCTCCTTTCTGGTCAAAGTTCCCAGTGGGAAGCCCATTGAGGCATCTCATTCCAATCACTTTCAGGGATAGCACTGGTTGGAGGGTGAGCATAGAGAAGCTGTCCAGCAATTTTCACTCTCTCTACTGCTGTAAAACCAACCTCCTTGGTAGTTTTAAATAGCCATTTAATTTTGTTCATGCTCTTGCAGGTCAGGAATTTGGGAAAGGCTTCACCGGGCGGTTCATCTGTGGCCATGTAGCATCAGCTTAGGGAACTGGGGCTTCTTCTCTCTAGGCTCCTTGGCCTCTCTGTCCATATGGAGTCTCATTCTTTAAGGCTTCTCACAGAATAGTGTCCTCTGGGTGCTTGCGTTTCTTACATGATGGCTGGCTTCCAAGAGCAAGTTTTCTAAGAGACAGAAAGTTGAAGCTGCCAGTCTCTTCAGGCTTGGGCCTAGAAACTGGCACACTGTAACTTCCACCATATTCTACTGGTCCAAGCAGTCACAGAGCCCACCCAGACTCCAGAGGAGGGGATGGATGCAGACCCCCCATCTCTCAATGGAAGGAATGTCAAAGAATTTGTGGCCTATTATTATTGTTGTTATTATTATTATTATTATTTTGAGACAAAGTCTCGCTCTGTTGCCCAAGCTGGAAGACAGTGGCACGATCTCAGCTCACTGCAACCTCTGCCTCCCAGGTTCAAGCGATTCTCCTGCCTCAGCCTCCCAGGTAGCTGGGATTACAGGCTCCAGCCACCATGCCTGGCTAATTTTTGTATTTTTACTAGAGATAGGGTTTTGCCATGTTGGCCAGGGTGGTCTGGAACTCCTGACCTCAGGTGATCCATTTGCCTTGGCCTCCCAAATTGCTAGGATTACAGTCGTGAGCCACCACGCCCAGCTGTGGCCGATTATTAATCCACCACATGGCACAACAACCAATCCCTTGAACAACCTGGAAATGAGGGGGGGCCAACCTACAAGTGATTCAGTTACTCACCATATGATCACCCCTTAAATCTAATATTTCACCACTACACCTTGGGTGAACATGAATGTCAGAGGGCCATTACTGTGGCCCCATGGATCCAGAGCATCTGTGTGAAGGGACAGTTTCATTAAGGCACTGTGTCAGTCCTTGGAACCTGCCCTGCTGAGCTCTTCTGCCATCAGTCCAGGCTTTCTCATCCTGTCATACTCCCAGAACTTCATCAGCCATTGGGTAGATTCTTCAAACACCTTTGGGGCCAGAGGAGAAGGACCATTCTCTTTTTTAAACTTGGCATGTTGCAATTGTGCATGTACTGACTTATTCATACCAGTGAAACTGAAGAGATCCAGCACCTCAGAGTCGAGGTGCCCAAGAGATTAGCTGGTTCCTTAAGGTATATAAGAGATGATGAATGTTGAGTGCCTCCAGAATTACCCCCATAGCCAATGATAACAGTTATTGTCACTATTAATACTCACCTTGCCTTCCGTGGCCTCAAGCCTCCCCTCTTGGCTGGCCTTACATCCCCAGGGGAGAATGCAGAGGTATCCCGCTAATATTCCTTTTTGGGCCCCAGTTCCAAGCTCAAGGATGAAGTTGCCTCAGCCTGGAAGTGCTATGGGGTGGACAGCTCAGAGTGTGGCCTGGGTGTCATCTGAGAACTGGGTCCAGGTCTGTAGTTAGATCAGTACAGAGGTTGAAGCCTATAGTTCCAGCACTTTGGGTGGCCAAGGCGAGAGGATTGTTTGAGTCTAGGATTTTGACACAAGCCTGGGCAACGTAGAGAGACCCCATCTCTACAAAAAAAAAAAAAAATTGAAAATTAGCCAGGGGCCAAGGTGGGCGGATCATGAGGTCAGGAGATTTAGACCATCCTGGCTAACACAGTGAAACCCTGTCTCTACTAAAAATACAAAAAATTAGCCGGGCGTGGTGGGGCACCTGCAGTTCCAGCTACTCGGGAGGCTGAGGAAGGAGAATGGCGTGAACTCGGGAGGCGGAGCTTGCAGTGAACTGAGATCAGGCCACTGCACTCCAGCCTGGGTGATAGAGCAAGATCCCATCTAAAAAAAAAAAAAAAAAAAAATTAACCAGGTGTGGTGGTGTGTGCCTGTAGTCCCAACTACTTAGAAGGCTGAGGTTGGGGAACCACTTGAGTCCTGAAGTTCAAGGCTCCAGGGAGCTATGATCATGCCACTGCACTCTAGCCTGGGAGACGGAGGGAGACCCTGTCTCTAAAAAAAAAATAATAAAAATACAAAATAAAATACAAAGACTCAGAGTAGGGGTTTTGGAAACTTTTAAAGCAAGTTAACAGAACAATTTTATGACTTTTGTACTTAATAAGAAAAAAAATGACTTGCATTTTGAATATCTTTGGGTGTTGTAAATTTCATTTTCATTTTTTCTAGTAATTAATTGTTATTATATTTTACAAAAATATCAATCTGTGTTGAAAAGAAAGTTTTAAAACGTAATGCTTCACCATGAGAGCTACAGAAACTATTCCAGGATCTGTTTTCAGGAGATCTGGGTTCCCCCTACTCACAGCTCTATGGGCTGCATTCACAGGCTTGGTGGCCTTAAGCAATAGTTTAAAGAGTGGTCATGATATGACCTGGTCTGCTGTAAAGGCTCTGAGAAGCAGCCCTGCCCTTAGCTACCTGCTCCAACTCCTGCAGTGAGAGACACGCTGAGAGATAAGATGCTTTCAGAGCCAGGCTTAGAGGGAGGAGCAGAACCCTCAGGCCAATGATGACTGTAGGCATGATAATGGTCATTGTTTCCATCCATTGGCATTTGCTGCATGCCAGGTGCTATGTGGAGGGCTTTCCTGCATTCTCTCCCCAAATGCACACCATGACCCGGAGAAGTAGGCATTATCATCTCCATTTTACATGTGAAGGGGTCAGGGCAACTCTTGGTCACACAGCTTCAGTGATGGAACCCAAGTCCAAGCACATGTGCATTGGGCATTGTTATTGTTCTTCCTAAGGCTCCTCTCATGTTGTTCTTTCTTTACAGCAAAGTTGGCCCGAGATGACCAAATACACATTCTCAAGCAACACCGACGTAAAGAACTGGAAACACGGCAAAAACAGTATCGGTGAGTTATGACATCAGATCAGGTGGTCACGGGGGCCTTGATTTCTTCTAGCTCAAGTGCATGGTATGAAATAAACCCTTTTCACGGCGTATGGCCCATCACTGCTGGAAAGTCACCAAGGCACCAACTCCCAGTGTGGCTGCACAATCCCCAAACTTCACCTTACCTACAACTCCAGACGAGAGATGGAGAGGAGAGTAATGAAACTTTGAATCAATCATATTGGCATGTAGGAAGAGTGGGCAGAAAAGCTTGAGTGTATCTTAATGTTCTCCATTGTGGGAGTTGCCTCTTACTTCTTATGTCTTCTTATAACAATTCAATTATAAAAGTGATATGTGATCAGCAACAAAATTGACAACTCTTCGGCCAACTGACCAGAGGATTCAAACTATTAAAAGCCCAGACCCAGATAACTTCACTGGCTAATTCCATCAAACATTTAAATAATTAATACCAATCTTGCATAAACTCTTTTACAAAATAGCAGGAACACTTCCCAACTCATTGTCTCATACCAGTATTATACCAAAACTAAAGGCATCACAAGAAAACTATAAACCAATATCCCTTAGCAATATAGATATAAACATTTTCAATGAAATACTAGCAAACCTAACTCAGCAATATATAAAAGGCATTAAACAATATGAACATGTGGGATTTAGCCCAGGAATGCAAAGTTGGTTTAACATCCAAAAATCTATTAATCTATTAATTGAATACACCATATCAATAGAGTAAAGAACAAAACAAAGTACATAATCATTTCAATAGACATACGAAAAAAGGCATTTGACAAAATCAACAGCCATTCATGATAAAACACTCAAAAAATAGGAATTGAAGAGAGTGTCCTCAACCTGATAAAGGTTTGAAAATTCACAATTAGGCTGGGTGCGGTGACTCATGCCTGTAATCCCAGCACTTTGGGAGGCCGAGGTGGGCAGATCACGAGGTCAAGAGATTGAGACCATCCTGGCCAACATGGTGAAACCCCATCTATACTAAAAATACAAAAAGTGGCTGGGTGTGGTGGCATACGCTTGTAGTCCCAGCTACTCAGGAGGCTGAGGCAGGAGAATCACTTGAATGCAGGAGGCAGAGGTTGCAGTGAGCTGAGATCATGCTACTGCACTCCGGCATGGTGACAGAGCAAAGAAAAAAAAGAAAATTCATGGTTAACATTATACTTCATGATGAAAGATTGAATCCAGAAACAGGATAAGGATGTTCACTTTTGCTACTTCTATTCAACATTGTACTGGAGGGTCTAGCCAGGTCAGTTAGGGAAGTAAAAGATAAGTAAAGGCACCCACACTGGAGTACAGTAAGTAAAACTATCACAATTTACAAATGACATGATCTTATATATAGAAAATCTGAAGGCATTCACCAAAAGAAACTATTAGAACTAATAAACAAGCAAGGTTGCAAGATACAAGATGATCAATTGTTTTTCTGTATATTAACAACCAACGATGTGAAAATAAAAGTAAAAAAAAGTTCAATTTACAATAGCATCAAAACAATAAACATTTATGAATAAATTTAACAAAGTAGTCTGAGACTTGTACAATGAAACTACAAAACATTGTTTAACATAATTAAAAATGATCTAAATAGATTGAAAGACATTTCATGTTCATGAATCAGAGGACTTAATTTTGTTAAAATAGCAATTTTTAAAAAGTAATAACCTGTACATACATAACAAAGTAATGTGCAAGTTCAACACAACCCTTATCAAAATTCTAGCTGATTTCTTGGCAGAAATTGACAAAGTGTTCCTAAAATTCATATGGAAATGGAAGAGATCCAGAATAGCCAAAACAATCTTGATAAAAAGAAAACAAAAATGGAGGACTTGCACTTCTCAATATCAAAATTACTACACAGCTATGGTATTCAAGACAATGTGATATTGGCATAAGGATAGATACATGGATCAATGAAATAGACTTGAGAGTCCAGAAATAAGCCCTTACACTTATGGCCAATTAATTCTTGACAAAAGTAGCAAGACAATTTAACAGAGAAACAATAGTCTTTTCAAAAAATGTCCCTAGCAAAACTGTATAGCCACATACAAAAGAATGAAGTTGGATCCTTAGCTCACACCATATACATAAATTAACACAAAATCAATCAAATACCTACCTAAATGTAACAGCTAAAACTATAAAACTCTTTTAAGAAAACACAGGAGTAAACCTTCATAATTTTGGATTTGACAAAGGACTCTTTATATGACACCAAAAGCATCAGCAACAAAAGAAAAATAGATAAAATGATGTCATCAAATTTGCAAACCTTTATGTTTCAAAGGACACCATCAAGAAAGTGAAAAGACGAACCACAGAATGGAAGAAATATTTACAAATTGTATATCTGATAAGGGCCTTCCATCCAGAATTTATAAAGAACTCTTAAACTCAATAAAGACAAATAGCCCAATTAAAAAATGAAAAAAATGAGTGAGGATCTGAATAGATATTTCTCCAAGGACCCATTAGTCATCTAGGAAATGCAAATCAACACCACAATGAGATACCACTTGATACTCACTAGGATGGCTAGAATCAAAAAGTCAGACAAGAACAAGTGTTGACAAGGATGTGGAAAAATCAGAACCCTCATACACTGCTGGTAGGAATGTAAAATGGCACAGCTGCGTGGAAGAGTCTGCTAGCTCCTAACTGTTCAACAGAGAGTCACAATATGACAGCATTTCCACTCTTAAGCATATTCCCAACAGAAATGGAAACATATGCTCACACAAAAACTTGTACATTGATGATTATAGCAGCATTGCTTGTAACTATCAAAGGTGTACACAACCCAAATGTCTGTTAATGGATGAGTGGATAAAATATAATATATCTATATAATTTGACCATGAAAAAAGAATGAAATACTGACACTTGCTACAACATGGATGAATCTCGAAAACATTATGCTAAGTGAAAGAAACCAGTCACAAAAGATCATATATTGTATGATTCCTTTTATATGAAATTTCTGGAAGAGAAAAATCTGTACAGACAGAAAGTAGATTACTGGTTGTCTAGGGGCAGGGAGTGAGGAAGTGGTCATGGGAGTGACAGCTAATGGATACAGTGTTCCTTTTGCGGGGGATGAAAATGTTCTACAACTGATGGTTGTCCGTTGTGTAAAAATTAATACTAAACATCCTTGAATTGAACACTTTAAATGGATAAATTTTATAGTATGTGACATATTTCAATAACGCTGCTAGAGAAATTTAAAAATTCAAAATGGATTATAGATCTAAAAGTAAGGGCTAGCAACATAACACTCTTGGAAGAAAACATACGAGTAAGTCTTCATAATCTTGGGTTCAGCAAAGCCTCTTAGATATGGCACCAAGAACGCAGGCAGCAAAAGAAAGTAGCCAAGTTAGACGTCATTAAAATGTAAAAGATCTATACTTCAAAAGACATCATCAATAAAGTGAAAAGGCAACCCACAGAATGGAGAAAATATGTAAATCATATGTCTGATAAGGGACTTGTATCCAGAATATATAAAGAATTCTGACAACTCAATTTAAAAATATTCTGTATGAATAACCCAGTTTAAAAATTAGCAAAGCATTTAATTAAATAGTTCTCCAGAGAAAATTTGTGAATCTCCAATAAGCATGTGAAAATATGCTCAACATTACTAATCATCAGGAAATTTCAAATCAAAACTACAAGATACAATTTCACACCCTTTTTTATTTTTTAGAATAAAAAAGACAGATAGTAACAAGTGCTGCCAAGGATGTGGAGAAACTGGAACCCTGATGCTGCTACTGGAATGTAAGATGATGCAGCCACTTCAGATAACAGTTTAGTGGTTCCTCAAAATCTTAAACCCAGCTACAATATGACCCAGCAATTCTACTCCTAGTCCTCTACCCAAGAATAATGAAACCATACATCTATACAAAAACTTGTACACACGTATTTATAGCACCATTGTTCACAATAGCCAAAAAGTAGAAACAAGCTAAATTCCGTTAACTGAGGAATGAATAAACAAAATATAGTTTATCCATACAATGGGATATTTTTTGGCATTAAAAAGGAATGAATGCTGGGCACGGAGGCTCACACCTGTAATCCTAGCACTTTGGGAGGCTGAGATGGGCAGATCTCTTGAGGTCAGGAGTTTGAGACCAGCCTGGCCAACATGGTGAAACCCTGTGTCTACAAAAATACAAAAATTAGTCAGGCGTGGTGGTGCGCACCTGTAATCCCAGCTGTTCAGGAGGCTAAGGCAGGAGAATCACTTGAACCTGGGAGGCGGAGGTTGCAGTGAGCCTAGATTCCCGCACTGCACTCCAGCCTAGGTGACAGAGCAAGACTCCATTTCAAATAGAAAAAAAAAGAAATGAAATGAACTACAGATACATGCCAAACACTGAATGAACTTCAAAAATATGCTAAATGGAAAACTCACTTACGGAAGACCCCATATTGTATGATTCTATCTGTATGAAATGTCCAGAATAGGCAAACCCACAGGGTCAGATTAGTAGGTGAGTAGTTGCCTAGGACTAGGAGTTGGGGTGGGGGAACAAGGAGTGAGTGTTAATGGGTTCGAGGTGTCCTTTGGGGATGAGATTATTTCAAAATTAGGTTATAATGATGGTTACACATACAACTCTGCAAATACATTAAAATCTTTCAATAGCATACTTTTAAGGGGTGAATTTAATGGTATGTAAATGTATCTCAATAAAGCTTTTTGGAAGATAATAATAATAACACATTACAGAGTACTCCTCTGGAAATGGGTGGCTGATGGGCTGTATCCAGCCTCTACAAGTGTTTGATGGATCATTGTTGACTTTTGAGTAAACAGAGATATTCTTCAGGCTTCCCCAGTCCACACCTGTCTGTTGTCTATATCAAGGTTTTCTCTCATTTCGTTTCCTGCTTTGGCCCCTGGAAACATTTGAGTCTGTGTCTCCTTCCAAGGGAAGGAAGTGGAAGGAATCATTCTGTATGGACAGTGAAGTTACCTGGGCTGCAGAGGGGCCTTTGGGAGCCAATATTGTGATACTTTTCTACATATTCCTCAATAGTTGAACTTCTTACAAGGAATATGTAGTATATCTGGGTTGTTTTCTTTAACTCAAAAAAGTAAAAGAAGGAAAATAATATAGAAGCAGAAAAATACCTATAATTCATGTTTAGTTGTTTTCACTTTGTCTTATTCACTTTTTAAATGTGGGATTGTGCTATATATACCACTTTGCATCCTCCTTGCTGCACTTTAGCAGTATAGCAAAATCATTTTCCCATATTTTCAAAATCTCCTCATAAACATTATTCTAGTTTCTATGTAATATTCCATTGAATGAATGCCTCATCATTCACTTAAACACCCGGCCTCCCTGGACATTTAGGAGGTTTCTAATTTTTATATTCTTATAAGCAATGTGAAAACCCTTGTATGTGAAATTTGTATGCATTATTAAGTATTTTCCTAGGATAGATGCCCAGATGTGACATTACCAAATAGTAAAAGTTATTAGTACACATTAACAAATTTCTCCTCAAAAATCTTTAACCAGTTTTCATGAGCCATGTAAGGGTCCCTGTTTCACCAAACACTTGCCATAGCTGAGTAGTATCTTCATTTTTCTTAATTTTTCTAAGTTGCAACAGCATCTCTCAGCCCTGTAGCTTCTTCTTCCCCTATGCCCAGCCACCCTGTCAAGGGGTGAGAAATCCCACACCAAGAACACAATTGCCCCATCCTCAAAACTATCTTTAGCTCCATCCCCCTTTTCATCACAAACATTCCATGAAACAGAATAAAGAAACAAGAAACAGCCACACGTATGTGGTTACTGAGTCTGTTATGGAGGGCTCGGCTGATGGGTGGCACTGGGCCACTAGACGTGCATCGTGAGGACAGGGGCCTGCCAGCACGGAGGGCTGAAGGAGAAGGAGAAGAAATCGGAATCCACCTCTTGCCATTTAGGAGACTCAGCTTGGGGTTGATTAGACTGAAAAGTTAAAGACAAAACTGTAAGACATTTAGACTACAGATGATTATTCTTCCAGGTCTCAAGCTAAAAGGATTTTTCAAACAAGGCTCAGAACGTGTTAAACACAAAGGAAAAGATTGGTACGTTAAGGACACTCTGTTCATTGAAAGACACCAGGAGAGAGAGAAGGCAAGTCATAGAGTGACTGACGAGAGTTATTCCTAGCATGTGAAGGACCTGCAAATCTTTAAGAAGGGGAGTGTCATTCGCTAGAAAATGGGCAAGAGGTTTGAGTACTCACTGTACAAAATATAAGCAGCAAGTATACAAAAGGTGTTCAGCTTCATTAGGAATCAGAAGATCACAGTGAACTGCTGCTACTACCACACACATGCCCCCCGGATGGGCAACACTTCAACAACTGACAACACCTGAGTATTAAAGAAGATCCAGAGGGCTGGGAACACTCACGTACTGCCCAGCAGGAGGACAAATTGATATGACCTCCGTGGAAAACAATTTAGCAATATCTAGTAAAACTGAAGCTACACTATAATCTATGACCCAGAAATCCTATAGTGGGATCCAAATTTGTGTGCATGTGCGCCTGGATACTCACAACAGCATTATTCATGATGGCCAAAAAATGGCAACAGCTCAATGTCCAACAGCAGTAGAATAGGTAAATAAATTGTCAAGGAAAATTCTACCCAACAAGGAAAATCAACAAACTGCTGCTAACATGGACAAACCTCACCGACGCGGTGTTGAAGGAAAGAAGCCAGGAGCATGTCTGGCCAATTCATAACTTTGGAATTAAATTGTTTAGGGAGGTGTGTCGAAGCGGAACCTTAAACAATAACAAGAAAATGATTATCATAAAGCTGACGATGGTGATTACCGGGGGTGGAAGGAGGGTTGATTGGGAAAGGTAGGGGGTGAGGGTACGGACAGCGTTCTGATTTTTGACCTGGATGGTGGTCGTACAGGTGTTTTGTACATTTTTCTGCATGTGTGAGTGTGTGTGTGCATATATACATATCCATACATATTTTATATATTCTATTTCCCCGTTGAAAAATCAAAAATAAAACTTATATGCCATTAGTGTCAAGTGTGGGAGAGTAACCTGCTGTGCTGTGGGTCATGTTAAGGGTATATAAATGTGTGATTTGTTTTAGAGTATTTGTGCACAAGCCTCTCAGCTCAGGCACCATATGATGTGTTTCCAGACTTTCGTACCTGGTGCAGTGCACACATTGTACTTGAGCTCTGCCTCCCATCCCAAAGGGCTGTTGTTTCGATGCTTCTTCCTCGACTCCCTCGCTGTTTCAGCCACCTCTGGCAAAGCCCCTGCAGCCAGTTCTCGGAGTACTTCTGGCCTGTGAATCTGGGTTAAGATAAAATACCTGTAAAATTCGTTTACTTTGTTATAAGCCATTGACACTTTAGTATGAATTAGTGGGTAAATCTAATTAAACTTTGCTATCTACTCATCTAAGATAACACAAACTAGCCTAATTCTCTGGGAGCTGCTTAACATTATCACAATGTTGCAGCAGGGGGCTTCTGGTGAGATAGTTTCCCCCTTTCTTAGATTTAATCATTTTTTTCTTCCTCCTTCCACTCATCTGTCCTTTTCAGAAACCCTCCTTTGCTTCCGTTCAGGAAACACTGAACTTTGCACTGTCTGCACAATCCTGGAGTTCCTCTTTCTCACAAGATTTCTCAGGCTTCTAGATCAGAGTTTGGAAGTAAAGCAATGACTAAGAATAGTCCCCACTATGTCAGAAAGCTGGTGCTTCTCGCCGGCCCTCCTTACTCACTCAGCCACACAGGGAGAAGGAGAAGCAGACCCAGGTCATAGCCCACAGCCTGTGCTCTCCCACTGTGACCGCATCTGTCTGTGTTACATGCACACTCACACACGGCAGTAAATGGCAAAGTGTGGGTGTTTGTTAATCGATGTAATTTAATCTAATCATTCTGTGACCTGCACTTTTCACTCATCATTACGTATTGAAGAGGATCTGGTTGACACGGACAGATGTGGTTCATGCAGTTAACTTCTTCATGGAACATCAGTATCTGAATAACCCAGGTGCTCATCCGCTCTCCTGCTGATGGGCATGCGGGCTGTCTTTAATTTCTAGCTGTTACAAACCAAGCTACAATGAGCTTTCTCACACATCTCTCTGTGCTCTCACAGAAGAGTTACTGTAGGGAATATTCCAAGAAGTAGAGTTGCAGGGTTGCAGACCACATGTGTTTTTAAGCTTTCTAGATATTGCTGATTGTTTTCCAAAGGCATTCTGCCAGTGGACACCCCAGCAACTGTTTCTGAGATTCACTGTTTCCCTGCATCATCAACACTTCGCATCTTCAGATGTTTTCATTCTTGTGTGTGAAATAGTATCTCATTTATTTTCCTCTTCTTAAACTGCTACTTATTTCTTGCCTTCTGGGAATGCACCATAATTTACTCAGCCATTCCCCTATTCACTGACATTCAGTTCATTTCCCATTTGTAAGTGTGTCTGTTTGTTTTGGGTACTTGCAGTACAAACAATGCTGTCAGAACCAATCTTGTACAAACATCTTGATGTACTGGTGCTTTAGTTACTGGCAGATCCATTTCCAGAACGCAGATTGCTGGAACAAATCAGCATTTTTTTCATTTTAAGAAATACCAACAAAAATCGTTTCACAAAATTGTATAGTAATTTGCAGTCCTACCAACTGTGTATGAAAAGATACTTTTACCCACCCATACATTTATCAGTACCCGATGACCTTGTTTGACAGTCTACAAACCCCTAAGACCTTGTGGTTGTTTTAATCTGCACTCCCCTGACCACTAATAAGTTAAGCATCACTGCATTGCCTATTTATAAGCTTTTTTTTTTCCCTATTGTTCTTTCAATTATTAATCTAAAGGAGCTCTTTCTATATCAGGATAGTATCCGTTTGTTACATATGTATAGCATTTATTATTTGTCTTCTGTTGCTTTTGCCACAGGAGATTTTGGTTCTTTATTTTATTAACTATGTATTGTTTACATCTATAACTTTTGGGTTTCCTACTTTGCTTAAGAAAGCCCTCTCCACCCCAGTGTTACACAAATACTTCCCCTGTAATTTTGTCTAATACTTTTATAATTTCCTCTTTGAGTTTGCACCTTTCATTCATCTACCTTTTTTTATTTTCTGGGTTTTTTTTTTTTTTTTTTTTTTTTTGAGACAGAGTCTTGCTCTGTTTCCTAGGCTGGAGTGCAGTGGCATGATCACGGTTCACTGCAGCCTCAAACTCCCAGGCTCAATCCATCCTCCCACCTCAGCCTCCCAAGTAGCTGGGGAGTGTAAGTAGCATGGTGGGGAGCACCAAGTAGCATGGTGCACCACCATGCCCCACTCCTGCCACATGTTTTCATACATGCTGCAAAGTAGGGGTGGAACTCTCCCGGTAGCATTCCTTCCTGACTTGGATGACAGGGATGATGTCCTTCCTCCTGACTTGGATGACAGGGATGACGACACCCACAGTACAAGCTGGCATAGGATGGTAGTCGTGAGCTCTGGAGTTGAGTGTCTGGGCTCAACTCACACTTACCGGCACTTTCTCCAGTCCTGTGAAAGTTGTTTAATCTGTCTGTGCCTCAGTTCCCTCGGCTATAAAATGGGGGAAATAACAGTGCCTTCCTTTTAGGGATTTTGAGATAATAAGTTAAACCATGAAAACACAGAGAATAGTATTTGGCACGTAGAAAGCACTGGATAAGTGTTGGCGAGTTTTGTATTACGTACACATAGTTTCTGGGTCTGTTTCTGCACTTCATGTGTTAGCCTATTTTTCTACTTCAGACCCCAGCACCATTTTTTGGTTATCATAACTTTCTAATAAATGTTAATTTCTGTTTCATATCTCACTGTTCTTTCTTAAGATTTTCATAATGAGAATTACTTTGAATTTCACATAACTGTGTTATATGTCGGCATTTTAGTGAGATTCAGTCTTTCTATCCAAGAACACAGCATGTCTTTCCTCCTCTTTAGATCCTGTGTCATGTCCTTCCATAGAATTTCTAGTTTTCTTCATGCAGGTCCTTCACCTTTCTAGCTACTCTACATGTAGCATTTGCTGTTCTGAGCAGGATATTTTTCTGTTTGCAAAAATGTTGCTGGGATAAATGTAAATTACTTGTTTCTTACATTTACTGTACATTGGTCTCTTACTGAATTCTTTCATTGGTTCTAATCACTTATTCTTGTTTGTTTATTGTTAGTGAGCCTGGTTAGTTAATGTGCTCGTATTATCTAAATGATAATAATTTTGTCTCTTACTTTCCATTATCTACATGACTGATATTCTTTTCTTATTGCATGGCTGGAATTCTCAAAACAAGTAGTGGTGGTAGGGATGAACATCGCTCTCATATTTTTGTTTCTTTGTTTACTATTATATTTGCTGTAGTTTTATAATGAATATTCTTTGCTGTATTTAGGAGTTTATTGATTCATTCTAATTTAATTTTTGTTCAGCTGAACGCGTTCAATTAATTTCCTCAGAAGGTTCATGTGTAGTGTAAGATCTGAGTCTGTGCTTGTCCTCCTGTCCCCCCACCCATCCCCTCAAAACAAATTCCCCTGCCTTCATTGATGACAATATGAGAGGCTTAGATGAAGATCTAAAAAAAGTCTGTATACACTTCATTCTTCCCATTTTCAAAATGACAAAGGAGAAATATGATAGTTTGATTGTTTCTTTTCCTAGAGTTTCTATCTCCCTCCCTCCCCCACTTTCTTCCTCTCTCGTTCACTCTCTGCATCTCTTTCCTTCTCTCTCTCTTTCGCTCATGTTCTCCTGCCTCTTGGACATTTTAAATTTTAATCAGTATACACCTAGATGTATCTTTTTCCTTTTTTTTTTCCACCTAAGACTTGTCATTGAGAAAAATGATGAGACGAGTCTCAATCATTTTAGGAGACTTATTTGCGAAAGTTAAGGATGTATGCCTGGGAGACAGCTCTATGTCTTTCTCTGAAGATGATTTTGAGGGCTCCAAATTTAAAGGGGAAAGGGCGGGATATTGAGAAGTACACAATTTTCATGTAAGAGCAGGGCAGGGAAAAATAGTCATTCATGCCTTTGTCTGGCTCCGTGAATCTGCATTTTTTAACATAAGATGATATAAACAAATGGGGCAGAGGAAAATGCAGAGAATCTGCATTTTACATAAGAGAAAATAGACAAAATAGGGCAGGGGAACAATCAGATATGCATTTGTATCTGGTGGGTGACTGCGCTTGTAAAGATAAGCGATCAATTTGCATTGCCATGGTGAAATTTTAACAGTTCACTAGGAATTTCCTTGTGAGCAAAATACGGTGGAGACATGTAGCTTTTCATCATAGCCATCTTATTTAGGAACCAAAAGGGGGAGGCAGGTTTGCATGACACAGTTCCCAGCTCGACATTTCCCTTTGGCTAAATGAGTCTGGGGTCCTAAAATTTAATTTCCTTTCACAGACTTAAGATATTGAAGTATTTTTCAACTTAAGGAAGTTCTTTTATTTATTTGATTTTTTTTCACTTCTCCATATATTACTCTCTCTCCTTTTAGAGCTCTTCCTCCTTGCTTATTACATCTGCATCTGGCTTTCATGTCTGTTAATGAAAAGAGTCACACTCTGTGAAGTATTTGAAAAGATTTATTCTGAGCCAAATATGACTGACCAACGGCCCATGATGCAGCCCCAGCAGATCCTGAGAACATGCACCCAAGGTGGTTGGGGTACAGCTTGGTTTTATACATTTTAGACAGACATAAGACATCAGTCTCATGTAAGATGGACAGTGGTTCAATTTGGAAAGGTGAGACAACATGGGGGAGGGGAGCTTCCAGGTCAGAGGCAGATTCAAAGATTTTCGGATTGGCAACTGTTTAAAAGAATTATTATCTAAAAATTTGGAATGTCTAGGTTAAGATAAGGGGTTGTGGAAACAAAGTTTTTATCATGCAGATGAAGCCTCCAGATAGCAGGCTTCAGGTAGAATCAATTGTAAATGTTTCTTATCAATCTTAAAGAGTCTGTTCTATCAGACTTAACATCTCTGTGTTGATGTGAATGCTGATCAGCTGTGCCTGAATTCCAGGAAGGAAGAGAGTACAATGAGGCATGTTTAGCCACCCATCCCTATTATGGCCTGAACTAATTTTTCAGGTTAACTTTGAAATGCCCTTGGCCAAGGGAAGGGTCCATCAGTCAGTTGCAGGGCTTAGAATTTTATTTTCGGTTTATATGTTTCTCATAGTTTCATTTATGGCTTCCATTTCTTTGTAGTTTTGCCCTGTATTGGGGTTACATGTTCTTCTATTTTGCACAAAGCACTTCCTGGCACGTAGTAGGCGCTCCATAATTAGTTATTGAATGAACACCTTCTCTCTTCTAGGTGTTAATGAGTTTAGCTTAAACCTTTCTCCTTACATATTTTAAATTCAGCCTAAAAGTTTCTCTGTACATAGTGAACTGTAACCTAACTGGACATGTAAACAGACTGTCACCTACTCTCATAGCAAGTAACCAAGTCTCAGCCAATCACAGCAGCCAGACTTCAGCCACTCACAGTGGCCAGCTGTTCAAACTGGGCTCAAGTAAGGCAAATGCTGAGCCATCACCAATCTGGCTCTTTCTGTACCTCATTTCCATTTTCTGTACATCACGTTCCTTTTTCTGCCCATAAATCCTGTCCAACTACAAGGCAGCATCAAAGTCACTCTGAGCTGAATAAAATACCTAGGAATCCAACTTACAAGGTATGTGAAGGACCTCTTCAAGGAGAACTACCAACCACTGCTCAGTGAAATAAAAGAGGACAAAAACAAATGGAAGAACGTTCAATGCTCATGGATAGGAAGAATCAATATCATGAAAATGGCCATACTGCTCAAGGTAATTTATAGATTCAATGCCTTCCCCAAGGTAATTTATAGATTCAATGACTTTCTTCACAGAACTGGAAAAAACTACTTTAAAGTTCATATGGAACCAAAAAAGAGCCCACATTGCCAAGTCAATCCTAAGCCAAAAGAACAAAGCTGGAGGCATCACGCTACCTGACTTCAAACTATACTACAAGGCTACAGTAACCAAAACAGCATGGTACTGGTACCAAAACAGAGATATAGACCAATGGAACAGAACAGAGTCCTCAGAAATAATACCACACATCTACAGCCATCTGATCTTTGACAAACTTGACAAAAACAAGAAATGGGGAAAGGATTCCCTATTTAATAAATGGTCCTGGGAAAACTGGCTAGCCAGATGTAGAATGCTAAAAATGGATCCCTTCCTTACACCTTATACAAAAATTAATTCAAGATGGATCAAAGACTTAAATATTAGATGTAAAACCATAGAAATCCTAGAAGAAAACCTAGGTAATACCATTCAGGACATAGGCATGGGCAAAGACTTCATGTCTAAAACACCAAAAGCAATGGCAACAAAAGCCAAAATTGACAAATGGGATCTAATTAAACTAAAGAGATTCTGCACAGCAAAAGAAACTACCATCAGAGTGAACAGGCAACCTACAGAATGGGAGAAGATTTTTGCAATCTACTCATCTGACAAAGGGCTAATATCCAGAATCTACAAAGAACTCAAACAAATTTACAAGAAAAAAACAAGCAACCCCATCAAAAAGTGGGCAAACGATATGAACAGACACTTCTCAAAAGAAGACATTTATGCAGCCAACAGACACATGAAAAAATGCTCATCATCACTGGCCATCAGAGAAATGCAAATCAAAACCACAATGAGATACCATGTCACACCAGTCAGAATGGCAATCATTAAAAAGTCAGGAAACAACAGGTGCTGGAGAGGATGTGGAGAAATAGGAACACTTTTACACTGTTGGTGGGACTGTAAACTAGTTCAACCATTGTGGAAGACAGCAAGTTTATTAAGAGTGTAAAGCAATAAAGAATGGCTACTCCACAGGCAGAGCAGTAGCGTGGGCTGCTTGACTGAGCATACTTATAGTTACTTCTTGATCATGTGCTAAACAATGGGTGGATTATTCATGAGTTTTCCAGGAAAGGGGTGGGCAATTCCAGGAACTGAGGGTTCCTCCCTTTTTTAGACCATATAGGGTAACTTCCTGACATTGCCATGGCATTTGTAAACTGTCATGGCACTGGTGGGAGTGTCTTTTAGCATGCTAATGCATTATAATTAGCATATAATGAGTAGTGAGGATGACCATAGGTCACTTTCATCACCATCTTAGTTTCATTGGGTTTTGGCCAGCTTCTTTATCACAACCTGTTTTATCAGCGAGGTCTTTGTGCCCTATATCTTGCATCAACGTCCTATCTCATCCTGTGACTTAGAATGCCTAACCTCCTGAGAATGTTGCCCAGTAGGTCTCAGCCTTATTTTACCCAGCCCCTACTCAAGATGGATTTGCTGTGGTTCAAACACCTCTGACATTTTCACAGCTTAAGTTTAGTCAATAAGTAAACAAAAAGAAAAGCAAAATAAACATTTTTGAAAACGCAAATGCCCAATGCCACAGGATAAGTTTCAAGGATGCCAGGATCTGAGCATGTTTATTGGATGCAGTGCATGGTTTGTCTTTGGGGAAGCTGTTTTGATTGTAATAATCTCTAAACCTGCTATTAGCCAGCAGGTGAGAGAGGGAAGCCTTTTAGCTGTCTGTGTCTTGGTCCCTCTCACAGGCCACCTGCTGCCTTGTCGTCCTATTGTGAAGGCATAAGAACTGTCCCATTTCCCCAAATGCCACATGCAGGACATGCACACAGTCCAGGACACACACTGACCAAGCTGGCAGAATGGTGGATGTCCAGGTTGGGCATGGCTGGGCAGCCTTAACACCTTCTACCTCCAGTGACTGGCAAGGCAGGCTTCTGCTGTTCAATGTCACCTCTAGTAAGTGAGGTCTCCCTAGACTACCTTCAGAACTTTTTATGCAGTGGTGTGCACCTGTACCACTGTAAGCTCAGTCTCAGGGTTCCCACTCTGATGCTCAGGGCACAGCAAAGTTGGTGCCACTGGACTTTGGAAGCGGTCCCAGAAGCTTACTGGACACAGGGTCAGCCTGTGATGTGTTGACTTTAATTGTGGGTACATCAATCTCCCTGTGTAACACCGTCTGACAGTGTGGGCAGCCCTCAGCTGAAGGGGCAGACCAAAGGCCGGCATTTAACCCAATTTCTTCTCCTTTCTCATGCTCAGATGGATGGAGTGGAGCCCTGGCTTTCCCTTGAGCATCGATGCCAAATGCCACAAGGATTTACCCCGTGATATCCAGTTTGATAGTGAAAAAGGAGTGGACTTTGTTCTGAATTACTCCAAAGCGTAAGTTTACGAGAACTGAGGGACTCTGGGCAGCCCCTCCAGTGGCTGGTGCTGGGGGTGGGACCCTCACTCCTTTCCTGATGGGGCCCTTGGGTTGGGGGAACAGCCTAGCTGAGCCAAATGCTTTGATGATATGTTGGCCATAGAGTGGATTCTCAATGCACAATTGCAGGACAACCAGTATCTAAAAAAGTCACAACCTAGAGGACTCCAGACACCAGACATACATGTGTTTTTGGCCCAAAGCCGGGGTCTTTAGTTGGAATGCCTCTTCCCCGTCCACATCTCATCCCCTCTATGGCCACTTCAAAGATGTGAAGGCTTTGTGTCCAGGCTGTCACCAAGATGGCAGGTGCTATGGTGAGAATGGCCAAAATGCCAGTGCTGATCCCATGACATATGTCCCCTGTTCCACCATCACAGCCCCACGAGGGAGTCACAGTCATTGTCTCCATTTTACAGTTGAGGAACTGAGGAATACGGAGGTCAAGTACCTTCCTTGCCCAAGGCCCCCAGCTAATAAGTGGCAGAAATATGGGTTCTGTGCACCTTTGTTTCATCTGAATGGCTGCAGGGCTTTTTAAAGCTTGCCCAGGCTATCAGGAGACTCCAGGCTGCTTATTAAACATATGGATCCCCTGACCCTACCCCAGGGGTAGTGGAGGGGGTCTTTAAATCTGCACATTGACCCTGTAGGGAATTGTAAAAATCATGTCAGTTTGGCAAACCCTAAATCCATGGTTCTGAAACTGGACTAACCCTTATGTAATCCAAAAAGTATGTGAGACAGGTTTCAATCAATTTAGAGGTTTATTTTGCTAAGGTTAAAGACATACATGGAAAAAAGGAACACAAATCCACAGGAACAATTGGTGGTCTGTGCGTTTTTCCAAAGATGCCTTTAAGGGCATCAATATTTAAAGGAGAAAAGCAGGCTGGAGGGAAGAAAGGGAGGGCATAGTCACATTACTGAATCCACATGTTGCAAAGGAAAAGGAGCAGGTAGGGGAATAGTGAGTTATGTATTCCTCTTGCACTCAGTACATCAGCACTTGATAAGGTGGACACTGAGAGCTACCTGTGGGGGTTTTTACCTTTTATCTGTAGCTATCTTAGTTCCTTGCATGACTCAGCTTTCAGCTTAATTTTTCCCTTTTGGCAGAGTGAATTGGGGTCCAAAGATTTTCATTTCCTCTTATACCTAGAATCCTCTGAGGAGCATTAGCACCTCCCAGTGCCAGGCCAACCCCACACCTACAGATGACAGTCTACGAGGGTGGGACCCTGGCCTTGGGTCTGCACACCCAGCAGGTAGACGGGGCTGAGAACTCAGCCAGTCTTCAAAGCTTAAAATAATATTATTTATTCTAAACACTTTGTAGGTGTTTTGGGGAGTACGGTCATCTATTTTAAGCTTCATGGCCATCCTGGGAGGTAAATAATATTATTGACCATTTCTAGGTGAGGAAACTGAGTCTTCAAGGGTCAAGGTCAAGGAGTTTGCCTAAAGTCATTTAGGCAGAAATTGGCAAAACCAGGTTTTGAATCTAGGTCTGTTTGTGTCCAAAGCTGGAGCATTTTTCTCCTACCACAATCAGGGTCTCCTAGAGAGAAAAAGTAAAACCAAGCATCTGGATTGGTAATGCAGCAGTACCCAACATCTCCCTGGAAACATCATGGAAGTTAAGGGCTCACTTCCCTTCCCCTACTCTGGGATTGGGATTGCTGATCAAAGCCATGTAGCTTTAGTGGGGTAGGTCCCAGACCAGGATGGGACAAGCAGGACAGAAGGCCCCTATGAAAGAGACAGTTTGGAGAGGATGATAAGGATGGTGAGGTAGTAAGGTGGAGAGTAGTGCCACCTGGGCTTAGTAATGGTGGAGGAGGGAATGGAAGAATACAGGATGGATGGACAATCAAACAGATGGACAAGCAGATGGATGGATTGAGAGATGGATGATGAATGGATGGATGAAGGTAAGGAGGAAGGAGGGAAGAAGAGGTAGATGGTGGATGGATGGAGGGATAGATGAGAAATTGATATATGGATGGATGGATTCATGGATGGTGGGTGGATGGATAGATGGATGGATGGATGGATGGATACTGAGATGAATGGATGGACAGATGCATGGATGGATGGATTGATGGATTGATGGCGAATGGATGGTGGGTGGATGGAAGTGTAGACAGAGAGATAGATGGATGGATGGATGGATGGATGGATGGATGGGTTGATGGATGAATGAATGGTGGAGTGAAAGTGAAGGCCAGACTGCCTTTCTTATGTCTGCTCAGTGTTTCTGAAGGTCATTGTCATCTCTGTGTCTCAGGAGCCTCTGTATCTTAGCGGCTGTCACAGAATAGGTGCTCATTAAATCCTATTAAAATGAAAGTGTGACCCAGCTGGCCCCTGAGTGCCAACTGGGTCACGCTCCATTTTAACAGCATTTAATGAGTGCCTATCCTATGGTATAGAAGGTATCTGTGCACCTCCTTTTCATGTATCCCCATCACGGCTAACAACAGCCTAGATATATGGTTCTCAATCCTGTGTGTTTAGTGTTACAGACTCCATACTGCCCACTCTGCACAAACCGTGGAAGGAGGGGCAGTCCAGCACAGTTATATTTTAGGGCTACTGGGGGATTCCAGTATATAGCCAGGATTAAGACCACTGGCCTGTATGCCTCCCTGGGCCTCCCCACCCCCCACATAAGGTTGCATCTATTTGCTGAGTCAAGTCCATCTGCTGGGTCCCAGGGAGTGCTTCCTCCTCTCCCAGCTCCACCATCTCTCCTGAGTGAGGGCAGGAACATCTTTCCAGCTGCCTCCCTGGACTCCATTCTCTCAAGACACGGGGAGGGCTCATTCTCAAGTGCATGTATAATTTGTTGGAGGCTCGCTCTAAAAAGTAAATATAATTTCTTGGTTGGCTCAGCTGCAGGTGAGAGCCCAGATGTCTCTGCCCAGAAATGGAGACACATCAGTAGGGACGTGCCCGCCCCTGCAGTCTCTCGGGTCCTACATGCATAGGATGCCCCACCGTGGGGATCCAGCAGGGCTTTGCAGAGCACCTCTAGTCTCTGACCTGGCTGTTTCCTGTGCCACACCCGCCTGCCCCACTTCTTGGCTAAGACATGGGTGAGGAGCCCCTTCTTGCAGAAGCTTCTAGAAGCCCCTGGCCTCAGTGAGGTCCCCTCCTCTGTGCTCCCCAGTGCCGCCCACCCTGCCCTCGGCCCCAGAAGTGCTGCAGCCCACTTTTCTCCACATCGTCCTGTCACTTAGCCCCTTGAGTGATGGCCTATTGACAGGAGAAGAGCAAAGGAATCCTGAAAGGGGCCCTTCTGCCCCTCTTGGCACAGCAGGCTGTACAGTAAGCTTAGCCCCGCCTCTGAGCACCGCATCTGTGCCGGCGCAGTGGATGGAGACCCTTAAGGTCTGCTGGGGAGAGAAGAGGTGTCCCTGCATTTGAGGAGCTGAGCCAAGGGGGCTGCGCCACAAGGAAGCAGCTTAGAGGAGCCATTGTGGGGATGAGGGGTGCCTGGGAGAGGGCTCTGGGCCGGTGAGGGTGGGGGAGACCCTAGGGAAGTCATCTAAGTTCCCTGAGCATCAGTGTCCTCAAATGAACAATGAGACTCTGCCCCAGCTCCTCCTCAGGGTTGTTGTGAGATTAAAATGGGACCGCATACATCAGACCCTCAGAGAAGTTTCTCCCTAAAGACAGCCTTAGTCTTCTCCATTCTTGGTTCAGGCCCTCTGGGACCCCATCTCCACCATCACACACCGGCCTAGGGCTGCACTCTTGGAAGGGCCCCTGCGCTTGCGGGGTGGGCAGGGGACCCTCGCTCCACCTGGGCGTTCTCTCTGATGGGGCCCAGGAAGGCTTTGCAGCCGTGGGCCATCTGTCCAGGCCTTACTGGGCCCAGGCAGAGGTACGTGGGACCTGGAGAATGGCACAGGGGATTGCAGCGGAGAGAGACTGTGGGCACAGGTGTGGCGAGGCCAGGCCGCCGAGAGCCAAGTGGTTTGCGAAATTTCCTGGTGGTGTGGAGTGAAGAGCAGTTGATGTGTTCACCACCCCACAGCCTGTTTGCAGCCTGGAAGACGATTGCAGGGGGTGGCAGGGCTGAAAAGACAATGTCCCCGTTAAAGGAAATTGAGAAAGAGAGTTTCCTTCCTAGTGGGGCGGGACAGTGCAGATAGGCGGCCGGTCCTGGAAGAGGTGGGGGCCAGGGGTGGGGGGCTCACACGCCCTGCTATTTCCCTCTATGAGAATGGGCGGGAGCAGCTCCGGAAAGGGTCGCGGATGGAGCCGCCCTCACCCCAGGACCCCGCCCTCACCCAGGACGCCAGGGGTGTCTTCCGGTGAAGGCGGCGGCATAGGAAGCGCCAGTCTGTGCCGCAGTGTAAGTAGAGGCGCTATGAGCCCGAGTTTCCCACGTCCAGGGATAAATAGGGAGCTGTGACAGTCAAGCCGCGCGGAGGTTGTCCTGGCGGCCTTTGTGGTCAGGTGAAGGCACAGACGCAGGGAGGTCGGGCGTGCGCCGGCAGGCGGAGAGCAGGCCACTGGGGAGAGGCCGAGAGAGAACGCGGGGCACCCGGCCCGGGGGGTCATTTACAAGGGACGCTGGGCACGAAGGAGGCTGGGGCGAAGTTGAGTCCAGGGGTTGGGTTGAGGGAGCTGTGCAGCGGGGCTGAGCGGAGAAGGTGACAAGGGACTCCTGGTAAAGGACGGGGGAGAGGGGACCTGGGGGCAGGCAGAGGCCTAGGGGGTGCGCTCTGAGGGCAGCCCCTCCCACCGGCCCTGTCCCAGCCCCACAGGCCGGCCACATGCCCTGTGCTCCAGACGACCCAGCTACATGGATGGCAGCGTCCTGAAGGGGGATAAGGGGTAGGGAGTGGGTGCGGAGGCTCACGCCTGTAATCCCAGTGTTCGAGAAGGCCCGAGCGGGATGAGCGTTTGAGCCGGGGGGGTGGAAGCTGCAGTGATCTGCACCACTGAACTCCCGCCTGGACAACAGAGTGAGACCCTGTCTCAAAAGACAAAAAACAAAAGGCACCAGGGGTGCAGGGAAGGAGCGATAGTCCCCCAGGCAAGGAAGGCTGCAGAGGGGCCAGGCCAGGAGATAAGAGCCCTGAGCTCAGTGGAAGGGCAGAGTGCGTGTGGAGGAAGGGAGGGACTCACGAGCACCAGGAAGAATGAGGGGCCAGGCTGGGTGTCGGGAGAAGTGATGGCGAAGGAAAGAGAGGCGGGAAGAGGAGGGAGCCTGCTGGCCTGGCATTGGAAAGCAAAGCGTGCGTTTGTATATGGGAAGAAGACCCCATCCCCTCTTATCGTCATCCCAGCTCAGAAACCATTTGGCCCCGTCACCAAAGCACTCATAGGAACCGCTTTTCCTGTGACACAAGTAGAATTCTCCCACTTAACTTCCCAAATGCTACCCTAAAACCTCTGAAATCCTTGGAAATTTTCAAAATAATCCCCTCCTATTAACTGATGCCAATAAAACGTACTGACTTTCATTAAATTTTGTTGTGAGATCAGAGATGTGTCCCATTGTAAAATAAACTTGTTTGGAAAATGTAGGGGGGAAATCCATCTAAAATTTAGACAAGGCTAGAAAATTTCAATGTTATTTGCTAAGGTAGCATCATATTGTTGTTAAAAAGGCGTCATAAAATAAGACGAAGAGTTAATACAAAACATGAAGTCATGTTTCCCTCAACAAAAACGATCTGTTCTGTAGTCAAATTAATTTGGAAAACATTGCAACCTCTTCAGCAGTGGTTATCAAAGTATAGCTTGCGTCAGAATCCCCTGGGGCCCTTGTTAAAATCTGGATGGCTACACTCACCCCCTAGTGTGGGTTAAACTCAGTGCCCAGTGGCAGGAAACTGAAACTCGTGGCTGAAATCACCGAGGAGGCCTTCCCTGTTAAACCTCTGGCTGGGGACAGCTTGGTTTCCTCGCGGCTTCTGAGTAACTCTGGCACGCAGTTCCTCCTAGCCACCTGCTGTGCCTGGAAGGGGGCCAGCCCTCCTCAGCAGGCTTTGCCCCCGCCCTGCACAGCACAACTGTGGCATGAAAAATGGAAAAGCTGTTAGCAGAAGGAAAGAGCAGAGAGACAGAGGTCAGGTGAACCTCCATGGCCTCGTTAAAGGAAATTGAGAGAGTTTCCTTCGAGTGAGGCGGAACAGTAGAGAAATAAGGCCGGTCCTGGGAGAAGTAGGGGTGAGGGGTGGGGCTCACCTGGCACACGGCCAACAGCTGGTGCCCAGTTTGGGCCACAGTTTGGCACAGGAGAAAGCTGAAGGTGCAGGAGAAAGCTTGGTCACCACCCCGAGACCAGGTGATCAAGGTGGCTGTTACCTGCCTGTGTGACCTTACCTGGTGCCCTCTCTGGCCTGCAGGTTCCTTCTTTTTACAAAAGCGGATCTTTGAAGCCCTGAATATTCCAGTTATCTATAAGGATATAGAAATATTTTGCCTCTAGATGACACGCAAATATGTTCCTCCTAACTCCACTTCTTCCTGGATCTGTGGCTTCCTCTGAAAACTGCCACGTCCACCCTGTTTTCAGAGCAAACCTCCTGTTTTGAGGTCAAACAGACCCAGCTGGGGAGATGGTGACTCACTCCTGGTTCCTCCAAAGAACAGGGGTGAGCAACCACCCGGGACCTCAGGCGCCCCAGCACAGGGCCTCTTTCTGGAGCACCATCTGGTGCTGGGCCATCTTCAGGCCCTACAGGGCTCTCGGGGCTTGGGAAGGACTCTCATCTCCCAGAAATAAGTTCTTTTCCCCACCCAGACTGACACCAGATGCTACAGTGAGGCTTACTCCTCTAGTTTGACAAGCGTTCCTAGCCCAGGACACTCAGCTGACAAGAGGTGCTGGGGGAGGAAGGAGGCAGCAAGGCTGAAAGAAGCTTCTCTGGGTATTCCGGTGCCTGGCTGCTGGTCGTAGCCTTGGTGAGGCCACAGCAGCCTCCCTGGAAGGCTGCAGCAAGAATCTGGGTAAAAGCCCCTCCTTCCCCACGAGGGGCTGGATCCAAGTGAAGAAGGTACCAGAAGGACTGGAAGATGATGCTGGCATTATTCGACAGCTCCAGGTTGCTGTAGCACTGAGCACCTACTGTATGCAGCCCATCACAAAGCCGGCCACACCGCCCAGACTGTGCCATGGCAACTTCCAGCAGTACACCCTCTTGGCCACCTGCAGGCTGCTTTTTTGTCCTGACACATGAGGAGAAAAAGACAGTACTCACAAAGGCTTCCAGCCTTGTGGTCCCAGTACCCTCTCCTGAGCATCATGGCCTCCTCGGAGACCCAGGATAGCCAGGACAAAGGAGAGAAGCATTTGCTAAGCTAAGGAAGGATGGAAGGGGATTGCTGTTCTGCCCGGATGCGCCCCTAGGCCTGGCAGGGCAAGCAGGACAGACCCCCAGTGTCTCCTGCTTATCCTAAGAGTTCCCCTGTGTGGTTGCTCCAGTTTGCTGCCTTCATGCATGGTCACAGGGTAATTCCTCTGCTACGACAGAGCTGGGATGTCACCAAGCCCTGTGTCCCATCAGCCAGGCTCTCCCCAGCCTCCATTCTCTGATTCTGCTGGATCAGGAGGATGTGGGGAGGTCCCTGACTCCCCAGATTTCCCCATGACAAGGTGTGTGTGTCTACAGCTCAGACCCAGCCACACTCCACCTGAGAAGTGGGGGATCCTGGCCACGTAGGGCTGCCTCCTCGGGGGTGGGCAGGAAGAGGAGCCACTGGAGGAATGCCCCGGGCACAATCCCCTGCACCAGGGTGAGGTCACCTTTTCGTCCACAAGGCGGTGCTGCATGAGCCCCTCTGGACACTAGGAGGCCTGGGCTCAATGCTGAGTAAAGTGCAGACATGACTGTGCCCTCAGCATGCATAGGGCAGTGGGCACCGATTCAGACACATGAGTTTGCACCTAAGCTGCAGTAAGAGCTACAGAGGAAATGAACAGAGACAGCATCACTCCAGGGAGCCCTCCAGACGCACTCACCCCATACGTGCAGTAGGAGAATGGCGTAGCCTATTGGGACAGCCACATCAAAATACCACAGACCAGATGGCTTAAACTGCAGACATTTGTCTCTCACAGGTCTGGAGGCTAGAAGTCCAAGATCAGGGTGCCAGCCAATCCACTTGCTGGTGAGGGCCCTCTTCCCAGCTTGCAGATGTCTCTCTGTGTTCCCATAGTATGGTCACGTGGCAGAGGAGAGCTGGGGACAGGGCATGAATAAGCCCTCTGGTGCCTTCCTTTTCTTAGGAGGATGCTAATCCCATCATGGGTGCCCCACCCTCGTGACCTCATCTAACCCTAATCACCTCCCAAAGGCCCCACCTCCTAATGCCATCACACTGGGGGTCAGGGCTTCAACATGTGAATTTGGGGGGCACAATTTAGCCCACAGCAGAAAAGAAAGGGGCACTGAGCATTCCAGCCTGAAGGAAACAGATGTGCAAAGGCCCAAGGCAAAGGCCTGGGCTCTGAGGGGCAGCCAGAGTCAAGGCTGAAGAGTGGGCAGTGATCGAGCACTGACAGTGGGGAGGAAACAAGCTAACTTGTTAGTCTTTTGTGTGCCAGAGAGAGAAACTGAGGCAGCCTGTGCCATGGTGAACACTGGGCAGCATTCCCACGCTCCTGTGCTGCACCCTGCAGGGTTATGGAGGAAGCCTGGGAAGCCTCTCCCCTCTTTTCCAGCTTTCCTGGACCCATCCCACACCCTGCCTCCTCCAGGAAGCCCTGGGGGTTGCTCACACACACATCTCACTCCTTGGTACCTGCAACCTGCATTCTGAATTTAGCAAGCTCTGGCCTTGGGTTTCTATTTTCTCGTCTTGTGCAGTGAGCATTTGGAAACTTCTGTCCTCAGCACCAAGCATGGAGCCATTTAGCAGAAAATAAATGAGTTTTCAAGTCAATTGAACTGTTCGTCTCCCCAAAATCCAGGCAACACAGTAGAGTAGCTGGATCTCTGTTCCTGGAAGCTTTCTCAGGGACTGGCCCACTGAGTGGGGGACAGCAAGTGCCTGATGAGTGAATGAATGAATGAATGAACACATGTGTGAATGGAATTCAAGGCACTGTAGGCTATTCTGGAGGGTATTGGCCTGTGTCTTCGACAGGTGAGGCGCATTAGGAACAGCATCCCGTATAGATGCCAGTTTCTGTCCTGGTTCTGAAAAGCCAATCACCTGTCTCTGCAGAGCTGCCTGGGGCCGTGGCGGGGGGGTGTGTTGTGGGGACCCCTGAGAGCTCACTGTGAAGGGGCTCTGCAGAGGGAGGCAT